>NC_065542.1:20706393-21024727 GCF_932294415.1 Quercus robur
ACTACGTTACTTATCCACTATGAGAACCATATAATTTCTCCTCCGTTCCCATGCTTGGAGGAGCTCCTTTTTTATGTTCCCGGCTCTGGTGGCATCCTTCATCGCCCATTATTGCTTATTCAGGTTCATATACTACTGCTCTAAATTGATGAATCATTGGTTGATTAAAGTAAGAAAATAAATTAACGTTTTGCATTTTTTAAGGCATGAAAAACTCTTGAAGCTTTTATAATGAGAAACGTCACTTATACGTAAATATGAATCATGGGATGGAAAATTATTGGTACCTTGTTGTAGTTGGAAAATGCTAACCTTTACAAGTAATAAATATGATGGATTGATGTCAAATAATATAACTAATGAAGGTGAATTATTTTAATGCAATTGGGGACAAATCTAAAGGTTACGTAGCAAATTTATGAGTAATTTTACTTTGACAATATTTTTATAATAATTTCACAACAAATTTTAAATGATAAATTGTTATTGTTAAGTAAAAAAATGACATTAGAGGTGGGCCAAGATTAGAACCAATAATAATTTATCAATTAAGATTTTTTGTGAAATTATTATGAAAATATTATGATATAGCATTACTCAAAATTTATATATATATATCCCTATAGCATCACTCTTTATTATTACTTAAACCAATTATCATGTTGCTTGGTGGATATGGCAGGTGACATGTCCTAAGTGTGGTGGTTTCATCTTTGCTGTTTGCCTAAACCACACCATGAGTATCGTCGCTGGATTGGTGCAATTCATGATGGCTATGGGCGAGATGACACGTGGTGCATGTGCCCCTTCCACCTTACCCGTGTGGCAGAGACATCTCCTTCAAGCAAGGGATCCAACTCAAGTGACATGCACGCACCACGAGTACGATGACATGGCCTCCACCGTTGTTGTCCCAGTCCCACTCAATGAAGAAATGGCCCATCGTACCATTTTCTTCGGCCCCACGGAGGTCTCCACCTTTCGAAGATTTGTGCCACATTACCTGAAACAATGCTCCACCTTTGAGTTGCTCACCGCATGTCTCTAGCGTTGTTGTAACATAGCTCGCCAAACAAACCCTCAAGATGAGGTTCATGTGTTGTGCATTGTCAATTTACATGACAAATTATATCCTCCTTTACCCAAGGGTTATTACGGTAACGCTTTTGCGTTCTTTATAGCACTCACAACAGCGGGGAAGCTTTGTAAGAATCCATTGGGTTACGCTGTAGAATTGCTAAAAAATGCAAAGGACAACATAACAGATGAGTACTTGCGATCGGTGACTGATCTAATGATGATTAAGGGTCGACCCCACGTCTATGGAGTGGGGTCATACGTTGTGACAAATGTGACACGTGTCAGATTTGGAGAGGTGGACTTTGGGTGGGGTAAACCAGTTTTTTGGTGGGCCTGCCAAGGGTGAGGTGGAGGCCATGCCCAGAATGTGTGACTTCTATATTCCTAGTAAGAATAGTAAAGGAGAGAATGGGATAGCAGTGCCATTTTCCTTGCTAGTCCAAGCCATGGAAAGATTTGAAAAGCAGTTGGATATATTGCTTGTTGAAGGACCAACCAGTCACTTATAAGAATTCCATTCTACTCTAGCTTTTGAACCAAATTTACTAAGAGTAGATATCTTAATTTGTGCATGCCTTAAGTTTGAATTTTATATCCATTAGTTTTTATTATTTATTTATTTATTTATTTTTTAAAGGTATTGAGTTACTTTCATCCTAAAATGGATTAATTCCATAAACTTATCATGAGGTTTTGATTAATGTTAACTAGGTACAAAACATTTAAAAAATGAACAATGTGGTCCCTAAACCTCTTAGTGACCAAATTGCATTTAGGGATCGAATTGGTTAATTTTCGTCTTGGACTTGTTTGATATAAGCCCAAGCCTAAGGGTAAGTTAATGGAATTTATCCTAAAATTTAAATTTTTATTAGTCTTTACTTTTTATTAATAAAGGTTAGAACAATTTAAAGTCTCCATAACTTGTGTGGAAAGACACCCGTTAGCGAAAGACATTTACCAATTAATGTTTTGTGATGAGCTAGAGTATAAGAGCATTCCCATCATGAATTCAAAAAATTTTAGCGTTTAACACTTCAAAAACCTACTTTATTTATTATACCACCCCACTTTAAGATACATCAAACATCAAACCTTCTATATTTTTTACCATTTCATTTAAATAATATAAACTACTCAATAAAATAATAATAAAACAACTACCCAACAAACTAGAGCAACCAGCCAACCACCTCCTCCACCACCCCTACCACCATTGTAGCAACCACCATTGTAACAACCACAACCCACCACAGCCACCGCCACCACAAGTCACAACACCACTGTGGCAACCACAACCCCTTGCAGGAAGAATAGAAAAAGAAACAAAAAAAAGAAAAAACCAAAGTTTATCCACAACCATCCACCAAAATCACAACCAACCACCACCCAACCACCACAAAAACAACCAGCAAACCCACCAGCAGACCTATCACGCCGAACCAAAACTCACAGGAACCAAAACTAGATTGGTGAACCAAAACCTATCACAAACACACACAAACCCAGGATCGGTGACCCATGACCCATGCCAAACCAAAATCACGACCACAAACCACAGCAGGAAAAAAAAAAAAAAAAAAAAAAGAAAAAGAAGAAGAAGAAGAAGAAACCTCCATCGCCGAACCTCCACCATGACCATTGGACTGTCGAACCCACGACCTATGCCCATCGGACCACAATTGTTGACCATGAATCATCACCGCCACCACCCACGACCATCAAATCATCCAATCGGACCCAAACCCATCAGACCATGACCCTGACCATCAGACCACACCGAACCACAAGACAGAGAAGAGAGAAGTGATAAGAAAGAGAAAGAAAAATAATAAGAAGAAAAGAAAGTGGCCCTACCTGAATTAAAAAAATAATTTAAGTTTTACAATTGGTGAACAATGCGGTCTCAAATTTGAGATTGCACTGTTCATCAATGCAAAAAATTATAGCATTTAAAACTCTTGATAAAGTTGGTTTTTTAGAGTTTGGTGTGTCAAATGCCAAATATGACACCCTTAATGGGAATGCTCTAAGATAGGCAGTGTGGCGATTGAATGAAGATAAGCAATATGTTGTGAGATGAGTGTGAGAAGCTAAATGTGATGACTGGATTGAAAATATAGGCAATATGCATGTATTTGATGTTATGTATTACTGCATACACACACATACACACACACACACATATATATGTTGATGCCCATTTTGGCGAATCCATATCCAAAAGCCCATGAGGAAGAAAGCTCAATAAAAATCAAGGCCAACAAAGACCAACCAAGAAGATCGAAGAACAAGAAAGGTCTAGAGAAAGAAATGCAAGGGAAAGCGATCTACAGCAAAACGTAGATCTGCAGCAGAATACAGATTTGCCACAGAATATAGTTCTTTGGCAGAATGGCTTTGGCAGATCAAGACAAATTGGGTCTAAGACCCTTTTAATCCAGTCAACATTATTTGGCCCACAAAGGCCCAAATCCTTTTGTATAAAAGGATAGGTGTGAAAACTATATGAAAAGCATGATGAAAAGAAACATAGAACAATAGGAAGTGTTAGCAGCAGGAATCATGTGAAGGAAAGAAAAGCCAAACCGAAGGAAATGACAAACACAACAAGAAACACGTAAAGAAATAGGACAAAAACACGCAGCAGAACGAAATAGAACTAATCTGCAATGGCAAAAATGGTGTGAGAACGAAAGAAGACAAAAGCAAAAGATAGTAAAGCAAGTACAGAAGGGTTGAAGCACTACCAACCTGTACCCAGCCAATACAAGGGAGGTGGGCCCATGGTCAAGGGGATTCAGTGGGTGTGGTTTGGTGGTGGGGGGAAAAGAGAGTTTATATTTGGTTTCTTGCTATGACTTCTTTTGGGAATATACCTTGCTGGGATGGTATCTTACCCAAAAGAAGTAATAGATGGTTGGGACCATCTGATGCATGTCATAGAGCTAGGTAGTGAGGTAGCCCAATCTTTATTGGTTAGTCACCTAGAGATAGAGGTATACACCAAGAACAAACAAAAGGAAATTTTGTCATGAAATGAGTAATGGTGCAGCTGACGTATTCTGAGTAGAGATAGTGGCCGGGTAATCAATGGGTTGGTGGGTAGTCCAAAAGGGATGCCCATAACAAGCCAAAAACAGTTGGTAAAATTCTAGGGGTAAAAGGGAGAAATCTCATTGAATTAGCTCATTATAAAAGGAAGAGGCAACCATGGCAGAAAGGGGAGAGACTAGATGGGGGGAGGCACCTAAGGGAGGCACTTAGAAAGAGAGAGTCACCCAGAGAGAAGGACCCAAGAAAAGAAAATGCCAAATGGGGGACAACCCATGACAAGAGAGTAGTAAGAAACTAAAAGTAAAAAAGGAACGGAGTGAAAGAAAGAAAGTGGTAAAAAGAAGAGAAAAAATACAGCAGGAATAGTGGCATGCATCAATAGACCATCTTTTCCGTCCATCTTAGCAAACCCACTCTTTGATGTCTCCAAAAGTAATAGCTAGTAGCCATTTAGGCCTATTCTCCAAAATGTACAACTTTGATGGCAAAAGCCTATGACAAGATTGTTCAAGTTGGGGTTTGGGTTCCTTCTTGGTTTACTTATTCTATGGGAAGGTTCAATACTTGATTTTGATTGCAAATATATTTGATTTCCCTCATTATAATTTATATCTGCTGTATTTAGTTATCTTGTCGTAGCAAGTTTTTATCACGTTTGCTGCGTCAGTTGTCCTACTGTGGTATCTTTACTTGTTGTATTAGTTATTCTGCTGTAGCACATTTTTATTATATTTACCGTGTTAGCTATTATACTAGCTAAACCTTTTCTATTGAAACTTTTTTCTTTATTTGTTATTATGTGTTTTACTTTTGACACAAATTAATCATTATCCTGTCATAAGTATATATACACATATATCTTTTTTCTCATTTTCTGCAAAATATATTTTAAAGATGTATATGTGAATACGTATAAGTATATTTACCAATATGTGTATGTATATATTTGAGAATATGCTAATCCATGTAAGCTAACATTTGATTGATTGGTATTTTCTTTGGGTTTTAGATTTGATTATGTGCAGGAAGTAGAAAAGTATTTCTGCAGTAAAAAATGAAGAGTAGTCATTCACATTGCAAAAGGCTTTACTGCACGGCAGAAGGCTTTAATGCACAGCAAACAGCTTTACTGCATAGCAGAAAGCTTTACTGCACCGCAGAAAGCTTTACTTCATAGCAGACAGTTTTATTGCAAAGTAGGAAGTTTTATCGCATAGCTGAAAAGTTAGTCTTGCGGCAGAAACTGGAGAAAAGTTCCTTTTGCGGCAGAAGCTGGAGAAAAGTTCCTTCTACGGTGAAAATAGAGGACAAGCCCACTTTGCAGTGTCTTCCCTTGGACTTGGACTCAACGTTTGCGCACAAATTGGCAGCGGCAAAATGGTACTTTGAAGCCTATTTTGCGAAGCGCCAGACCCGACTTCCTTCTTAGAAAAAGAAATGAAAAAAGAACCCTTTACAATATATTAACCCAAAAGAAAAAGTAATACTGCATGCATATGTGAATACTTTATTTTCAATTTTCTGCTTAACTAAATCATATTCTTGAGGTGCGGTTATCTAACCATGTTTTTCAATTGAATTTCATGTTGATGAATGTATGAACGTAGAACGAAGTTAACACACTTGGGAGTTGGGATCACAAGAGAACAGAAGTTAGAAAAAAAAAATGTTTTGAACTTTAAATCAAGTTTAGAATGCTTTGTGAGTAGATACTAGGATGCAGTGGCGGCTCCAGAAATTTTTTTCAGGGTGTTCCTATTTCACTTTGAAAAAATTATAGGTCATTTCAGTCTATTTCGAGTGTTTCAGGACATTTTAGTAAATATCAGCCGAAATTCAAGATTTGTCCAGCATGAAGTTTGTGCTTTAAAAAAACAATGTTCTTAAAACCAAAACAAATTTGCATTCTATACACTGAAAAAACCTCAAAAGGAAAAAAAAAGAAAAAAAAGAAAAGAAAAGAAATGAACAAAGGTACCTGTACAATAAACTATAAATTCATTTGAAATATTAATAAAATTACTAATTATTGTTGTTTAGTTGTTTTATTAATTTGTTTGTCTTTTATAAACTATAATTTGTTATATTGTTATTTCATTAATTATAAAATTATTAATTGTTGTTTAGCCTAACATAATTTAATTTGTTTGTCTTTTATAATGTATTGGTTAATTAAATTATTAATTGTTAGGTTCATGAGTCAGCTGCCAATCAAAAAAATTCACAATCTCAAATCATAATAACATTTCATTAAAAGATAATATCTCACCAACTGACCAACACCAACACCAACACCAACACACACCAACCAACGGATAAGAATCATAAGATAAAGCCAAATTTAAAAAGTTAAAAAATAGGCAAAATATTAATAAAGTTAAAGCTTCACTATTTCAGCCAATCACAATTCAGATAAAGTTACTCTTAAAGAATAAAGAGACAGAGACAAAGACAGAGACTCATTCATTTCATTTCAGAGAGAGAGAGAGAGTCAGAGAGAAAAAGAGAGAGAAATACCTTGAGGGAGCACCGGAGTAGCCGAACAGGAAGTCCTGAAGAGTGAAGGCTGAGGCTGAGGCTGAGGCAGTGACCATTGAGTGATCTGCGAGTGATGTGCAACGATGTGCGAGCGATCTCTGATGAGCGATCTTCGATAAGCGACAACATGCTCTGGACTGCGACTGGACCGATCTCCGATGAGGGGTGACGATGTGCTCTGGAGTTTGGACTGCAACTGGACCGATTTAACTTCTAAGGGGAGGCGTTGCTCTGTTGTTCTGTTTTTAGGTTTGCTTTAGCTTTAGTGATTTCTGATATACTGATTTACTGATTTTAGGTTTCTGATTTAGTGATTTGCTCTGTATTGGTTTTTTTTTTTTTTTTTTTTAAATTTGAGGGTGTTCCTAATTTTGATTGAGGGTGTTCATCTTTTTTATTTTGTTTTATTTTATTTATTTATTTTTTAAGGGTAAACAAATAAAAAAATTTTAATTATTGTATATAATTTTTTTTTCAAGTCAGGGTGTTCCTTGGAACACCCTGAGCATAACGTGGCGTCGCCACTGCTGGGATGATTGTCATGTGATAAGGATATTCTGCACCACCAGATCACAAGGGATACCATAAAATTTGGGGAGTATTGTGCAATATCAATGCTAGAAAGTTTTTACTCTGCCTTTAAACCTGTGCTTACTGGCAGAATTTAGTAATTGCAAAGAATATGATAGCCTTCTTGTAATGATCTAAGGTCAAAAAGTGCAGAAATTAAGAGGGCTTGTGACAAGAACAACGAGGGTGTTTTAATACAGCAGAACTCTATTTCAGAAATAAATATATAAAGCAGAACTCAAACTATAATTACAACTTAGCGGTTTTAGTTAATTTGGTCCTAATACACTTTAATTCTATAAACATTTTATTTGCTTCATTTTGAGTTTGTAAGATTGGATTAAAATAAAATCGTTAAAAGGTTTTTGAAGTTTGGATGAACCCTAACAATTTCATTTAATCTAAATTTTAGAGAATCAAATGTTTTTTTTTTTAAATTTATTTATTTATTTTTATAGCAATACAAGTCCTAGTAAAACATGACAAATCAACCATAACTTTCATCGGCGAAATTTTTAGCCAAAAAGTCCTATTTTTGAAATATTTGAGTAAGTGGCCCTATTTTGCAACTTGACTTTGCCAAAATGGAGTTCTCCTTGCAACCTGATTTTTCTAAAATAGAGTTATGTTGGGGTGGCCGTTGTTGATGTGCTATCTTAAAAAAACTTGGGAAGTAAAACTTGACTTTATCAAAGTTGAGTTTATGTTATTTTTTTTTATAGAGAGAAAATTGATTATTTATTAAAATCGAGTAATGTGAAAAACTTTTCAAGTTGAACTCGACCATAGGAAAATCAAGTTTTGTTTAAAATTGTTAATTAAAACCTTCAAAAGAACTCAATTTCAGTAGAATCAATTTCCATTGGTGTTTTTTTTTTTTTTCCAAAAAGAAAAAAGAGGCTACACAATCCTTGTTTTCCCTGTTTTATTTTCAATTTCATAACTGATAACTACGTTACAATACAACATTATATATTTTACAATCATTTTAATAATAAAAATGATCTAATCAGTTACTTGCTTCATATTTTTTGGGGGTTCAATTTTACACGTCCTACAAAAATTCATTAGGTAAGTTCAAGTTTAATATCTGAAAATTGAAGCATGGTATTTCGGTCTAATTCGGTCCAATTTGGTTTATTTCAGTCCTTTCGGTCTATTTGGTCCAATTAATCCAGTCCATTTCATCCGTCCATTTACTTAAGCAAGAGAAAAGGAAAATTGGGGTTGAGAGTATCTATTCTAAGTATGAATTTATTTAAAAAAAATTATAGATTTCAATCTTTTTCGAATAGTAGGAAACACTCTAATTTTTTGTTTTTTGTTTTTTGTTTTTTTGTTTTTGTTTTTTGCATTTTATACATTGGAAGTAAAGCATGTGACAAATATGTCAGGAATATAAGATACTTCTATTTTTTTTTTCCTATTCATATATCATTTTTTATGTCAAAATTATTTGGAAAAAGTAGATATTATTTCTGCTGAATTATCCCTATATATGTCAAACACAACAGATTCTATTACTAACAATAACATGTAGATGATATACATTACATTTACCACCCTATTTTATCATCACGTTTCAATGATTTTGCAAAAGTAGCAAAGAGCCGGCAAAAGATGAAAACTAGACTCCGTGTATATTTTGCATGTATGTAGTACTCGTAAAACATAAAACTAGACTCCATGCATATATATCATGTCTTCCAGAGAGAGAGAGAGAGAGAGAGATATATATATATATATATATGCGTGTGTGTGCGCGCGCGGGGGGCGCGTGTGTAAGAGTCACATGGAAGAAATTATAAATTTGAACATCGGACCGCCATCTGATTGGTCTTGTAAGATACTATTCAGCTCCTGCACAAATCTTTCCATTGCTAGGTTTGGTAAGCACATAGGCACCATAATCCCATCCTCTCCTTTACTATTCATCGCTTCAATGTAAAATAAAGTAGCACTAGTACTTGGGCTTTCAAAAATGTTGGCTACTCCACCATAGATTGCCTTTCCCCACCCATAATTTGTGTGTCTATTTGGCACGATTAATTTTGCCAATTTATTTTATTATTCAGTTTATTTTTGCTATTATTTATAGGCCTCACTGCACTTTTTGGTATTATTCATAAGTACTATTTCAATTAACTTTTATTTACAGTATTTTTAGTAAAAAATTTTCAGTTTCAACAAAATAAATGAATTCCAAACAAATCCTACGCCTCTAAACCCCACACGTGCTGTGTTTGACACAAAGAAGGATTGCACAATGGAGGTCGGCCTTTACTCACCACCGGGTATATAAATGATCGAATGTACTATCAGTGACATTAGCTTTTGCCTTTCAAACTAGTTCCAATGCGTACTCTAAAGGGTTCTCACAAAGCTCCCTAGCTGTTGTTACTGCTAGTGAGATTGCATATGCATTGCCATAATACCCTCTTGGTAATGGAGGGTTCAATATGGCTCGAACATTATTCATAAATATCAATCGCACTTGGTCTTCTGGGTCTGGTGAGAGTGCTACAGTCACCACAAGAACGTAGTTAGTACCTCAAATGTGGAATCTTTACCCAAGTGGTGAGGTATGCTTTTACGAATAGCAGACACATGGGTCGATCCAAAGAAGAAAGAGCAACAGGCTAGTTCATGAAGAGAGTTGATGATCAAGCTCTGAGGCTTAACCAATTCATCAAATTCGTGATGTGTGCATGTCACCTGTGGTGGGTTCCTAGCGTTGAGAAGTTCCCTTTGCCACACAGGTGGGATTGAAGGTGCACGTACTAGTGCCATCTCACCCATGGCATTCATTAATTGAGCTATGCTGGGAGCATCACTCATGAGATGGTTGAGGCGTAGGGCAAAGATAAATCCGCCACACCTTAGTCGTCTCACCTGCGGATTAACACATTTAAAACCAATTAAAAAAGCATGTGTGTTTGTACAATTATTAGGAACATTTCTTGTAGCTAATGATAATTTTTGTTTTTTTTTTTTTTGAGATAGTTACAATATATTGCTCACCTCACAGTTTGAACCATTTCCTTTCAAGATCCTAAGCATTTTGTGTATAGAGATGTGCCAATTTAGCTAATAATAATACTTTGGATGTATTAGACTTATTATAATTTCACATATATGACTAACCCAATTAAATGACAAGTTGGAATGCATATGCTAATGATACTATAACTATTAAGAGTAACGCTAGAGATATAAATTTTTTTATAATTATTTTTACAAATTGCTAATATGATAAGTAGTTATTGGTAAATGAAAAAGTGATGTTAATGGTGAATCTAAATAAAAACCAATAAAAAGTTGACAACATCAATATTTTGTAAAAATGTTGTAAAATAGTTTGTAGCCGTAATATTACTTGACTCTTAGTTAATATATCCCACATTATAAAAATTGTAATAACTCTTTGAACATATGAAAAGTCACTATTATAAAAAATGGTATAATACTAGTAAGAAACAGCACCAACCCTCTAGTTTTTGTTTTATGATAAGGGACTCTATTTAAATGAAAGAGAAGTCTTTGGACACCACAAACAAAAGTTTTCTATATCTAAAAAAATTAAAGCAGGATATATTTTATGGGGAGGGGAGAGAATTATTTTATATATGGGTTGCATCATGCATGTAACAAATGTCTCCTAGTTATTAGCATGAATCACACAACGTTATTGATATTGTATCATGCCGGCTGGTACCGTTCCAAATACTAATTAATACTGAAATATACCAAATATATGTAATGGGTTGTATCGATAGTTCGATCGGAAACTAACAATCGAATCAATCAGACTAATAAAAAACTCAAAAAAAAATCCTCAAAGTCATCGACCCATCCTTAGAGCCTACTCCCATACATAAGATAGTATGATATATATAAAAAAAAAAAAAAAAAAAATGCCATTTCCATTGTGCACATCAATGTCATTTGCCTTTATTATAGATGTGTTTCTATTAGCTGATGTAAAACTTGAAGCCAACTAATGTGCAGATGCGCTGACTAAGTTAGAAATTAACTCATTATCATCTTTTGTTGTCTTTTATAACCCACCGCTTATGATGGAGAGTATCTAGGCTTTTGATAAAGCAAATATGCATTGTAATAGACTAATTAATTCCTAGTGTATGAACTAAGAAGTAATCTTGTTTTACCAAAAAAAAAAAAAAAAACTAAGTTTTGAATTTAAAATAAATATTTGTTAAAAAACCTATAAAAAGTTATAGCTACAAAATAAGTTTTAAATTTTAAAAACGTTATTTTAATCTTTCAAAATACCTAACCAAACTGAATTTTTGTCAACTTATCATTTTTATATCTTTTTCTTTGTTTTGTGTGCCTAAGATGTTTTGTAACTTTTGCAACTATTGAGCCTTAATACTTTGTTGAACCAACAATCTGTGCCGCTTTGCTTTAATATTTTTTTGGCATATTAGGTGAGATATGAGTTTATAATTTTAAGGACTCTTATACATGTTTAACGGTTTAAATTTAACTATTAAACATATTAATAAATAAATAATTATATACACATAACGATAATAATATCAATAATAAATAAATAATTATAGAACTATTTATCAAACACCTTTAAGGGTATTTTATTATTTTATCAAAAACATTGAAATGAGTGAGATTAGGCATACTAATACCTCAAATCATTTCAATTGATTTAAGAGAAAAACCAGTAAACCACTAATCTGCAGAAATTAAGAACAAATTAAGCATATGTTACCTAGATAAGCAATAATGGGCAATTAAGCATTTCTCTTGAGCCAGGAACATCATCAAGGAGCTCATCCATACATGGAAATGGAGGATGAATTGCATGTTTAAACTAGTCTAGTGAAACATCAGCATCAGCCTCAATGAACATGACTCCTTCACCTGTACATTCTACCATAGGCTTTGCACCAACCATAGGCTTTGCACCAGGCCCTTCCCTAAGTCTACATGCAAAAGGGTAGTAGAATACAAGTGTTTGTAGTGGTGGCTCCAGTTCCAGAGTGGTCATTAAGAAACTTAAATTATACGATATTTAATAATAAAAAAAAAAAACTATATCTCATTATCAATGCTGCAAGCTTGTCTCTTTCAAAATTTTAGTTAAATAAAATTTTTCTTGAATTTTTCTTTTTGTTTGGAAAGGCCCAATATATTGCTAAAAGGATCAAAATTTGACTACAAACTTAGTTGTTGCCTAAAACTATAACTTTCACTAAACAAATTAACATGATTACATATTTTGAAAATCTAACTATTGAATTATATGTTTTTTATATTCTTAAAACACATGTCAAGTGGATATTATTTACTATTTAATCCATATACTTATTTCTTGCATATAATTTTAGACTACAAAAATTCTCAAATTAAACATTTGATTGATGACATAAGCTATTTATCTTTAATATTCTTGAAGTTTTGCAAGCATGGAGGATATAAGAAAAAAAAATTGTAATCTAATTCTGGAATTGTTAAAATTCATATCTAATAAAAAAAATATTGAGGGGAGTTGTAGCCTTAATCTACTGCCAAGTTTGTTACTAAATTTTATCCAAAATTTAATTATATTGGACCTAAAAAATTTAGGATGGTCACACATTTTTTTTAAGGTAAAAATTAAATTATAAAATTTTTAAATTTGATATAAAATAATAACTTTTTTTTTTTCCAGGTCAGGGTGGTCCGATGACCACCTTGACTCTAACTTGCAGTCGCTAGTGAGTGTTTGTGATAGTGCTTCTCTAATGACCTTCACTATATCTCTTCCTTGCATTAAGGTATTATATTTGTAGAATTATATAATTGGGATTTGGAATCGAAGTCTGTCTCGATCATCTAAGTCTGAAAGCTGTTTGAATTCATAAGGAGTGGGCTTAGCTAGAGATACCAGTTCTAGTTCACACCTTCTCACTGTGAACACCAGAGAAGTGGATGATGGAGCCATGATTGCCATAGATGCTCAGAGCTTACAGCAACTTTCAAGCGAGGAAAGTTTGATTATTGTAAATGGAGAACATAGGGAAATTTGGTAGTTTTCTTTCATTTTTTCATTATTTTAATACTAAAGGCCAGCAAGAGTTGTGTTTGAATTTAGGGCTGTAATTGGTTCGGTTCGGTCGGTTTTTTTTTTATCCGGCCAATCGAAACTGAAATTTTCGGTTTGTAAAAGTCTCAATCGAAACCGATCGAAATAGTTGAAAAACCGTCGGTTTTGATCGGTTTTTCTGTCGGTTCTGGTTTTTGGGCCAGTTGGGCCTTTGATTTTTTCCTACCAATTTTTCACATTTTTCCAGCCATTTTCTCAACTCCCAAACAAATTTTATAATAGAAAAATTCAAAATATACCCTTAACACAACCAAAAATCAAAATAAAAACATATTTTATTCACAAACTCAGTGAGAGGAGGAAGAAAGGGTGAGAGATTGAGGGAAAGAGAGGATCGGAGTGGATGGAGTGGTGGCGGCCAGATCGGTTTCCCTGCATGTGGCTCATTCGTGCTTTTTGAGGCGCTGCCTGTGACTCAGTATGGGAGAAGCATGGCCAGATCGGCGATCGGTAGTGGTGGCTAGATCGGCCAGTGTGTTGGAGAGCCTGGTGGAGCACGACCTGGGTCGGTTGTTAAGATCGGAGCTCGTTCGTGCATGGCTGGCGATCGGAGAGGTGGATCAGTGATGAGGGACAGGTGGGCTGAGATCTGGGTGAACCGGTGTTTGTGGGTCTTGGGTGTTTGGTCGGCGCTTGATCTGGGCAGTCGGCAGTGTGTGGAGGCGGCGGCAGAGTTAGATTCGGCGTGAGAGGTAGGGACTATGGAGTGAGGTTGTCTGAAGCCTGAACGTGAGAGAGAGGAAAGTGTGAGACAGTGAGAGTGAAATTTGAAAAATGTGGGTATGTAGGGTAGGGTTTTTCAATCTTTGATTTTATACTCTAATTAGTTTTAGTTTAATTAATTTAATTAGATATTTACTTAGTTTAATTAGGTGATTAATCTAATGGGTTTTAAAATGCTATATTTACTTAGTTTACTTGGCTGGATCATTTGAATTTTGAAATGAAATGATGGAAGCCACTGCCTAATTATGAATCACTGAGTTGTATTAAAATGAAATGATGGTTGATGGAAAGGTCCACTGCCCAACACAAAGCTGCTAGCCAATATTTACAAAATATTATATATTTATTATATAATATATTATATAGTAATATATAATAATATATTTCGGTTTGGTTCGGTCGGTTTGGTGTATTAAAATTTGCAACCAAAAACTGAACCGAACTTTTTAGTTTTTTACATAATAAAACCGAAACCGAATCGAAATTTCGGTTTGGTTTTGGTTGGTTTGAAGCGGTTTTTTCGGTTCTGCGGTTTTTTGCACACCCCTATTTGAATTCTTCCAAACCCCCATGTGAGCTAGCTATAGCAATTAGATCGGACTCTGTGTCGGTATTCCTCTCTTTCTCTATCTCTTCTCTCTTGTTATTTCTGTGTTTTTGCCTTCTCATTTACTCAACCTAACTCTCAGCCACAGCCTATATTCTTGGGCTTTGATTTTAAACCGGCGGACAAAACAATGTTTTACTTTCTCACTCTTCTAGGCTTCTAGCTTTAGTTTATGTTTTATTTTTAAAATTTCATGGGAGAATGGGTAAAATACTAAAACCTTGGGTCTCTCAACAAAAGTTTAGCGAGAGACAAGGGGATGTTTGGTAGAGTAGTTTGAAAATTGTTATTTGGAGTTTTTTGAAATATGTGTAAGTAAAAAAGTATGTAAAAATGTGTGTAATGTTGTTTAAAATGTGAAAATGTGAGTTTGAACTTACTCACTAAACATGCCCAATTTTTCATTTTTTATTATTTATTTATTTTTTATTACTTTCATACGGAAACCAGAAATGTCTATAATTTTTTGTTTTCAATTAATTTCATGGGAAATGTCTGTTAACTTTTATATTGGGGTGCTCTAAGTGACTGATTTTTGATTAATAGAAGAGGCTTTGAACCCCAAGGTCTCAATTAAAGAGGTTATGGTCAGATTTGCTTTAATTGGGCAAGAGGGTTGGCTTGCTTTTTGCATAATTTGGGAAATGGAGTGGCCTAAATTCATGGGTTGATATTTCCTAAACATGGCAAGCCCTTAGAGTCCGCATTTGGTTGTTGCAGCAGACAAGGCTAGCCACTTAGGGTCAGCTATATGTTTCATGTTTTAGCCAAAAAATGGTAGAGCAGAAAAGTCGGGCCACAGTCAGCCAGAGCGTAAAGACTCTTTTAAGGTGGAAATTTTGGGTACAAGACCTCCTTCATGAGCTTGAGGTGCTACTAGTGTCCCTTGCCCACTTGGTAGTACGCATGGGCTGAGCTTATGCAATAGGTCCGAAAGGAACTGATCCATACTCTCCAAACCACACTTCCTCCATTTTTCCCATAAATCACATGGGCTTGGGCCATGCTTAAAAGAATAAAATATAATTTAGTATATAAATCGGGCCCATAATGAGGTTAGGCTTGATTGAGTTGGGTTTGTAGAGAATGTATTGCGAAAATGAGTATCAACAGCATGTATAGGGTCTTAAAGCCCCTTCTTTCTAAAAAAACTTCCTCAGAATCATTTGACAAACTAATATAGTTTTCATGCTTGATGATATGTAAGATTAAGATCAACATTTAAATTCCCAATGATAATAATTTTATTATTAATTAATTTTGTGCTGCTTTCTATGTCATTTTTGCCTTTTCCATCTTGGACATTCACATTATAAGGAAGCCAAAACCAATTTATTAGATCGACTAGAGTTATTGTGCACTATGTGACCATTATAATTGTTACTTCTAATAGAATTATAAGTACTCTGAATATAATTGAAGCCTCATAAAGTGCTGTCTTTCATGTATTCAGTTTGATTTTGGAAATTATGGAATCTTGTTTGTTTCTTTCTGGTATAATTCTCTCTTAGCAAATATATATATATATTTTTTCCCTTAAATCGCTAGGTGATTTTTCTTTATGGTTTAAATGACCAAAAATTCCATTTTGAGTTTGTTGTCAAACTAAGTGTTGGAGAAACTAAAAGAGATTGCCAAAGCCCAAATGGGGGACTTGTTGGGTTTAATTAGATTTAGATGGGCCCAGGTCTTTATTGAATGTGGATTGTCCTGATTTTATTTGGGCCTGGCAGTTGGGGTATAGTTAATTTCCGTGAGTGGGCTGTGTTTGGACTGGGGTTCGGAAACTGTGGGCTCATGTAATTGGTCGGGCTAGACAAGCTGAAACAATAGAATCGGCCCATCAATTTTTTTAAGTCGAGTATCGTGTAAAATAATAGAATAGGCCCATCATTAACGTTTTAAAAGAGATTCATACATGTGTCAAAATTTTCTACACCATTCTCTTTTTATTATTCTACATATAATTATACAGTTAATGCGGGATTGTTTTTGTTTATACTATAAGTTCTTGAGTTTTCCCGAGTCTTAATAATTTTTTGATTTATGAGATTTATGACTAATCTTGTTCTTTCCATAAACTACTTAAGTTGTTGCCCTTCCAATGAAGGAGAGTTTAAAGGAGTTTCACTGTAAAAATAGTCCAGATTATAACTAGGATAGTTACCAAAAACAAACAAAAATAAATAAGAGAGAAAAAGATTATCACTAACATTGTTTTATTTCACTTTCAGCTGGTTGGAGAAAAGATGGAGCAGACCCTTTTGCAGTTAAGAATTTTGAAAGCAACAATGACAATTGGATGGGCTTCACATAGGACTAATGGACTATATATTGCTCATCACAGTAATCCTCAGGCTCTCTTTTTATTTTTATTTTTTTTAATAATTTATAATTTATAATTTATCTTTTCAGAAATATCTAATCTTTATGCATTCTATCATTAAAAATAAAAAATTATGAAAAAAGAGATCTTTTAAATAGACTAGGGTTCGTTTATTTATAACTCGGATTTTCATGAAATAAATGAGATATCTTTTTTAATTCGTTTGTTGGAAGTTTAATGTGTGAGGTTTTTCTATTTATTCTATGGGAAATTGTGAAGTACCGAAACCAGTTTGTAATTGCTTTGAGCTAGTCTACTATAATTCATTGAACATTTTATAGTTTAGCCAGTAAGGAATGTCCTTGAACAAACTATATTTTTCAATCTCCAATGTCTTGTTTCTGGTCTTTTTTTTTCCCTCCTTATTTGCTCTCTGTTTTTTTTGTTTTTGGTGCCAATATTGAAGCCTAATGTTGCTTATGTTTTAATGAAATGGTGGAACAACTGGTGAAAGTTGTTGTTTAACTGTGTGTAATGACTAAATAATGAGCGGTAGTATTGAACTATTGAAGAGAGCACATACAAAAGTTTACGTGATTCAACTTAACGGCCTACGTATAGTGAGAAAGTTCTTGACGGCTACATATTATATTAGACATTTGTGTTATAATGAACTCAATGTAAAATTTATATACTAGAGAATACATTATTAATCCTAGGCTAACCATTGAGTCATAGACTAACCTAAGGTTAATGTGCTTATTCTAGAAGTACATGGGCCTACAATTGATATAAGCCACTTGGATCATAATATGTCTAACACTAAGTAACATACCTTTTCTTTTTCCAAGTTTCAACTTATTGATTCATTTTTTTCCGTTTAACTTTATAATAATTTGATTTTGATGAACTTTTTTTTTCATATATATATATATATAAGTCACATGGAAGAAATTATAAATTTGGACATCGGACCGCCATCTGATTGGTCTTGTAAGATATTATTCAGCTCCTGCACAAATCTTTCCATTGCTAGGGTTGGTAAGCACATAGGCACCATAATCCCATCCTCTTCTTTACTATTCATCGCTTCAATGTAAAATGAAGTAGCACTAGTACTCGGGCTTTCAAAAATGTTGGCTACTCCACCATAGATTGCCTTTCCCCACCCATAGTCTACGTCTCTGAACCCCACACGTGCCGTGTTTGACACAACGAAGGATTGCACAATGGTGGTACGAGGTCGGCCTTTACTCACCACCAGGTCTATAAATGATCGAATGTACTCATCATTGACGAACTAGTTCCAATGCGTACTCTAAAGGGTTCTCACTTCTCACAAAGCTCCCTAGCTGTTGTTACTGCTAGTGAGGTTGCATATGCATTGCCATAATACCCTCTTGGTAATGGAGGGTTCAATATGGCTCGCACATTATTCATAAATATCAAGCGCACTTGGTCTTCTGGGTCTGGTGAAAGTGCTATGGTACGGCATCGCCACAAGAACGCAGTTAGTACCTCAAATGTGGAATATTTACCCAAGTGGTGAGGTATCTTTTTACGAATAGCACATACTTGGGTTGATCCAAAGAAGAAAGAGCAACAGGCTAGTTCATGAAGAGAGTTGATGATCAAGCTCTGAGGCTTAACCAATTCATCAAATTCGTGATGTGTGCATGTCACCTGTGGCGGGTTCCTAGCGTTGAGAAGTTCCCTTTGCCACACAGGTGGGATTGAAGGTGCACATACTCCTCGTGCCATCTCACCCATGGCATTCATGAATTGAACTATGCTGGGAGCATCACTCATAAGATGGTTGAGGCGTAGGGCAAAGATAAATCCACCACACCTTAGTCGTGTCACCTGAGGATTAACATAATTGAAACCATTGAAACCAACTAAAAAAGCATGTGTGTTTTTACAATTATTAGGAACATTTCTTGTAGCTAATGATAATATTTTTTTGAGATAGTTACAATCGTTAGTAACCCTGCAGGTCAAATCTTTTTTTTGTAAGATCCAAAGTATTTTGTATATGGAGAGGAGTTAATTTAGCTAATAATAATACTTTAAATGTCTTAGACTTGTTATTATAATTTCACATGTGTGAGTAACCCAGTTAAATAACAAGGTGGAATGCAGATGCTAATGATATTATAACTGAGAAAAGCTAGAGATACAATCTTTTTTACAAAAAAAAAAAAAAAAAAAAAAAAATTTACAAATTGCTAATGTGGTGAGTGGTTATTGATAAATAAAAAAGTGATGTTAATAGTGGGTCTAGATGAAAACCAATAAAAAGTTGGTCATATTAACACTTTGTAAAAATATTGTAAAATAATTTGTAATCGTAACATTACTCAACTCTTAATTAATATATCGGACGTTATAAAAATTGTAATAACTCTTTCAACATTCCACACGTCACTATTATAAAAAATGGTATAATACTAGTAAAAAACAGCACCGAGCCTCTAGTTTTTGTTTTATGATATAGGGACTCTATTTTTTTTTTTTGTTTTTAATATAGAAAAACTTTTTTTTTTTTTTTTTTTGGTGTCCAAAGACTTCTCTTTCATTTAACCACTTACAATATGTAACATTAAAATTATAACAAAAAAATTGTAAAATAATTTATAACCTTACGGCTACTCATTTTATATATGGGTTGCATCATGCATGTAACAAATGTCTCCTAGTTATTAGTATGAATCAAACAATGTTGTTGATATTGTATCATGCCGGTTGGTACCGTTCCAAATGCTAATTAATACTGGAATATACCAAATATATGTAATGGGGGTGGATGGACAGTTCGATCGGATATTAACAATCGAATCAGTCAGACTAATAAAAAACTCAAAAAAAAAAAAAAAAAAAAAAGTTCCTCAAAGTCACCGACGCATCCTATAGAGTATAGATAGAACATACTCCCATGTGTAAGATGAGCATGATATATATCTTAATGATATAAAAAATAAAAAATTGCCAATTCCATAGCGCACGCCGCACGTCAATGTCATTTGTCCTTTTTCTTGATGCGCTTCTATTGGCTGTTGGAAACTTGTAAAATTATGTTTTGAATCTAATTTAATATGATTAATTTTGTCGATTTATTTTATTATTTAATTTATTTTTATTATTATTTATGAATTCTGTAAAGATACAATTTAGAACGGCCAATAATAGTGTTAGGTTTGCACATAAAAAGGTCCAAACAATATCATTTATAGAGCGTGGGTTTGAAAGGCTAGGCCTTGACCACAAGACAGTGGGTTTTTCGTGGTGTTCATACATAGTTTAAATCGTGTTCGCCCTAGGAGTCTTTCTCCTGGAGGCGGGCTGGGAGGCTCTGATTTCTGGCCATTTTTCCCAGCCTCCTCCTCTGAATCCTTTCTTTTCCTTTTATATTGGCATGTATCCTTTATCCAACGTCCACGTGTAGAATCGACCTTTCTAAGATTGATACTTGTCCCATCAACCCATACCCAGAGTGGTTGGGGGTGGTTGTAAAAGCTGAAGGGTATGGCTCTGTCAAGTGCAGAGTATTGAATGGCAGTAAGGGCAGCTTTCCCTTTGTCCTTGGTTGTTAACCTATCCAGCGCATCTTTCCCTATTGACATAGATATTTTTAGATTTTTTCCAAACTGTTCCTATGCCGTTTTTGTCCTTCCTTCCAGGGGGACCTCAGACATGTCGAGGATCGAATCATCCTCGGCTGTGTCCCAAGACTATTTGGACTTGTATTACCTATCCTTAGTTATAACCTTCCTTGGCTCGGGCCTTTGGGCCCCAATGAATAAATGGGCCAGGGCCACGAATTATTGGGCCCTACAAATTCTATTATTATTTTTTACTATTTATAGGTCATATTGTATTATTTTAACTAATTTTTATCTTTATTTACTGTATTTTTAGTAAAACAATTTTAGTTTTAGGAAAATAAATAGATTCCAAACAGATCCTTACAATAAGTATTTGTATTATTGTAAAAAGGATTTACTAACATGCGTCCTTAAAATATATATTAATAAACTATTTTTGGAAACTTTTTACAAGAAAATGAAAAAATAATTTACTGTTCTAACAATTTTTTCAAATTTCCATAAAACTCTCTCAAAATAAATATTTAATGTGTACCTAGCGAGCACATTAATTAACGGGACTAAAATAAGTTTTGAGTTTTAAAATCGTTATTTTAAATCTCTCAAAACTTTTTGTCAACTTATCATTTTTATTTTTTTTCTTTATTTTTTGTGCCTAAGATGTTGTCGCTTTTGCAACTATTGAACCTTAATACTTGTTTAACCAATAATATGTGCCGCTTTGCTTTAATATTTTTTTGGCATATTAGGTGAGGTATGAGTTTATAATTTTAAAAACTCTCATACATGGTTAACAATTAAACATATTACAGTAATATATAAATAATTATATACACACAACGATAATAATATCAATAATAAATAAATAGGTATAGAACTATTTATCAAACACCTTTAAGGGTGTTTTATTATTTTATCAAAAACATTAAAATGAGTGAGGTTAGGCGTACTAATACCTCAAATTATTTCAATTGATTTAAGAGAAAAACCAGTAAAACACTAATCTGTAGAAATTAATAACAAATTAAGCATATGTTACCTGGATAAGCAATAATGGGCAATTAAGCATTTCTCCTGAGCCAGGAACATCATAAAGGAGCTCATCTATACACGGAAATGGAGGATGAATTGCATGTCCAAACTGGTCTAGTGAAACATCAGCATCAGCCTTAATGAACATGACACCTTCACCTGTACATTCTACCATAAGCTTTGCACCAGGCACTTCCCGAAGTCTACCTGCAAAAGGGTAGTAGAATACAAGTGTTTGTGACAGTGCTTCTCTAATGATCTTCACTGTATCTCTCCCTTGCATGGAGGGATTATATTTGTAGAATTGTATAATTGGGATTTGGAATCGAAGGCTGTCTCGATCATCCAAGTCTGAAAGCTGTTTAAATTCATGAGGGGTGGGCTTAGCTGGAGATACCAGTTCTGGTTCACACCTTCTCACTGTGAAAACCAGAGAAGTGAATGATGGAGCCATGATTGACATAGATGCTCAGAGCTTACAGCAACTTTCAAGGGAGGAAAGTTTGATTATGGTAAATGGAGAACATAGGGAAATTTGGTAGTTTTGTTCCATTTTTTCATTATTTTAATACTAAAGGCCAGCAAGAGTTGTGTTTGAATTCTTCCAAACCCCCATGTGAGCCAGCTATAGCAATTGGATTGGACTCCGTGTCGGTATTCTTCTCTTTCTCCATCTCTTCTCTCTTCTTGTTTCTGTGTTTTTGCCTTCTCATTTACTCAACCTGACTGGCTGACTCTCAGCCACAGCCTATTTTCTTGGGCTTTGATTTTAAACCGGCGGACAAAACAATGTTTTCCTTTCTCACTCTTCTAGGCTTCTAACTTTAGTTTATATTTTGTTTTTAAAATTTTATGGGAGAATGGGTAAAATAGCAGAGGGGGTCTCTCAAAAAAAGTTTAGTGGGTGACACTAGTTTTTGTTTATTTGTTTGTTTTTGTTTTGTTTTGTTTTTTTTTTTTTTTAAGGGAAACCAGAAATGTCTATAATTTTTTTTTTCAATTAATTTCATGGAAAATGTCTGTTAACTTTTATATTGGGCTTCATAAAAATAAAAAGTTTATTGGATTAAATAGTTAAATATTTGTAATTATTTTAGGCAGTTTTTTAATTTTTATTAATTTAATATATTTATTTTTTTAATTAATTATTAAATTAATTATGATGAAATCACGGTTTGACTTCGATCTAACCTTAAAAACTTCGAATTTTTCTCTTTTATAATTCGAATTTTTCTCTTTTATGATTCATTGAACCATAAGAGGTACCTAAAAACATTTTAGTGACAAAATGTGTGCATAATTGGCATACAAATGGCTAATAAAATAATTCAGCCAAAAAAAAAAAGTGGCTAATAAAAAAAATGTTTTATTGCTATTTAAAAAGCCATGTCAATAAGTTTTTTTTTTTTTTTTTTTAATTTATACATGCCAGGAATCTAAAATAAAAAATTTGAAACTTTGAATTAACAAAAATTTCCTCAACTTTTCTCAATCTTTCTTAACAACCAAAAAAAAAATCTAAAAACACAAAAATCAAACCGAACAATCATTCGTCATAGCCATCAGTCCAAATCAAAATCAACCCCACTGTGAACCCAACCACCATAATACCACCCTCACAAATCAACCTAAATACCCAAACTCCAACCTTTCTTTTACTTTCTTTTTCTCATGTTTTCTAGGGAGCCAAACACATCAACAAATCACCCATCAGCCTCTCATACTATTACACTAACACTCACACCTAGTCATAACCCCATGAAGATTCCCAAAGAGCCATTAGTGTTGTCCTTTGCATCTATTTCTTTTGCTACAACTTCTACGGCAACTTCTATGGCTATTGTTACTGTTGGGATTGATATTACACCAGCGTTTATTGGGCCCTCTCAGTCCAAAATCTCCACTAGCCTCAACAGTAGAAGCTCCACCTTAGCCACATCGGATCCGACACAAAGATGAGCAGACCAACCACTTCTTGTTCTTAGAATAAATGCAAATTTTGGTTAATGTTTGTTAAACGCCGATTTTTTGTCATTAATCAGGCCCATGCTCTAATTTTAAGGCGTGAGCTCTTTAAGGCCATAATAGAGTTATGGGTGAGCTGGGTTTGGTTCCACCGTGGAAGATAAATCTGTTTCTCAAAACTAACTTGTGCGCAAACACAAATCCAAAAATTCAAGAGGGAAAAATACATATATGTATATGAAGGAACTAAAAAATTAGAGAGAAAAAAGAATAGATTAATGAATTTTATTATTTATTTGTGAAACCCAAAATATTGGTTCCTAGAACCACAAGACCTTTGAATCCCAAGTTACACAGACTTCAATAGACCTTTTAGGATTCATAAGACTTAAGAGACTTGGAAGCCTAGATCAATGTGGTTTTCAAAAATACAAGTTCTATAAGTATAGATTTTCCTTTCTACAATGCTTCTTTTTCTTAGAAAGTCTAGGGAAAAAGTCCACAAGGCCTATAAATCCCATACTTCATAGACTTAAGTAGATTCTTGAGGCTATACAAGACTTATGAGATTTGGGACCTTAGATCAATGTAGGGCTCCCAAGTATTTCTACAAGTTGAAATTTCTTGTAAGGTTGAATTTATTCAACCATCTAATTGGCTTTATTCCGTGCCAAATTTGCTTGTAATTCAGCATTTAGTAACCCTGTATTTAGGTAGGTTTGATGTAAGGGTGGTGAGTGAGATAGAGTGAAGATTGCTCAAGAGTGTGCAAGAAAACAGAGACTCGCGGCTTGGCCTCGCGGGTGACTCGCGGCTGCAAGCCGCCAGACGCAGCACACGTGCCAAGCATGCTGGAAGGTGAACAGTCATGCAAGCTGGAGCACTACAGGACAAAACAGGACAACTGGTCATACGGTTATCTCGCGACTGGATCTCGCGACTTAGTCAAGCCGCGAGGTCAAGCCGCGAGCCACCCCTATTTTGTAAAACCTGACGTTTCACATTCCTCTCACACTCCAGTATAAATACCCCTTTTACCCACGATTGTAAGAGAGCTTCCAGAGAGAATTTTGAGAGATAAACCCTAAAGAAAAACAAGATTGATTCACCCACAATCTATACATTAGAGTCTCTTCAAATTCCTCAACTCTCTTCCTCTCCATTGTCAAATCCTTGAGAGGCATTATACCAAACCTGGTTCTCACCATTATCATTACTGTGAGAGAGCTATTTGGATTTCTGGGAAGCAGTTAGGAAGGAACCAATCTTCATTGGTTGATGCTACGGTCTAGTAGCGGAATCCGGGAAGCTAGAAAAGAAAAAGGTTCGGCGCAACCTCGTTGGAGCAAGAAGCTTGGAGGGCTTAGGTGCACTGGGTAGATTAGGCTTGGAGGGTCTATTGCTATCCATGTATCCCAACTGTATTTTCTAGTGGATTGTTTACCGCTTGGAAGGCGGCGGAGAGGTTTTACGCCGAGGGCTTCGGTTTCCTCTTCGATAACACATCGCATGTTGTCTTTGTGTTTGCATCTTCCTTCCTCTCTATTCTTGCCTTTTTTATTATCTGCTGTAGATTGTGTTTTATTTCAGCTTAGATAGTTTTTTACCAATTCCATATTATAGCTTATGTTAAGTTTCCGCACACTAGTTGTTTGACATATTGCTTGAATTGGATAAGTTGTTATTTGGGGGTCTAAACGTTCAAAGGTGTTTATACACGTTTTTGAACTTTCATTTCTATTCATACAATATTGCTTCCTAAGGTCCTTGACCTAGGCTGGTGTTTCTTGCTTGGTAAGAGAAGAATGAAGGAGATGTGTTGTGCTCTAAAAGGTGTTGAAACTTTGGAATTGAAATTGACTAGTCTATAGGAAAAGATTTAAGAGACCTCGGCCAGAGGGGGAAAGCAAAAGGAGAAAGATGCTTGGGACGCTTTCGGAGTTCACCAATCTCAAAAAAAAAAAAAAAAAAAAAAAAAAACCATTTATACTACTTTCAAGAAAAAGAGCCAACAAGAGAAGTTGCTATCAGCCTAAGGAACCTTGGAAATGTCTCTTTCTCAACCCTGAAGAATGGGACCTTTCCTCGTTGAACTCAAATGGCATTGATCTACAACTTTCTATGAAGAGAAAATAATTTAAATACTTTTGGATGTGGGTTCCCAGAAAAACAAAACAAGAGTGGAAAGAGAAAACAAGAGTGGAAAGAGGAAAAAAGGCCCACAAAGCTCCTTTAGATCCATGGCAGGAAGCCATGGTTGATCCAGCGGACTAAAGACTACACCGTTTTAAGAAACCGAACCGTACCCACTATAAAGGAACATCAAAGTAGAAGAGAAAGGGAGGAGGAAAAAAACTGAGCATCAAAGATTTGCACAATATCAAAAAAAAAAAAAAAAAAACAAGAAACACCAGCCTAGGTCAAGGACATTGGGAAGAAATATTGTATGAATAGAAATTTCAACCTGTAGAAATACTTGGGAGCTCTACACTGATCTAAGGTCCCAGATCTCACAAGTCTTGTAGATTCTTAAGGACCTACCTAAGTCTATGAAGTTTGAGATTTATAGGCTTTGTGGACTTTTTCCTTAGACTCTCTAAGAAAAAGAAGCATTGTAGAAAGGAAAATCTATACTTATAGAACTTGTATTTTTGAAAACCACATTGATCTAGGCTTCCAAGTCTCACAAGCCTTGTGGATCTTAAAGGGTCCATTGAAGTCTGTGGAACTTGGGATTCAAAGGTCTTGTGGTTCTAGGAACCAATCTTTTGGGTTTCACAGATAAATAATAAAATCCATTAAATTATTCTTTTTACTCTCTAATTTTTTTAGTTCCTTAATATACATATATGTATTTTTTCCTCTTGGATTTTGGATTTGTGTTTGCGCATAGGTTGGTTTTGAGAAACGGATTTATCTTCCGTGGTGGAAGCAAACCTAGCTCACCCATAACTCTATTATGGCCTTGAAGAGCCCACGCCTTAAAATTAGAGCATGGGCCTGATTAATGACAAAAAATTGGCCTTTAACAATGTTTTCTCCAATGGGGTTGATGATTTTCATCTTCTTTTTTTTTTTTTTTTTTTTTTGGGAGTTTGTTGTTGATGGATTCGTTTTGACATTTTGATTTTCTTTGTTTGGAATTCTCTTCGCCATTTTAGGTTCTTTATTTGAATTTTGTTTGTTAATTTCTTGAGCTTTTAAATGAACTAGCAAATGGCTACGGGAGATGTCTTTGGTTGCTTATACATTATTACAGATTTTCTCCACAAACATTGTTGATGTGCTTGTTTCCCTAGAAAAGAAAAGAAAAAGATGGTGATATTTTAAAAATTCATATTTCAGATTTTTTTCCTTTTTTGGTTTCTAAATTCTGATTTAATTTTTAATATAAATGTTGACATTGGATTTTTTAAATAGCAATTAAAATTTGTTATTATTATTTTATGGGTGTAAATGCACTTTTAGTCCTTAAATTTTAGGTTTTTTTTTTTTTAATATTTTGATCCCTACATTTTCATTTTACCATTTTTAATCCCTAAACCAATTAATGTGTGACATTTAAATCCTTACTATCACCTAACTAATAGAAAAAGAAGACGTAATTGATGACATATTAAAATAATAATTAAAAAAATCTATTTTGACATTAAAAAATGCCACGTTAGCGTCTAAATTAATTTTAATTAAAAAAAATTAAAATCAAAATTAAAAACAAAAAATTACAGCTCTAAGAACATAAGAACTTGTACTTCTATGTTCTTAAATCAAGAAATAAACAACCGCAACTTGAACTTTTGAAGCCGATAAGGCTGATCACTCGCTGTCCGTATAGGTACTGCAACAAATTGGAAAAAACATGATCCAATCAAACCACGCACAAGTCTATCAAAACCTAACACACACATTTCTCTGAAAGAGAGAGAGGGAGAGGTTACTGTTGATGTTGTTGAAGGAGCAAAGAGGGTTGAGCATCTGAACGCTTGAGCTGCAATGGGTTCATCATAGAATCAGGAATCTCCAGAATATCCATGGAGAATCCACTCATTTCTTCGATCATTTGAAGCACCAAGTTCAAGGATCGCAAGCGATCTGTGAGTTCCACATGCTGAGTCCTGAGAATGTTGTTGGCGGATTCGCTCGCCTTGGCGTTGATCTTCTGCACCAGATTGCAGTTCGAGAGCTACAACTGAGTCACCTCGCCCCTCAGATCCTCGCCAATTTGCGATTCGACAACATCCTCTTCCTCTTCCTCTTCCTCTTCCTCTCGTTGATCGCCACATCGGATCCAGATCTAGATTCGGATCCAAAACTCGTAGGTCGTTGAATCGAAGCCATTAATTACAAATTCTTTTTTTCTTCCGAACGAATTTGTCAAAATCTATGAAAATGTATTTGGTCATATTCGTTGGTGTGAATATTTTTTATTTATTTTTTTGGGTGAACAGGTATTCAATCTTTAAAACTAAAAAAAAGTAAAAATTTTGTTTGTTTTTTATTTGGATTTCAAATAAAGGAAAATGTCATTGCTGGGTTTGCTCTTTGATATTCAATATGTGTTTGCTCTTTGATCATGGGTTTGATGTCGTAGTTGGGTAGCCTGGGTTTATTTCTTGATTTAAGAATAACATTGGAGAAAAAGTTCTATGTTCTTAGATCTGTAATTTTTTGTTTTTAATTTTTTTATTTAATTAAAATTAATTTAGATGCTGACGTGACATTTTTTATTGACAGAATAGATTTTTTAATTGTTATTTTAATGTGTCGTTAGTCATATCAGTTTTTTCTGTTAGTTAAGTGAGGGTAAGGACTTAAATTCCACGCGTTAATTGGTTTAAGGACTAAAAGTGATAAAATGAAAATGTAGGGACCAAAATAGAAAAAATCCCAAAATATAGGGCCTAAAATATAGGCAATTAAAATTTGTTATTATTATTTTATAATATAAATGATGACATTTGTGTGCCAACAGTGCACATGGTAGTAAGGACCAAATTGATTGCAATTTAAAATTTTAGAGACCAAATTAACTACTTCTAAAACGTAGGGACCAAATTGATTGTAACCCCAAAATGTAAAGACCAAAATGATATTTTTACCAATACATGAAATATAAGTTTAGTAAAAGAAACAAAATTGAAGGGATAGTAAGACTTAAGGGTCCGTTCGGTAATATTGTTCTAGTAACATTGTTTAAGTATTGTAGAAATATGTGTAGGTGAAAATGTATTATGGAAATATGAATTGTGTTGTTTAAACAACGAAAATTGTTGTTTAAACAACACAACCAAACAACCCTTTAATAGTCAAGAGAGAGAGAGTGGCAACCCAACCCTAATGTTGGAGGTTACAAACATTGTTGATGCAACAATCACCACCATCACCATCACCGGTAGTTGTTTTGTTTTGGTACAATATAACTTTTTCCCTTAACTTTCAAAATTTGATTTGTTTAGGTGTGTTATGGGTATTGTTGTTAGATTGGTTTTGATTTAGGTTTTTGGATTTGATTTAAGTATCTAGTTTGGATTTGATTTAAGTATTTGGTTTGGTATGGTTTGTGTTAGGAATGGGTTCCTTTTCTTTTATGTATGTTTTTTTTTCTTGGGTTATAGGCAAAGGTGAGACTAACCTCACCTGTAAGATATTTTTCCGCTAATAAAGTCACCGACATCAATTGGATCTCTTACAAGTGACACTTGGTGGTGTAACTGTAATTAATGTTATACCACTCAATAATTTTTCAATTGGAAAATCTTACTGTTGGATTATAAGTTCTTTATATTCTTAACATGCATGCCTATTTTCATGTTATTTACCGATTGATCCATAAACTCATATTTAATGCAATTGATTAATGATATTACTTTTGGTCTTTGATCACCTTGGAATTTTGCAATAATTGAGAATATATGAAGATAATGTAATCCAATGATAAATATGTCAAAATTCGCATTTAATTAAAAAATATTGAGTGATGTAACACACACACACACACACACATATATGTAAGGACTCAAAATGAAAAGCCCAGGCACACTTAGAATAGTAATGCCTAGATCTTCAAACCAAGCCCAAACAATGAATTTTTAAGAGAGTAAGCTTCTAAGTCAGGTGCAATGTTGAGATAATCACAAGTCTAAGACTAATGGAACCTAAGTAACAAATAGGAATGAATAGAACAAAAATTCAGTGTAAACTCTTCCTCAGGGTTCGACGATAGATCTTGTATTGATAAGTAAGGTTGATATTTCTTTATAGGGTAATTCTCTGTTCTCACACTTGTTTCTTTTTTCTTGGAAAATGTTCATCCCCTCTTTCTGGGGGTTTCCTTTCTTTATATTGTCCATTTCCTTGCATCTCAGCCTTCCATCTGTACGTTTCAAGAGAATTCTTTGGATGCTTATCCCATCAAAATCCTTTTGTATGTAGTAAAAAGAGCTATGAGTTTGTGAAATTACTATTCAGGGGTCATCTTCTCATTAATGCAGCAAGTTAGGTTAGTGCAGAGTATTGAATGCGGAGGTGGGAGCTGTCTTCTTCAGGAAACTTCCTTTCTCCACCCCTGCACGTTTTGTACATTTCCTTTGCCATCCATTCCCTTATCCTTGGGTTTTTTAGGGGTGCCAGTTACCTTTTGGCTCTTTAATTCTCCTCGGGTGGGCATTGCCCTTGGAGTTTGCTTGCCTTTCTTTGCTTCGGTTAGACAAAGTTATCCTCGGATTGGGTTGCTTGGTCCTCGGCCCTCCCACAATATATATATATATATATATATATATATATATATATATATGGTTGGGTCAACTAAAAGAAAGCCCTTCTTTTCAGTTTTTTAAATGCTTAAAATTGATTTATGCAAGGTGTTGGTTACTGGTAAAGACGAGACTAACTTCATTTTTATTTTTCAATTTTTATTTAAATACGAAAACATATATATACTTGTGAATTGTAGACTACCTAAGATATTATTTACACTTTTCAACACTTTACCAATTGTTTCTAGTGACATGGTCATTCTTCCCTTTCTTCACAATTGTGGCTAGGGATATCCATAGGTCGGTTTGGGTTGAGTTTGGATTCTACTCAAACTAGACCCAATTTCAGCTAGTGATAGAATAGAGGACTTGTCACTGACTGTGAGCACCATTGGGTTGGATCTAGTGGTTCTTCGTTTGGATCGAGTTAGTTTCGGTTGAAACCAAGGGAAGCGACGATGAATGAGATCTCACTGAATCTATTCTAGATTTTGATGGATTGCTTCGAATCTTGATAGATCTAGCCCAAATCTTGTCAGATCTTGACAAGATCACAACAGATCTAGCTCAAATCTCAACTGATCTGGTCAAGATATTGCTAGATCTGAGAGAGAGAGAGAGAGAGAGAGAGAGAGAGAGAGAGAGAGAGAGAGAGAGAGAGAGAGAGAGAGAGAGAGAGAGAGAGAGAGAGAGAGTGTGTGTGTGGCAATTACCGGTGAGATTTGTTTTCATCGGATTTCAAACCTCTAACCTGCCACTCAACCCACTGACATCAGTTGTTGACGCCAGAGATCCACCATGGACCGCCTTTCTACTTGGATCGAGTTGGTTCCAGTCGGGTGGCACTAAGTTGGAAAAGTTAGTTAGGGCTCAGTTTGCTTTGGATAGCCTTAATTGAGGCCATTTGTTAATGTCATTGGGAAAGATTCCAATTTCTCTTCTAATTTTCTTTTGAACTTGACTTTAATAATTTAATTTGGATTAGAACAAAAAAAAAAAAAAAAGAAGGCCTAGATCTTTTATTGAACTGTACACAGACCTTCCTTATTATCATTTTTTTTTTTAAATAATCTATATTCACCTACCCAGTAACTTAATATCGCTAAACATGTTAAGACAAATTGATATATTTATACTTTTACCCTCACTTTCTATTTGAAATTCTCATTTTACTGTCACACAAAAAATCAAATACAAATCCTCTGTATCGCTCTTAGTGTTCCATTTTGTACTACACTAATCACAACTTGGTAATGTTTTTATTTTTATTTTTTATTATTTTTTTTTACATTCCTTATAAAATAACCAAAGTTTAAAATGAAAAAAAAAAAAAAAGGATTCATATTAAATTGTTATTAATGAAATATAAAATGGAATACAAAAAATGAGATAAAGGAAGTTGATACAATATTGTACCATACCTCTAATACAACCAATATTTGTCAATGTACTGCTCTAGATACCAAGTTGTATGGTCTATACCGAACGTACCAAGGGATATTGGTTATTTTAGTTAGAAAATAGTGAAAAAAAAAAAAAAAACCCCCAACCCATCCATACTAATAGCCCAACTCTTCAACGATCACTAGATCGTTGCCGATTTTTGGTTTCCTTCTTAGGGTCAGCCCTACCATTAGGCCAATTAAGCATTTGCTTAAAGCCCCCAAATAGAATAAGGCCTCCAAATTTTAACCAATAAAGATATTTCTATACTTGTATGATTATTAATTAGGCTTAGATATTATTCAATAGATATAATATATATATATATATATATAGTAATGTAATGGACACAACAAAATGTTATATTAACTTCACAACATTCCTAAATTAACATGCCAGCTTACACATGGGCTCTCCATAATATCTAATTTTAATTTTTTTCTTTGCTAATTTAGGAATGTTGTGAAATTGTTGTATCCCCAGTATTACTCAAAAGAAAATGTTTACAATAATGTTACCTCCAAAACATTTTCACAAAAAATATTTATAGGTGGAAATTTATTATTGATAGGTAAAAAAGTAATGTCAATGACAAATCTAAATTAGAATCAATAATAGATTACTACTTAAGATTTGTTGTAGAATTGTTGTTTAAATGTTGTGAATGTAGCATTACTCAATTGTTTATCGAAGACCAAAAAAAAATAAAATAAAATTAACAAAGTGTAGCTGGACTATTGTTCACTCATTTCTTGTTTTTTTAGTTCTTTTTTAATTCTTAGTAGCTTAATATATATTTTTATATATATATACACACACACACTAGTACTTAACAAAAAAATAATAAGCTTTATGAAATATTAATCAAGTCTAAAAAATTTTCTCTAGATGAATCTAAATAATGAATAAAAAATTTAGAATATTACTAACATATGAACAAGAAATTTAAAAAATACAATTTTTGTTACACCTAACAAATTAAAAGAATAGAGTTAAGTAAAAGAGAGATGCTACCTTATAACATTTTTACAATAAATCACAGGTGATTAGTTGTTATTGGTTCAAATTTGAAACTAATACTAAGATTACTTTTTTACCCTAACAATAACAACAAATAACAACTTGCCACTTAGGATTTGTTGTAAAAATATTGTAAAAATGTTGTAGATATATCATTTCCCTAAGTAAAAACGATTATTTAATTAAAGTTAAATATATTAAATGTCTCAATTTAAATATCACTTTAACCCAAAAATCCCTTCCGTGGATCCTTCTTCTTCCAACTTCTTTGCTGTTTCTTCCCGGGAACCTTGGTTATGGCTATCTCTCCTCTGTTATGACTTGTGATGAGGATAAAAGGAGAGCCTAAGACTGACGGTTTAGTGCAATCTTTCGTACGTAGCAGACGGCGCGATAGCTGACGGTCATAGGGTCAACTGTCTCCAAGAGTGACGGCATCACTAGATGACGCCCAAAAAGCTGAAGGAAGTAAATTGAGGCTGACGGACCGAGCATAAGTTGACTTGCTACCCACGCTACGTATAACACTACAAAAAAGATTGTTATTTGCGACGAAACTTTTTCGACGACTACAAAAAGCTGTAAAAAAAACTAGCTTTTTCGACGGCAAGTCTCTTTCGTCGACAATTACTCGTCAAATATTAAAACATTTGTGACGGCAAAATGAGATTGTCGAAAATGCCTATTATTTTTGTCGAAAATATGATTTGTTTTGGAGGGAAGTTTTCCCGCCTTACTTTTTACGATGGCATAAAAATGTTCATCGCTAATAAAGTATTATCTATGACGACCAAATAAAAACCGTCGGAACTAGTAACACCTGTGACGGCTTTTGCACGTCGAAAATACAAAATATATATTTTTTAGGGTGTTATTATTTGCGACAAACATTCTTCCAACGTAAATATAAAAGAATGTATTAGTGACAACCATGAAGCCATCGAAAATGGGGAAAGATTTTGGAGGGAAAATTTCCCCCTTACTTTTCACAATATTTGTAACGACATTTATCCATCATAATTAATTTTTTTTTTATTTTTCTAATTGAGTTTGTATTTGCGACGAACATGCTGATTGTCATAAATAGTTAATTTTCTTTAAAAGAAAAAATGTACTAATGATAGAATTGGATTCTTCCCAATAAATAGTAATATTTATATAGTTTATAACTTTCTTGGAAGCGTATTGAATATTTTTATTGATTGAAGTTTTATGATAGGTGGATACAATGACATGCATCCATCTTGTGCTAGAGTTTATTTAAAAATTTGACCATTAGATTGAAAGAGTGGGATAAAATATTGGTTTTGATTGATTTTGAGCTCAATCAAACGGTTGGATTAGGAGAACATAACCAATCAAAATTTTTTGATGTTTTAGTACAACAACACACGCCTATAATGCTCTAGATTCAAACCCAAAATCCAACTGTTGGATTGGAAGAATGTGGTGAGATATTGGTGTTGGCAAAGTATGACAACAATTAGACGGTTAGATTGTGAGAAATGAGTAGTCAAATTTTGCAAAACTTGGTCAATATTTGGTCAAACATGGTCAACCATCGAAGTTGGGTCTATGACCACTCGATAGGATCAAAATAGGTTGAATAGGGAGGTTTTGAGTGGGTTTTAAGTATTGGTTTGTATTTTAGGGTTTTTTTTTTTCGATTATCATGCTTTTTTATAAAATTTTCTTTATCAAATTTTAATAATGAATAGTATATACAATACTGAAAATTATAGAATAATAATGCAAAGTTTATTAAGCACCAAAATACTTGCAACGACAATTCTCTCCACAACCTGTTGAAAAACTTTTAAAAAATGTCATACTAAATATTTTAAAATACTCTTTAATTAAAAATTGATATCAATGAATTTTGATTATGAAATAAGATAATTTTGAAAATTTGTGAGCAGATTAGTACACAACATTCTTAATATTAATTTAACAAAATTTTGTTAATGGGATGTCAAGTGCAAAATGTTTTTCCCATCAAATGGCCGGAGTGGTTTTCCCAAATAAAATACACAAAGTTTATTTTTATTTATTTTTAAATATTGAGATTATATTTCCATAAAATAAATCCACCTAAACAATATTGAGATTATATTTCCCTAACTTTTTAAAAGAATACTTGCTAAATTTTTTTTTTTTTTTTTGCAAGAAGTGAGATTTCATAGTGTTTCTATCTTTTATTAATAATAGTAATAATAATAATTAAAAAAAAGTGATATTTCAAAGTGACCAAAAAAAGAAAGTGACATATTGTCATAAACAAAATACATAATTTTAATAATAATAAAAAAAAAAGTCACATTGCTATAAAAACCCAGCCCCACGTTATATATTGTTGTAAAAAAAATCACACAGTATCATTTTGACTTGCTACCCACGCTATGTATAAGGAGTTGTCTTGCTTCCCACGCTAGATAATATTCGAGGGACTCCTATAAGAAAAAGATCCCGAAAAATACGCCCAAGAGGACTCCTATAAGGAAAGGACTTCTACTCCAAGGGAAAGAGGGATGACCCTCGCTACTATAAAAACCTAAGCACCCTCGCGATCCAAGGTACGCATAATTTACCCTCTCTAGCACTCTAGAACAGTGAGAATAGTTCTAACTTAACCTTCGGAGGGTATTTGGCCGGTACCACACCGGTACTCTCTGCTAGGTTATTCCTTTTCGTTGTGCAGGTGCCATTTGCGATCGTACGAAGAACGTGTGACTCACTAATGTTATTATTTCCGGCATCATCAACTTGTGATTGTAGTTGTTAGAAAGGAAAAACATTACCCACTAGGCCGCTACCCACCACATGAACAACAACCATTTGAAAACTCCTATTCATTTTTTATGCCAACTGATTGTACTTTTATTTATTTATTTTTAAGATTATCTTGTGTAGCTGGCCAACTGACTGTATTTTTTTTATACTATTGAAATGATACTTTATTACATTTTTTTTTTTTTGAGAAGATGATACTTGTATTACATGAGTTGTTGCACATTGTTTTTCTTGTTTTTATGAGCGTCCGTATTTGTTGTGTAATACTTATATTGTGTGTGATAATAAAATTTTCCCTATTTTGAAGGACATATTTCTATTCTAGATTTCGTCATCTCTGGCTATAAATTCCTGTCCATCATAAGTCATAACACACTCTACAACCTGTAAACTTGCCCAGGTTTCTTAGTATCGTATTCAAACAATTTTCTTGGCATGGCACTGGCACTGGCACTGGCACCACCCACCTCTCTAGTGTTCAAAGTTCAAAGGTGCAAACCAAAATTGGTTGCTCCTGCAAAGCCCACACCCTATGAATTCAAACAACTTTCCGATATTGATGACCGAGAGGGTCTTCGATTTCAAATCCCAACCATAGATTTCTATAAATATGATCCCTCAATATTGCAAGAGATCAGAGGCCCAGTGAAAGTCATCAGAGAAGCACTTGCACAAACACTAGTGTTTTACTACCCATTTGCTGGTAGGCATAGGGAAGGACCTGGCCGAAAGCTTGTAGTATAATGTACCGGTGAGGGTGTTATGTTTATTGAGGCCAACGCCGATATTATGCTTGAACAGTTTGGTGACGGACTTCATCCTCCATTCCCATGCTTAGAGGAGCTCCTTTTTTGATGTTCCCGGCCCTGGGTGCATCCTTAATTGCCCATTATTGCTTATTCATGTTCATATACTGTGCCTCTAAAACTCACAAATAGAAAACTCATTAATAAAGGTTAGACTTTTTGAAGTCTCCATAACTTGTGTGCAAAGACACCTGATAGCGAAAGCCGTTTACCAATGATTGTTGTGATGAGCTAGAGTATGAGATAGCCAGTGCGATGACTAAATGAAGATAAGCAATATGCGCGTTGTGAGCTGAGTTCAAGAAGCTAAATACGATGACTGACACGCTTGGGAGTTAGGATCACAAGAGAACAGAAATTAGAAAAAAAAAAATCAAGTTTAGATTGCTTCGTCAGTAGTTACTGGAATGATTGTCATGTGATAAGGATATTCTGCACCATCAGATCACAAGGGATACCATAAAATTTAGGGAGTACTATGCAATATCAAAGCTAGAAAATTTTACTCTTGCCTTTAAACCTGTGCTTAATTACTGGCAGAATTTAGTGAGGGCAAAAAAAAAATGACTGCCTTCCTTTAATGATCTGTATGGTCAAAAAGTGCAGAAGTTAGGAGGGCTTGTGACAAGAACAACGAGGGTGCTTTAATAGAGTAGTTATTGTGTTAGGGCCCGGGAGAGCTAGCATAGGATATACTAGATAGGGAAAGAGTGCTTTGAGAGATGTAGTGAGGTTTTGGTGTATTTTTTCTCACTTCATGTACTATGGTATTGTGACTATTTTTACATACATTGTATTCTTCTTTCTATATATATGATGATGTATGTTTTTCACATTTTCTCTCATGCATTATTTATTTTCTCTTTTTACGCACATGTTTCTTTTTGTATACAACTTTTCTATGTTTCACACTTAATGCCTTGATGAATCTTGTTTAAGTGTTTTAGTTAAGATAGGTTGCAAGTCCGCCATGCCATGATCTCTCTTCTTGCAAAGTTTTTCAAGTGTTCGTAGTAGGGTTAGACTTATGTACTTTTGTTAGTTATGGGATAGTTGTGTCAGACTTTTCTCATAATTGTTGTTTGTAGTTTTGTCACGAATTGCCAAAAGGAGAGATTGTTAGGGTTATTTTTTGTAATTGACTAATTCTTTGACAAAATGCACTTTATTTGTAATTGGGTAGATCTAAGATGAGTTTAGTACTTCAAGAAACATGTTGTTCAAGTCAAGTATTAAAGACATGAAGATTGATCCAAGAAACAAGTGAAGAAATAGATAGCTCGACAGTAGCTCAATATATCGAGAACTATAATTTTCAATTTTTCAGATCCAAATTTCAGCCTAGGCTTTTGGATTTGTTTAGGATTTTATTTCTTACAATCCTAGACATATATAAAGTTTATTTTAAAAAATCATTACACATGGATTTAGAGACCAAGAGATTTATTTTCTCTGTGAGAATCTATTACGTTTGTACACCATAGGGTTTTGTAACCAAGTGCTTCTAGATCTTTATTGATGAAGTGAAGAACTTTGCAGTTAACAACTTCTGTTCAAGTTGTTGGAGTTAATCATGTATTGGGATCTGTACAAAAGGTTAGTCACAAATTGGAGGTTTTTGCATCAAGGGAAAGAACGCTACTACAAGATCAAGTTCAATTAGGTATTGGAGCGAAAATTTAACTGTAGGCTGATATTTAAAAATAGACTAGAGTAGTTGGTAAGATTTCTTATACTTGTAACCACTTGATTGTTGATTAGTGGATTCTTGAAAGTGGTGACCTTAAAATTATCCAGTGAGATTTTTGCCTTGTGAGATTTTCCCCATTTGTCAACAAATCACCGTTTTAAATTTATTTTCTGCTGCATTTAGTATTTTTGGTAATTTTTTGGTGCTTCCACGATTTGCATACAGTTGAACTTAATAAATCAACTTGGGTAATTAAATTAACTAGATGTGAACCCGCATATTGCACATGATAATTATTTTATGGTGGTTTTATTAATTTTTTTTAAAAAAAATTAAACTAATTTAATAAAGAGTAATGTATTTTGTAATCATATTTTTATTTATCATAGGAACAATTATAAATGTAATAAATGAATAATCATAAATTATAAATGTGGGGCATGAGAATTTAAATAAGGTACCTTTGCCACATGTCGTATCCATGATCGAGGAGTCCATTATCGTGATGAGTAGACCACACTCTCAGATAGTAAAGCCATGTCAATGACACATTGCCAGAGGAGGTCCTACTATTGAGAAAAATTTTTGGAGAGGGGGTTAGCCCTGACATGACTGAAGGGATGGTGGTTGCCTCCATATTTAATGTATCTTACCAAACCTCCTGGTTGCATTTATGTAGAGAAGACACCTGAACAATGTTGTTTTGGCCATCGCAACTGACAAGGGATTTGGGAAGGTATCTGATGGGACAAATACTTAAGTGGTGGATTGGACGATCAACAAATGGAGGGCCAAGATTGCCTGAAGGGAGCTATATAATGTGAGAGATCCTCTAAAGGAGGGGGGGGGGGAATCTGTAGAGAAATCACAGTAACATTAAGAACAGTAACTGTAATCAAATCTAAGGTAAATATATTCAAGAACTACTCTCCTCAGACATTGCCGAGGAAGAATTTTTGTGCAACACATTTGTCTATTCATTACTTTTCCTTGCTTTCTTACCATCTTTAGCCCATTGAGAGTGTTGTTCACTTCATTGAAGCCTAACTTTTTAGCACACTCTTAACAAATTTATTGTATTGGGCTCTATAGGCCTTAATCCATTCATTTTTTGGACATAAGAACCAAAGCTTGCCCCTAAAATAAATATAAATTTTGTTGTACCAAAATGAAAACAATACAATTTTTCTCAGAAAGTCAAAAGGCAAGTTAACGAAAAATATTCATTTTTTAATAAATATAAAATTTGGAAATTGTTCTTTTAGTTTTAAACAACCTTTCTTAAACCTTACTTTTTTTGCCTACAATCCAAAATACCGAAAAATGTAACTAAGAAAATTAATAAAACTTAACAAATTAGGAAAACAATTTGTTGTAATTTTATCCACCCAAAACATATTATCAAATAAACAATTATTAGCAAAATCTAAGAATTAAATTTCTATATATGCATTTTTATAAAATAAAAATAATAAAAATAAAATTGCAAAAACTAAAATAAATGGTATTATAGTGTACTTCTAATATAACTATTTAAAGTACTTTGTCCACCACAAAGAATTAAAGTCTCATAGTTTAACATCTAAATTGAGCACTATAAAAACCATGCTATGTAATAGAAGAAATATTAATTTACAATAAATAACAAATTATCTAAATCATGCTATGTAATAAAATAATATTATATTTTTTACATGCTATATTTAATTCTTTATAATGCAATAGGATAACACTTACCAACAAAGTGAACAAAAAAAGAAAAAGAAAAACAATTTAAAAAACAAAATTAAATCGCATTAACCCAAAGTAGAGTTTTAAAGAATGTAAAAAACTATCAACCTAAGGTAGATATGCAAGAAAAATTAAAAAAATCCACCAAAAATTTGAGAGAGAGAGAGAGAGAGAGAGAGAGAGAGAGAGAGAGAGAGAGAGAACCTTTTTGTTGTGAGGGAAAACTATGCATAGAATGGAAGAGATAACGACAAATTTATAGTAAGAGGGTGTGAATAAGAAAAGACAAAAATAAAAGAAAATGAAGAGAAAGAGGAAGAATGATATTAATTTAGATGGTAGTGGAGAGATGAAAAGATAAGGGAGAAATGTTGGAGAAGTAGTGGGGAGATGAAAAGGTAATTGAGGGAGAAAGGTTGGAGAAGTGTAAATATTAAAAAAAAAAGTTAAAAACAATTATAGGAAAATTGCAGAGGGAGAAAGGTTGGAGAAGTGTAAATATTAAAAAAAAAAGTTAAAAACAATTATAGGAAAATTGCAATTTTCCTATAATTGTACTTGAAATAGCTCAATTTTCCTATAATTGGAAAAAAAAGAAAAAGAAAAAAGAGAGAAGATAATGACGTGGACGTGGATATGGCTTAACTGACGCGTAACAATAATAAATTCACGCTTCAGCTTTTAAAATTATATTAACCAGGGACAAACTATCTTTATCCAACACACTCATTTCTTGTTTTTTTTAGTTCTTTTTTAATTCTTAGTAGCTTAATATATACACACTAGTTGTTAACAAAATAATAATAATAATAATAATAAGCTTTATGAAATATCAATCTAAGTCTAAATAATTTTCTCTAGATAAATCCAAAATAATGAATAAAAAATTTAGAATATTACTCACATATGAATAAGAAATTCTTTAAAAAAATACAATTTTTGCTACACCTAACAAATTAAAAGAATAGAGTTAAGTAAAAAGGATTATTTAATTAAAGTTAAATATATTAAATGTCTCAATTTAAATATAACTTTAAATCCTTCTTCTTCAATTTGTCAACTGCTGTTTCTTTATTCGTTTTCTCAGCCGGCGTGAACCTTGGTTATTCCTATATATCTCTCCTTTATTTATTTATTTTTTATTACTTCGTTTTTAATTGTTTTGTGGGCAAAGTGTAGGGGGCTTCTTAATTGGTGTGTGCATATCACATGAACTTTGACTTTACAAAAGTGGAGATTTTTTTTTCTTGTACTTCAAAAGTGAAGGGGGAAAAAAGAGTTAAGATCCCAACAAATCCCAGAAATTGCGGCAAACATTATGTACTTTGTTAGAGCATCTATGGTAGATACGGCAAATGTTAAATATTTGGCAAATTTAATACATATCAAAAAATCCCTTCATGAGATGTTTCAAATCTCATAACTTTTGCCACATGTAAACAGTATTATTCTATTTTGAAACGGTACGGACAAGAATGCTAAAAAAAAAAAAATAAAAAAAAAACTTTTTTTGTTCATTTCTCTGTCTCATCCTTTTTGACTTTCTCTTTTTTCTTTTTCTTGATGTTTGGTGGGAGGAGTTAATATATTATTTTAATGTATAAAATTAAATGATAAAACATTTTATAAATATAATATTGTAAAATGATGTGGTAAAATAATAAATTAGATTTTTGATGTGTCAAAATAATATTTTTTATAAAATATTTGCTATGGATGCTCTTAGAAAGGTTAAACAATGCCCACTAGGCCGCTACCCATCACATGAAGTACAACCATTTGAATTTGAAAACTCCTATTCATTTATTTGGCAAACTGATTGTATTTTTTATTATTATTTTATATTATGTTGTGTAGTTGGCCACCCACTCACATGAGTTGTTGCGCATGGTTTTTCTTGTTTTAATGAGTGTCCATACTTGGTGTGTAATATTTATATTGTGTGTGGCAATATTTTCCCTATTTAATTTGAAGGATATTTCTATTTCTAGATTACGCCATCTCTGGCTATAAATTCCTGTCCATCATAAGTCATAACACACGCTGCAACCTGTAAGCTTGCCCAAGTTTCTCAGTCTCATATTCAAACCATTTTCTTGCCATGGCACAGGCACCACCCACCTCTCTAGTGTTCAAAGTACAAAGGTGTAAACCAGAACTGGTTGCTCCTGCAAAGCCCACACCTTATGAATTCAAACAACTCTCCGATATTGATGACCAAGAGGGTCTTCGATTTCAAATCAACACCATACATTTCTATAAACATGATTCCTCAATATTGCAAGAGATTAGAGACCCAGTGAAAGTCATCAGAGAAGCACTTGCACAAACACTAGTGTTTTACTACCCATTTGCTGGTAGGCTTAGGGAAGGACATGGCCGAAAGCTTGTAGTAGAATGTACCGGTGAGGGTGTCATGTTTATTGAGGCCAACGCCGATATTACGCTTGAACAGTTTGGTGACGTACTTCATCCTCCATTCCCATGCTTGGAGGAGCTCCTTTTTGATGTTCCCAGCTCTGGGGGCATCCTTCATTGCCCATTATTGCTTATCCAGGTTCATGTACTGCGCCTCTAAAACTCATTAATACACACGCACATACATACATATACATATATATATATATATATATATATATATATATATATATATAAAAGCACCACTTGGTGCTTGTTAATTGTTAAGAGCAAAAAAGACAAAAAATTTTGTCAGAAGAAGGAAAAAAAAAGACACCAAATAGTACCTACAAAACTGAAAAAATTGACATAAAGTGCAAAAAAAGACAAATTTTGTCAGGAAAAAAAAAAAAAAAAAACCCATATATGTGTGTGTGTTTACATCTAAATTGAGGTATCATTGGATGATTAAAGTAAGAAAATAAATATTGCATCAATAAAAAAAAAAAATAAATAAATAAATATTGCAACCTATTAACTTTGCATTTTCTATGTCATGATAAACTTTCGAAAACTTTTATAATGAGAAACTTCACTTATACGTAAATACTAGTCGCTGATTTGTGCGATACACGAAATAGTTAAATAAAAATTAAAAGTATTTATTTTGCTTAAAGGTTTATGACTTGACTTGAAAAAAATGTATAATTTGAAAATGAATTGAAATAAGTAATTTTTTGTTCAATATAATGGTGTAGAAAAATTATTTTTGTTTCATATCATTGGTTTCACATAACACATCCCGGAATTTGCTATTCTACGGTGATGACTTCACACAATACTTAACTACAATTAAATCTACTATCCACCACCAATATAATCTATGTTATTTTGATAGTAGATTTACAAATTGCGTTCTCTTATCCTCCATCATTTAGAAAGTAATTGAAGTAATGATTCTATATAGTGTATAAATTTTATTCTTTTACAATATAAAATTATTAAAATAATTAAAATAAAATCTAATGTTCTTGAAATTTTTTGAAATAGAATTTTAAATTTCTTAAAACTTAGTTAATAGAGTTTCTATTTTACCTAAAAGTGAACTATCACAATTAATGAGAATTTAAACATTTTTTGCAAAGAGAAGATAACCATAGGCCCAAATTTTATTTTATAACATTGAATGTTACAGTTAGATCCATACCATGTGTAATACATTAGTCTATTATTATAGTTCCAAATAATATCTTAATACCTATCTATATGAGTTTTCTTTTTAATGACGCCATAAAGGATGGGGTTCATAGAAGTCATTTATGATGTCATTTAAAAAAAAATGTAATTTCAAAAGTCTTTTTATTGTAAATTTTTTTAATCATAAAATAAACTCTATTTAAACTCTAAAGGAAAGCATTCGGAATGATGACATCATTGATACCATATCATGATGGTTGCAAATAGCAATATTATTATTTATGATTAATAGATGAACAATGAAACTGCGAATTAACAATTTAAATACCAAGTTTAAACTACAACAACATATATAAAGAAGACTCCAAATATTGGAAGATACTTTTTCTGCCATTTTCATTATTCAATCAAAACCAAAGTTTCAAAGATAATTGCAATTCAATTAAACCCAATATGTACAAACACATGGATGTAAAGAATTCCAAAAATAAAAACTAAAATATTCAAAGCCTCTGCCTAATACAGTCACTATTTATTTTTATTTTTTCAGATTATGCATTCTTTAGTTCTTTTCCCTTTTATATTTCACCAAACTTTTTCTAATTGACCAAAATATCTCTCATATATGTTAACACTAAATCTGATAAGAAAACTTTGCATACCTTTTGTTTTGAAGGCGCTCCAAGAAACAAAATGAATGCAAGAGACTGTACAGGAGAGTAGTGTCGGAAGAATAATCCCCCCAAAAAAAAAATGTTTAAAATATAATATAGGAATGAAAAGCCGAGTTGAAATCGTAACAAAGAATCCCCAAAAAAAACTATTTGTAATATAATATAGAGTTATGGATTCCTAATCAAATTTGGTTATATATATATATAATTTAAATCTTATTGAAATTAAAAATGATATATATTTGTTGAGTCTCATTTGATATAATTATAGAGTTTAAATCCTATTGAAATTATAATTTCTAATCAATGTTAATATTAAAAAAAATGAAAAAAAAAAAGAAGAGAAAGAAGACGTGATCGATAGATATAAGGAAATATGATAGATTTTTTTTTTTTTTTTTTTTTTAAATGTCATCAACGTAGAAGTTATAAAATTAATGGAGATATATTCTAATTTTTGGGATAGATTTATATTAATGGAGTTATTATATAGTTTGTTAGAATTATCTAAAAATTTCTTGATTAGGTGATAATTTAGGTCTCCTTTAAGTATAGTGGTTGTATGGTACCAAAAAACTAAATTTAATTTTTTTTAAAGAAATTTAATAAATTTTTTGCAATTTGGTGCTTTAAAATCAAAAGAATTAAATAAAATTTAAAAATATAAATAAAAAATGCTGATGTGGAAAATTGTGGAGAGGTTAACCAAAAGTCAAAGGTTTCGGTCATATATATATATATATATATATATATATAAATGAATCTTGGGATAGAAAATTATTGGTACCTTGTTCTTTTGTAGATGGAAAATATGAAGGTCAACAAAATTTTAATGTAATTGGTGACATATCTAATTGCTATGTAGTAAATTTATGAGTAATGCTACTTTTACAATATTTTTATAATAATTTTACAACAAATCTTAGATAATAAAGTTATTATTGTTAAGTAAAATAATGTCATTAGTGGTGGGCCAAATTAGAACCACTAACAATTTATTACTTAAGTTTTTTGTAAAATTATTATGAAAATGTTATGAAAATATTGCGATATAAGCATTACTCAAAATTTATATATATCTCTATAGCATCACTCTTTATTATTAAATAAACCAATAATCATTTTGCTTGGTGGAGATGGGTAGGTGACGCGTCTCAAGTGTGGCGGTTTCATCTTTGCCCTTCGCCTAAACCACACCATGAGTGACGGCGTTGGATTGGTGCAATTCATGATGGCCATGGGCGAGATGGCACGTGGTGCATGTGCCCCCTCCATCTTACCCGTGTGGCAGAGACATCTCCTTCAAGCAAGAGATCCAACTCAAGTGACATGCACGCACCGTGAGTACGATGACATGGCCTCCACCGTTGTTGTCCCAATCCCACTCAACGATGACATGGCCCATCGTACCATTTTCTTTGGCTCAAAAGAGGTCTCTGCCCTCCGGAGATTCATGCCACATCACTTGAAACAATGCTCAACCTTTGAGTTGCTCACCGCATGCCTCTGGCGTTGCCGTACCATAGCTCTCCAGACAAACCCCCAAGAAGAGGTTCGTTTGTTGTGCGTTGTCAATGCACGTGACAAATTTAACCCTCCTTTACCCAACGGTTATTACGGTAACGTTTGTGTGTTCTGTGTGGCACTCACAACAGCAGGAAAGCTTTGTAAAAATCCATTGGGTTACGCTGTGGAATTGCTGAAGAAGGCAAAAAAGAATGTAACAGAGGAGTACTTGCGGTCGATGATTGATCTTATGATAATTAAGGGTAAGCCTCACTTCTATGTGGTTGGGTCGTATCTTGTGTCGGATGTGACACGTGCTAGATTTGGAGAGGTGGACTTTGGGTGGGGTAAACCATTTTATGGTGGGCCTGCAATGGGTGAGGGGAGGGCCATACCCGGAGTGGCTAGTTTCTATATTCCTAGTAAGAATAGTAAAGGAGAGAATGGGATAATAATGCCAATTTCCCTGCCAGTCCAAGCCATGGAAAGATTTGAAAACCAGTTGAATATATTGATTGTTGAAGGACAAACTAGTCACTTATAAGAATTCATTGCTCAAGCATTTGAACCAAATTTACTAAGAGTAGATATCTTAATTTGTGCATGTGCCTTAAGTTTGAATTTTATATCCATTAGTTTTTTTAAGGAATCGAGTAACTTTCGTCCTAAAAAGGGTAGATTCCATTAACTTATGATGAGACTTAAATTAATGTCAATTAGGTCTAAGACATTGATTTGGGCCCTAAACCCAACTTACTCCCTATACATTATTAAGTTCATTAGTTATTTTTCTCCTCTCTTAGGGATCAAATTGGATTAAGGGTTCAAATTGATTAATTTTGAAATGTTTTGGATTTGTTTCGCATTAACCCAAACCTAAAAGTCAGTTAATGAAATTTATCCTAATATTTAAATATTTATTAGTTTTTATTGTTTATTAATAAAGGTTAGACCCTTTTAAAGTCTTCATAACTTGTGTGCAAAGTCACCTGATAGCAAAAGCCATTTACCAATGACTGTTGTGATGAGCTACAGTATGAGATAGCCAGTGCGATGACTAAATGAAGATAAGCAATATGCACGTTGTGAGTTGAGTTCGAGAAGCTAAATGCTATGACTGAAATGAAAATATAGGCAATATGCATGTATTTGATGTTATGTATTACTGCATGCATATTTGAAGACTTTATTTTCATTTTTCTGCTCAACTAAATCATATTCTTGAGGGGCGGTTATTTAACCATGTTTTTCAACTGGGAAATTAATGTCGAAAATGTTTCATACTTTCATGTTGATAAATGTACGTAGAACGAAGTTAACACGCTTGGGAGTTAGGATCACAAGAGAACAGAAGTTAGAAAAGAAAATGTTTTGAACTTTTCATCAAGGGATACCGTAAAATTTGGGGAGTACTGTGCAATATCAAAGCTAGAAAATTTTACTCTTGCCTTTAAACCTGAGCTTAATTACTGGCAGAATTTAGCGAGGGCAAAAAAAGAAAAAAGAAAAAAAAATGATTGTATTCATTTAATGATCTGTATGGTCAAAAAGTGCAGAAATTAAGAGGGCCTGTGACAAGAACTACGAGGGTGCTTTAATACAGCTGAACTCTATTTCAGAGACATACACATAAAGCAGAACTCAAACGGTAATTACAACTTAAAAAAAAAAAAAAAAAAAATCATAAAAAAAACTTACCGGTTTTAGTTTGTCCCTAATACACTTCAATTCTAAAACCTTTTTATTTGCTTCATTTTGACTTTTTAAGATTTGGATTAAATAATTAAATTCGTTAAAATGTTTTTGAAGTTTGGATGAACCCTAACAAGTTCATTTAATATAACTATAGAAAATCTAAATTTTTTTGTTAGCAATATGAATCCTAGTAAAACAGGGAAAATCAGTCATTTAACTTTCATTGGTGATATTTTTAGCCAAAAGTCCTATTTTTGAAATATGAATGTTCAATTAGTGTGTAAAACACTAATTAATGTTTGGACCTTCAATTACAAAATAACCAACACAAGCTTATATTCAAACAATATATGTGCGGAAAATGAAATATAAGTAATACCCAATTTGGCAAACTAATTTAACACATAATTAATCACAAACACAACAATAATTAATGGTTAAAAAGTAAGGGAAGAGAGATGCAAACATAAGGATAACACTGGCACGTGTTATTGAAGAGAAAACTGAAGAACTCGGCGAAAAACCTCTCCGTCACCTTTCAAGCGGTAAAATGACCCACTAAAGAATAAAGTTGGGATACAAGAATAGCAATAGACCCTCCAAACCTAATCTACCCAATGCACCTAAGCCCTCCAAGTTTCTTGCTCCAACAGGATTAAGAAACCTTGTCTTTTTTAGCTTTTTGGATCCCACAATAAGCCCATTGCATCAACCAAATGAATTGGTCATCTCCGAATTGCTTCCCTAACACCAAAATACCTCCTCACTGATATGGGTATGGTGAGATAAAGATTTGGCAAATATACCTCTCAAGAATATGTCAATGGAGATGGTGAGAGTAGAGGAATTTGGAGAATCAAAAGTCTAAGATTGTGGATAAGTCAATCTTGATTTTCTCTTGGGTTTCTCTTGGGTTTCTCTTTGAAAGCTCTCTACATTTCATATGTGTAAGGGTATTTATAGTATTGTACGCGAGAAATGTGAAATGTCATTTTTTTGCATAACAGGGCATTCTAGCAATTCTGAGTCGCAAGTTTGAGTCGCGAGGTAACTGCCTGGCCAGACTGTACTTTTTGTCTTATAATGCTCCAGCTATTGTGACCATTTAGCTTCTTGCATGCTTCACACTTGTGGCATTTTGGCGAGTTGCCAATCGCAAGTCACTCGGGAGATCTAGTCGCAAGAAACCTCCAAATGCACACATTCTTGAATTTTTTCACACTCTCTCACACATAACCTTTACATAATTCCCACCTAAATACAGGGTATCTAATTGCTAAATTACAAGCAAATTTGGTATGGAATAAAGCCAACATATGATTGAATGAATTCAACCTTACAATCTCTCCCTTTGGCTATTTTTTGACAAAACCCTAAAACAGACTCTAGACTTAAAATGTGAGTTGAGAACAGTTGCCAAAACTCACTCACACCTAACTCTAGATAATGTGAAGCTTTTGAACCATATAGACAAGTTTTCCTGAAAACAATAACACAAGATGATCATTGTAAGTAGAAATCTTGAAATGCATATGGAGCAAGCACAATGCGATCAAACAATAAGGAATATAACAATAAAGCATGGCTTGACCAAACATGAACAATCACTATAAATAGTGATCACAATGATCATTCACACAAAGAATGAACATTCAGACATGCAAGCTAATAAGCTCAATGCAAATTATCATTTGCATGTCCAACACTCAACATTTACAAAAACACTAAGGTAGATGCATCAAGGATACAAGATCCAACAAGAGCACAAAAGTAGAGTACTAAAGATAATGCATACATAATCTAAAAGTACTAAAAAACTACGAAGCAAAGGTACATATTAAGCATAGTTTAAATAGCTAAAACATTCAAGCATTCATAACACACCATGTCCAAATATTTTTAAACCAAGTACTAAAGTTATAGAGTACTTAAAAACCAAACCAAAGTACTAATATAAGTGCTATGAAAACCCATAATAGAAACTAAAATCATGAAAGCTATAAAAAAAACTTATAAAAGTTCTCCCCCTCAAGGTAAGGCTCACCCTCAAGAGCTACTCCATCTACTCCCCCTTTTTGATCGGAATGGCTAAAGGGCTAAGGTTGGTCAATGAAGTTATCAAACTTGGCTGCAAGCAAGTTGATCTATTCTTGAATAGTAGTCAACCTGTCAGAGTGCTCATTTTGGACTTCTCGCAAGCCATCAATCCTCTCAAGAATGATTTAAAAAGCATCGGAGGCACTACTGAAGATGATGAGGCTCTGCTCCTTTATCTACCACCAACCCTTTGGGAAGAAGATGGTTGTCATTCAGCTTCAGTCTCGATGTCCATAGGCTGTTCTTGTGTAGGATCAACCTCCTCCTCATCACCTGGAAGACGAACTTTGCTCCTTGTGATTGTTAAAGCATTGATAGCAGGAGGTGTAGGCACGAGGCTGATTCCTTGGGGAGTCTCCACACCTTTTTCATGAAGGATCCTCATGATTAGACGAGGGAGGATAAGCTTAGGCCTTGAGGTTGTCCTTGTTTCATCAGCAAGAATGGAGAATAGATGAGCACTGATGTCAATGTATGTATTCTCCTGCAGTTCCATGAGGAAGATGGCTCTCGCATTGTTGATGGAGGTCATCTTCCTTACCAGATATAGGTTGAACACCATGATGTAGGTAAGACATCGCAAATCCGGTGGGAAAGCAGTTATGTTGAGACATCTCCCCTTTTTAACACCACCAATATGAGATTGAATCGTCTCTATGGAGAGCATTCTGTCCTTAAAGTGAGTGAAGTCATGTTCTACATCTCAAAATCCAAGAATCTCATCAATGTCCTCCACTTCAATGGTGAATTCATGGCCTCTAACCCAACAGTCTATAACATCCTCTCATAGGATGGCATGGGCGTAGAATTCCCGAATCAATAGTTCACAAACCCTTGGGAGATCACTAAGAAGCCTTTCCTAACCTCTATCCTCAAAAAAACTTGGGATAAAGTAGTCCTTGAGATCAACAAGATCCACAAACCGCTCTGATATGATTGGAGCTTTCACAAAGTGCTGGTTGTATTGCTCAAAATGTTGGGTGGAGCGAAATAGAGACGCATCCATGCGTTTCCTCTTGTCAGCACGCTGAGCGGAGGTTTTCCTTGGAGCCATCTATAAAACAGAGTAGCAAAGACCATAAAACAAAGCACAAAATATGGTAACAAACTTAATTAGTAACAAGTTAGTACCAACACAATAAACTATGAATTAAAGCCCTAAAAATGAATTTCAAGCAGTAATTCAAAAACAGATTGACATGTGAAGACGTATAATATCAAGACATGATAAAATCATGACATTAAGCACTCAAACATGTCAAAGTGTGTGTGTACATTAATTGCAAAAGTGTGTAAACTAGGGCAAAGTGTAAAGAAAAACACATAATCATATATTATTTCAAAATCAAAGAAACATGATTAACCCTACAAACTTTGTATTCCATAGAATCCAAAGAGACACACAAAAACATCTAAGAGACATTTTATCATGAACATGATATACACAACACAACACAACACAAAACACAATATAGTGCATAAAAATGAAGCACAAAAATGTAAAACATATAGAATAGGCATTATACTAACAAAACCAACAAAACCCATAAATCAACCAAATGAATTGGTCATCTCCGTACTACTTTGCAAACACCAAAATACCTACTCATTGATATGGGTATGGTGAGATAAGGATTAAGCAAATTTACCTCTCAAGGATATGTCAATGGAGAGGGTGAGAGTAGAGGAATTTGGAGAATCAAATGTCTAATATTGCGTATGAGTTAATCTTGGTTTTCTCTAGGATCTCTCTCTCAAAATTCTCTCTGGAAGCTCTCTAAATTTCGTGGGTATAAGGATATTTATAGTAGTGTACGTGAGGAATGTGAAATGTCATTTTTCTGCATAACAGGGCATTCTGGCGACTCAGTCTTGTGAGTGGAATGAGTCGCGAGGTAACTGCCTGGCCAGACTGTACTTTTTGTCCTGTAGTGCTCCAGCTGTTATGACCCTTCAGCTTCTTGCATGCTTCACACGTGTGGCATTTTGGCAAGTTGCCAGTCGCGAGTCACTCGTGAGATCCAGTCATGAGAAACCTCCAAATGCACACATTCTTGAATTTCTTCACACTCTCTCACATACAACCCTTACATAATTCCCACATAAATATAAGGTATTTAATTGCTAAATTACAAGCAAATTTGGTACGGAATAAAGCCAACACATGATTGAATGAATTCAATCGGACAAAATGGGCTTTTGCCCTTTTCCACAAAACTAATTAGCCTTTTGCCCTTCTTCCCAAACTAAATAGGGAAATGCCCTTCTTTTGAAACTCGACTTTCTCAAAATCGAGTTAAAAAAAAAAAAAAAATTCTAAAGCCCTATAGTGACGTTTTTAAGGACCTATAGTGACGTTTTATAACTTGATATTCACAAAATCGAGTTATGGGCAATAAAATTGCTTATAACTCGATTTTATGGATATCAAGTTACGAAACGCCACTATAGGTCCTTAAAAACGTCACTATAGGTCCTTAAAAACGTCATTATAGGGTTTAACTCGATTTTGAAAAAATCGAGTTTCAAAAGAGGGGCATTTCCCTATTTAGTTTGGGAAGAAGGGCAAAAGGCTAATTAGTTTTATGAAAAAGGGAAGAAGCCCATTTTGTCCGAATTCAACCTTACAAAATATTTGGGTAAGTGGCTTTGTTTTGCAACTTGACTTTTGCTAAAATTGAGTTCCCCTTGCATCTTGATTTTTTATTTTTTATTTTTTAAAAATTGAGTTCTATTAAGGTGGCAGTGGTTTATGTGGCTATCTTAAAAAAAAATTGCCAAGTGGAACTTGACTTTATCAAAGTTGAGTTGCACGTTATTTTTCAAAAAGAGGAAAACGATTTTATTAAAATCAAGTTATTGAGTTCCATTGGTGCTTTTTTTTCCAGAAAGAAAAAAAAGGCTACTCAGTCCTTTTCGTGTTTGCACTTTTTCTTCTATTATTTTCAATTTCATAACTGATAACAACATTACAATACAACATTACATATTTTATTATCATTCTAAGTGTGTGTTTCACTCCAACTTAAAAAGCCAACTTATTTTACTATTCAACTTGTTTTTGCTACTATTCATGGGCCCCACTGCACTTTTTGATATTATTCATGGGTCTCACTGTAATATTTCAGCTAACTTTTACCTTTATATATAATACTTTCAGTAAAAAGTTTTCAGTTTCAGCAAAATAAGTGGATCTCAAATAGAACCTAATAATAATTTTTTTAACTAGTTATTTGTTTCATTTTTTGGAGTGCAATTGTACACGTCCTACAAAAATTCATTAGGTAAATTCAAGTTTAATACCTAAAAACTGAAACATAGTATTTCAGTCTAATTTGGTCCATTTCAGTCTAATTTGGTCATTTGAGTCTATTTGCTGTATCTAGTCCCCGTCGGTCCAATTAGGTCAACTTCGGTCTATTTGGTTCAATTTGGTCTTTTTTTGTACATTTGGTCTATTTGGTCCCAATTAGGTCAATTTTGGTGGGAAAAGACAAATTTGGGTTGAGAGTACATATTGATTTCAATCTCTTTCAAATAGTAGCAAAGGCTCTATTTTTTTTTTTTTGGTTAGTGTTTTCAAATTTCAATCTCTTTCGAATAGTATCAAAGGCTCTAATTTTTTTGTTTTTTTATTATTATTATTATTTATTTTAGTATTTTATACATTGGAAGGAAAGCATGTGATATATCGTATATTTCAGGAATATAAGGTCCTTTTTTTTCCTATTCATATATCATTTTTAATCTTAGAATTATGTAGAAAATGCAGATAATATTTCTGCTAAATTAAGATTAAATCTAAAGTTATCCCCATATATGGCAAACACAAAGATTCTATTACTAACCATATATAACATGTACATGATATACATTACATATACCACCCTCTTTTATCATCACGTTCCAGTGATTTTGCGCAAGTAGCAAAGAGCCGACAAAAGATGAAAACTAGAATCATGTGTATTGCATATGCATGATATATAGTACTCGTAAAACATGAATTCAAGTAATTGCCTAATGCATATCAGCGTATGCACATTACATTTTACTCGCCCCCATCATGTCTTCCAGAGATATATGTTTATATAAGTCACAAGGAAGAAATTATAAATTTGGACATCGGACCGCCATCTGATTGGTCTTGTAAGATATTATTCAGCTCCTTCACAAATCTTTCCATGGCTGGGTTGGTAAGTGATGATGTGCTAAAATCGTCAGTGAGTTGTAGACTCCAAGTAGCTCTAATAGGTACTTGTGTATAAGAACAAATGGACTAAACAAAAGGCACCAGTGTGGTACCGGCCAAAGACCCTCTAAAGGTCAGGTTAGTGAATGAGAAGTCTTTTAGAACTCTATAGTGAGAGAGCTAGAGAATTTTCTGCGTACCTCAAGAAAAAGGAGGTTTGGTGCTTATATAGGGGCGAGTTATGAGCCAAGATCCCTCAGAAGTAAGGATCTTCCCTTGTAAAGGAGATTTAGTATTTAGGGTTTCTGTGATTCTGGGGTGTCTTTCCATCTGGGGAAGATATGGGAGCGTGATAAGGTCTTTGTGTGTGATGCTCAAGATGAGATCTATCTGTCAGGGCGCAAGCCTAAGGAAGATGTAATCTGGTCCCTAGAAAGGGACTCGTCTGCTCACTCCCCTGCCGAGGAGGGGAAGGAAGAAGAAAATGAGGAAGGGGAAGAGGGTAATGAGAAGGAAGAGGGAGACGGAGAGGAAGATGACAAGGAGGATGTGGAGGATGACGAGGACGGGGGTAATGAAGAAATGGTGGGCCAAGTAGACGATGTTGGACCTATGCCCTTCATCCTTCCTTTAATATGGACGGTAAACGACTTCTACCCGACCATGTCTCTTAAGGTTTTCAACAAACTTCGCGACCGTTTTCGAATTCCCAAGAATATTCCCATCCGTCTACCTAAGAAGTTTGAAAGGTGTTACTCGGGAAAGACAACGGATGTTGGCATGTATGATGCCATGTTTGCTGCAGGACTAAGGTTGTCATTGATAGAGTTACATCGTCAATTAGCCAACTACCTTGGTCTATCCGCTGGCCAAATAGCACCTAATGTGTGGCGGATATTCCTAGGAGCTGAAGTGATATGGGGTCAGCTAAGTGGTGAGAACCGTTAGCTTACTCTCGACAAGTTTTTCTATTGCTATAAGCCCCAACAGATCTCTTCGTCAAAAGGTATCTACCACTTCTTAGCGAGGAAGACATCGCTTGGGTTGGTGTCTGATATGCCCGATTCAAATAGGAATTGGAAGAACAGATAACTTTTTTTTGTTGAGGGGATGGATTGGGTGTGTAGGCTTGAGGAGTGGGATAGTATGCCCGATGGATTTGATAACACTTGGGGCATAGTGAAGGAGTCAGGTGTGTCGTTTGTTTTCATTTTCACCATCCCGTCTACGTTTGTTATGTATCTAACATCCCCATATTTCATTTTTCAGCCCAAGTCCGACCACAAATTAGCAACGAACAGGAGGTTTTCATCAGTCGTGTCATGGAGATTCCTTTTGAACAAAGGAAGTGGAAGGACTTAGTCACTCTTGACATTCTCCACGCGTTTTGTGGTGTCCTCGAACCGATGCCAGTAGCTTGACATTTGCATGCTTTCTCCCGTCGATGTAAGTCTTAACTTTAACACTTCGTTTAGCCCGTCTACTTTTTTCTAATATTCCTTGTCACCTTTTTGCAGAGATGGACGCAGGTAGACAGAAGGCATTGGTAAGAAAGTTTGCTGAAGCATGTAAGCAGTAGGGTGAGGCCTCAGCATCAGCCCCCAAGGCGGGTGCTAAAGCCTCTAAGAGGAGGAACAATGCCAATGACAACCATCTACTCAAGAAAGGGACGAGCCTGTCCGCCGAGGACAAGTAGCAAAAGTCCTCTTTGCCCCCTTCTACTAATTATGGTGTTGGGAAGGGTTTGATGATGGGGAGAGGTCCCGTCACCCTTAATCCCATCCAAAGGTTGGTTACGCACAAGGATTATGCCATCGAGATGGTCAATTTGATCATCAAGAAGACAAACCTGGATCCTTGCGGTGAGCACACCTTGGAAGACTTAGGGGCATCCGGCCTCTATGATCTGTCTAGGGTATGCTTCTCGTCACTCATAGTGCTTTAAATTTTCTATATTCTCCTTCTAAAGGTTGCTTTTTGTCTTTGGTGTTGGTGCGAATGAAGGCCCTTCAGGACAAGTGCATGGCCAACGAAGGGGTGATCCGTTGGCTCCGCAAGCGTCAGGAGATTGAGAATAAAGAGAGAGACCAGTATAAGGAGGCCATCCGCACTCTTAACCAGAAGCTGATGGAAATGCTTGCCAAGCTGAAGGAGGAGACCCGTCTTAAGGAAGAGGCGGAGATGGCGAAGGCTAATCTGATGACAGAGCTAACGACCCTTCATAAGAAGATAGACAAGGCTAAGGTGGTCACCATGGCAGAGTTTCGTGTCTCTCAGCTCTTCTTTAACCCTTGTGGCGCCTATTATGGTGACGGGTTTGATGAGTGCTTGAAGCAGGTGGAAGCAACTTAACCCGATCTTGACCTATCCCAAATTATGATAGACAACATCGTCCCATCGATGCTTGGGGAAGAGGACACCATTAATGATGAAACAGTAGACTCTACCCATACCATCGAGCAAGAGGCAAAGAACATGCTAAGGTTGTCGATCAGCCCGTACTGGAAGGACTGGATGCTCCCCTGGCCCTATCCACTGTGGAACCGACTACCACGGATGGCCCGTCTGTTGTGGACCCGAACACTTCTAGTGTTCCCCTGGCTTGACTTTTCTTATTTTTTATTTTTAAAGTTGTATTTAAATTCTGTTTTCATAAGTTCATTTGTTAGACAATAGTGAATGCCCCTTTGGTTTTTGGGGCCTTTAGTAAAACATTCACCCCTTTGGGTTTACATCTACTATTTTTATTCGTTTCTTGTACTTGTGTGATTTTATTTTTATTGTGATTGTGAACATGCCTTCATCGCATTTGCACCATTGTTATTCTACTTCATCCGTCTATCCCCATAGATAGGACTTGGTGAGAATTTTTAAGACCAGGTACTCGTTAGTATCCTTTGTCGTCCATCCATCCCGTAGGTAAGACTTGGTAGAATGTACCCGTTGGTGAGAATTTATTTATTTATTTATTTTAAATTTGTATTTAAAATTCTCTTTTCATAAGTTCATTTGTCAGATAATAGTGAATGCCCCTTTGGTTTTTGGGGCTTTTATGTAAAACATTCACCCCTTTGGGTTTACATCTACCGTTTTTATCCGTTTCTTGTACTTGTGTGATTTTATTTTTGAACATGCCCCTGTCACATTTGCACTATCGTTATTCTACTTCATCCATTCGTCCCCGTAGGTAGGACTTGGTGAGAATTTTTAAGACCAGGTACCCATTGGTATCCTTCGTCGTCCATCCATCCCATAGGTAAGACTTGGTAGAATGTACCCATCGATATCCTTGGTTGTTCGTCCAACCTGTAGGTAGGACTTGGTAAAATTTTTATGACCATGTACCTAGTATCCTTAGTCATCCATCCACCCCTAGGTAGGACTTAGTAAAAATTTTATGACCAAGTACCCGTCGGTATCCTTAGTCATCCATTCACCCTGTAGGTAGGACTTGGTAGAATCTTTACGACCAGGTACCTGTTAGTATCCTTGATCATCCGTCCACCTCGTAGGTAGGACTTGGTAGATTTTTTTAAGACTGGGTTCCCGTTGGTATCCTTGGTAGCCCGTCCACCTCGTAGGTAGGACTTGGTGTGGTTTAGATGGTTCACTGAAGGTTAGAGAGTAGAGCAACATTTCTGATAATGCATCCAAGTCTTATTAATAATAAAAAAAGCATAAAAAGAAACTTAACATCCTTAGAGTCTTAACATCTCTTGACATTCAATTTTGACATAAAAATGAAAAACGAAAAGAAAGCGATAAACTAAGCTACTGCTACCAGTAGTACTTCCTCAAGTGCTCGGTGTTCCATGGGTGATGGAGTTTCTATCGGTCAAGGGTTTCCAAGTAGTAAGTCCCCTTTTTATAGAAGTCGATGACCTTGTAGGGTCCTTCCCAATTAGGGCCCAGCTTACCTTGTGAGGGATCTCTGGTGCCCGTTGTTACCTTTCTTAGAACCAAGTCCCCAACCTGAAAATGACGAGGCCTTACCTTCGTGTTGTAGTGCTTTGCCATCAGATCCTAATAACAGGCCATCCTCTGTTCTACCGTCGCTTTAACTTTGTCAAGAAGATCTAATTTTAGGCACTTTCCTTCTCCATTCTTTTCTTCATTATGGTGGGCTACTCAATAGCTGGTCAGTCCCACATCTGCTGGGATGATGGCTTTGTGTCCATATGCAAGGTGTAAATGTGTCACCCTCGTAGGTGTGCGAGTCGTTGTCCTATACGCCCACAGGGCACCGAGTAGCTCATCTAGCCATATACCTTTTTCCTCCTCAAGCCAAGTCTTGATCATCTTGAGCAGGGATCGGTTTGTGACTTCAACTTGTCTGTTGGCCTAGGGATGAAAGGGCGAGGAGTAGTGGTTCTTAATTCCTAACTGTTGGCAGAAATTTCTAAATGCGTCATTATCGAATTACTTTCCGTTGTTAGAGATGAAGACTCTGGGGATTCCGAAGCGGCAAATGATGCTTTTCTAAACGAAGCTCCAGACATTCTTCTCTGTGATAGTGGCCAATGGTTCTGTCTCAACCAATTTGGTGAAATAGTCGATCCCTACAATGAGGAACTTGAGCTGTCGTATTGCAATGGGGAAGGGTCCTACTATGTCCAATCCTTATTGGACAAATGGCCAGGGGGCGCTCATTGGTGTTAGTTCCTCAGTTGGTTGTCGCATGATGTTACTGAAGCGTTGGCACTTGTCACACGCTTTTACGTAGGTATAGGCGTCCTTTTGCATAGCGAGTCAATAGTATCCAGCTTGTATCAGCTTGTGAACTAGTGAGCGTGCCCCTAAGTGGTTCCTACATACTCCTTCGTGTACTTCTCTCATGACATAATCTGCTTCATCAAGGGTTAGGCACCTTAGATACGGACGGGAGAAACCCTTTTTGTAAAGGACTTCCCCCATTATAACAAAACGTGAAGACTGTACCTTTAGTCTACGGGAAGCATTGCGGTCTTCTAGCAATGTCCCATTCCTGAGGTAGGATACGATTAGCGTCGTCCAATCAATACGATAGCTGACTCGGCCCTTGCTACTTTAGCCAAGTTAAGGCCCGAAAGGACCGCTTCGTATTCTACCTCATTGTTGGTTGTTGAGAACTGAAGGCGAACCACACATTCTACTGTATCTCCTTTCGGCGACCGTAGCAGGACCCCAACTCCTTCGACCCGTTGTTTAGACGAACTGTCTGTCCATATCATCCATGCCATCAGTTTCTCCTTTTCATCCCTTCCTATTATGAATTCGGTAATGAAATTAGCTAAAGCCTGCGCTTTGATTACGATTCTGGGTCGGTATTGGACATCAAACTCGTCGAGCTCAATTGCCCACAGAACCAGTCGTCCTACTGCCTCCAGGTTATTCATCATCTTCCACAACGGCTTGTCTATTTGGAGCACTATGGTGTGTGCCTGGAAGTACGGCCTGAGTTTCGGGCAGTTGTGATTAGTGTAAAGGCCAACTTCTCCATTGGGGGATATCTTCCTTTAGCTCCCCAAACTGCCAGGCTGGTGTAGTACACAGGTAACTGCATTCGGTCTTCCTCTCATATAAGAGCAAAACTAACGACCGTTTAGGACACGACTAAGTAGAGGGAGAGCTCTTCACTAGGTTTGGATGGATTGAGCAGTGGGGGGGGAGGCAAGGTATGCCTTTCGTTCCTCAAAAGTCTTTTGGCACTCGTCAGTCCATTCGAAAGCCTTCCATAGTACCTTGAAGAAGGGTAGACATTTATCCGTCACCCTAGAAACGAACCTGTTAAGGGTTGCAACTCTACCGTTCAAGCTTTGCACCTCCTTGATGTTTTTTGGTGGAGCCATCAACATTATTGCCTAAATTTTTTCGGGATTAGCTTTTACACCACGCTGCAATACCATGAAGCCTAAGAATTTTCCTGAAGCTACACTGAAGACACACTTACTAGGGTTAAGCTTCATATCATGGAGGCGAAAGGGTAAATGTTTCCCAGAGGTCGTCCAAGTGGCTAACTTCTTATGCCCTTTTCACGAGCACGTCGTCTATGTACACTTCCACATTTCGCCCTATCCACTGGGCGAACATCTTGTTTACAAGCCTCTAGTATGTTGCCCCTGCGTTTTTCAACCCAAACAACATAACTTTGTAGTAGAAAAGTCCTTGGCTCGTGACAAATGAAGTATTCTCTTAGTCTGCTTCATCTAACCTGACCTGATTGTACCCCAAGAAGGCGTCTATGTAACTCAATGGCTGATGGCTAGTTGTAGAGTCCACGAGGAGGTTAATGCACGGGAGTGGATAACTTTCCTTTGGGCATGCTTTATTCAGGTCGGTGAAGTCTACGCACATTCTCCACTTTCCATTTGCTTTTTTGACCATGACTACTTTGGCCAACCATTCAGGGTAGTAAACTTCCCTGATGAAGTTTGCCTCCAAAAACTTGCGTACCTCTTTGGCTATGGCTTTGTCCCTTTCTTGAGCGAAGAACCTTTTCTTCTACTAGATCGGGGGGAAGGACGGGCATATGTTGAGCTTGTGTACCATGGTGCTAGGACTGATCCCTGGCATATCTTTGTGGCACCAAGCGAAGACGTCTCGATTGTTCTTTAGGAATAGGGCAAGTTGTATCATCATCCAAGGATCTAGATCCTCTGTTGGTTCTACTGTAACCTTTCTTTCCTAGATGTTCAAGGCTTGTAAATGATTGTCCACATCTTAAGCATGGCTATGTAGCACTCACAGGCGGCCATTTGGTCTCCTCGCACTTCTCCTATCCCGTACTCCGTTAGAAACTTCACCAGCAGGTGGTATGTGGACGTTGCCGCCCGCTATGTGTTAAGTATGGGACGACCAATGATGGCGTTGTAGGTAGAGGAGCAATCAATGACAAGGAAATTGACCTCTTTAGTGAGTTGCTAAGGGTACATTCCGATGTTTACTGGCAAAAGAATAATCTCAACAGGAAAGACTTTGATGCCCCCGAATCCTACCAACAGTGTGTCTTAAGGTAGGAGATGCTCTCGGTCGACCCTCATCTGCTGGAACGCAGGGTAGTAGAGGATATCTGCTGAACTCCCATTGTCTACCAATACTCGTCAGGTATTGAAGTCTGTGATGGATAAGCTAATGACCAAGACATTGTCATGAGGGTGGTGTAAACATTTCGCATCTTCCTCTGTGAAGTTGATGGTCAGGTTATTGACCATAGTAGCTTTTGGGGGTCATCCGGAAATCTAGACGCTCTGCACCATACGTAAGTACATTTTCCTAGCCTTCTTGAAGGATCCCGCCATAGTGTTTCCTCCTACGATTACCCTTATTTCACCGAGTGGAGAGATATTGTATCTGTCGAGCATCTGTTGAGGCCTCGATAGATATATCTATCGAACTATTTGTTGAGTTTTAATGAATAGCACTTCTTCACTTGTTTCTTGGACAAATTTGCATGGCTTCAATACTAGACTTGAACTCTTGTGCCTTGAAGTACTAAACCCATCCTAGATCTACCCAATTACAAGTAAAGTGCGTTTTGTCAAAGGATTAGCCAATTTACAATAACATATGTTCTATCAAGTTCCACATATGTCCTAACAACATGCATGCCAATTTTCATGCAAATCAGGTGCTCCTTACCAAATGATCCATAAACTCATATTTAATGCAATTAATTGATGATATTACTATTGGTCTTTGATCACCTTGGAATTTTGCAAGCATGGAGAATATATGAAGATAATGTAATCCAATGATGAATATGTCAAAATTTGCATATAATTAAATAATAATAAGTGATGTAACACACACACACACACACATATATATATATATATATATTGGCTGGGTCAACTAAAAGAAAGCCCTTCTTTTCAATTTGTTAACGCTTAAAATTGATTTATGCAAGGGGGTGGTAACTGGTAAAGATGAGACTAACTTCATTTTTATTCTCCAATGTTTATTTAAATATGAAAACATATATATACTTGCGAATTGTAGACTACCTAAGATATTATGTACACTTTTCCACACTTTACCTTTTGTTTCTAGCTACATGGTTGCTCTTCCCTTTCTTCGCAATCGTGGCTAGGGCTATCCATAGATTGGTTCGGGTTGAGTTTGGACTCTACTCAAACTAGACCCAATTTCGGCGAGTGATAGAACAGAGGACCCGTCACCAATTGTGAGCACCATTGGGTTGGATCTAGCAGTTCTTCGTTTGGATTGAGTCAATTTCGATTAAAACCAAGGGGGGCGACAATGAACAAGATCTCACTAAATCTATTCCAAATTTTGATGGATTACGTCAAATCTTGATAGATCCAACCCAAATCTTGTCAGATCTTGACAAGATCACAACAAATCTAGCTTAAATCTCGATTGATCAGGTCAAGATATTGCTAGATCTGAGAGAGAGAGAGAGAGAGATGAAGAGAATGTCAATTACTGGTGAGATTTGTCAGTGGCAATTACCGGTGAGATTTGTCAATCGATTCAATTTAAATCGGATTTCAAACCTCTAACCCGTCACTTAACCCACTCACATCAGCTGGTGATGCTAGATCCACCACTAGTTGCCTTTCTACTTGGAACAAGTTGGTTCCAATCGGGTGGCACCGAGTTGGAAAAATTAGTCGGGGCTCGGTTTGCTTTGGATAGCCTTAATCGAGGCCATTTGTTAATGTCATTGGGAAAGATTCCAATTTCTCTTCTACTTTTCTTTTGAACTTGATGTTATTAATTTAATTTGGATTAGAACAAAATAAAATAAAAAGAAGGCCTAGACCTTCTATTAAACTGTATACAAACCTTCCTTATTTTTTAAAAAATAATCTATATTCACCTACCCAATAACTTAATATCGCTAAACTTGTTAAGACAATTTAATGTATTTATACTTTTACCCTCACACAAAAAAATCAAATACAAATCCTCTGTATCACTCTTAGTGTTCCATTTTATACTCCACTAATCAAAACTTGGTAATGTATTTTTTTTTTATTTTTTTTACATTCCTTATAAAATAACCAATGTTTAAAATGGGAAAAAAAGAAGAAGAAGAAGAAGAAGAAGAAGAAGAAGAAGAAGAAATTGTGATTAATGAAGTATAAAGTGGAATACAAAAAATAAGATAAAGGAAGTTGATACAGTACTGTACCATAGCTTCGATACAACCAGTATTTTTCAATGTACCACTTTAGATACAAGGTTGTACTGGTCTATACCAAACATACCAAAGGATATTGGTTATTTTAGTAAGAAAATAGAGAGAGAGAGAGAGAGAGAGAGAAACCCAACCCATCCATACGAATAGCCCAACTCTTCATCGATCACTAGACCGTTGCTGGTTTTTGGTTTCCTTCTTAGGGTCAGTCCTACCATTAGGCCAATTAAGCGGTCACTTAAAGCCCCCAAATTTTAACCAATAAAGATATTTCTATACCTGTATGATTATTAATTAGGCTTAGATATTATTCAATAGATATAATATATATATATATATATATATATATTGAAAGTTCACTTGGTGTGTAAAACACTTGTGAATGTTTAGACCCCTAATTACAAAATTACCAAAACAAACTTATATTCAAACAATTGATGTGCGAAATGATAAATGTAAGCAATACCCAAATATGCAAACTATTCTAAGCCATAATTTAATCACAACACAACAGTAATTAAAAGCAAGAATAAGGGATAGAGAGAAGCAAACGCCAGATAACACCGGCATGTGTTATCGAAGAGGAAAACCTCTCCGCTGCCCTCCAAGCGGTAAAATGGTCCACTAGAAAATCAGTTGGGATACATGAATAGCAATAGACCCTCCAAGCCTAATCTACCCGATGCCCTCCAAGCTTCTTGCTTCAACAGGGTCACGTCTAACCTTGTCTTCTCTAGCTTTCCGAATCCCACAATAAGCTCCATATTGCATTTGCCATCCTTGGCATCTTCCAATACTTCCCAATCTCCAAAAACACTCTTAACACTCTAAATGGGTGTGGGTGGGTGTGGGTTGTGTTTGAGTAGAAATCTCCTCCCAATGGGTATAACAATGGGAGAGGGAAAGAGAAGAGACTACAAATATTTTCTCTAAGAATGAGTAGCTCTCTCTCTAATAAGGTGGGTGTGTTGTAGAAACCTCTCTTAGGGTTTTTCTCTCAATAGGCTCCTTACCATTTCTGTGGGTAATGAAGGTATATATAATATGAGTGATGGGCAAATAGGTCACACTCAAAAATCCTCTAACCAGTGAAATTCATGGGTCACTCGTGGGTTACTTGCGGTTCACCTGAGTAGTGAAAACAGCTAGCACATGACTCTTCAACTTCCACAGCTGGCACTTGACTCTTCAGTTGTCTTGATCAAATCTCCACCACTTAATATTAAATCCATTACAAATAAATCTCACAAAAATACAAAGAAATAAATTTATACAATTACGACACTTTTTGTCATGGAATAAGTCAACACTAATGTCATGATAAATGATGATTTTTAGACCCCTTAAACAATTGATTTAACCTAGGTAATTAGCCAAGTTGTTACTTAGTCCAATTAAACAAGTCTAGGTTATCACAATAATAAAGATCAAATCATGCAAAGTAACAGAAAATAAATAACACAAGATATGATCACCTAGGAAACCAAACTGGTAAAAACCTAGGGAGGATTTAACCTAGCTATCCTCAAGGTAAAAAGCAAATCCACTAGAAAGAATCGAAGTTCATACAATAAGACTTACAAGCCCCCACACTCGACTTCTTATTACTACCAACCAGTAGAACTTACTAACACAACCACATGCAAGCTTCGAATCCACAGCCTCCTTCTTTCTTTGGCCTTTGCAAAACACAAACACCCCCGTTTGTGACTTTGAGATCCCACTCAAAGGTTTAGCTACACAAACTCTCCTGTTTGTGACTCCAAGTCTATCCTTGAAGGTTTAGATCATCAACACCTTTGATGACAAGAGAAGGCAGCAACTTCTACAATACCGGATCTTGAGATTCTTCAAGGAATAACATCGGTCGAAGACATAAAAGAGCTTTTTAGGAACAAAACCTTAAATACAAAAGAGACACACTCTTTTCTTTCTGAAAAGCCACATAAAAACGTGCTTAGGGTTTCCTTTATATACTGGGAGAAGTAGATTAGAAACCCTAATCCTTAATGGGCTTGAATTGCTGTTTTGGGCTTAATTAAAATTCTACAGATACGACTTTCGATCGATCGAACCAAACAGATTATGAAATCTTCTTCCTGCAACTTGTATGTTCTTGAATCTTGACTTGAATCACCTTGAGCATTGTCTAATAATACCTATAGACTCTAAGATCTATATCTAGACAAGTTTGTGTTCACGATTTGCTAATTGTTCTAAACATTTAGAACCTAACAAACTCCCCCTTTGGCAATTCGTGACAAAACTTTCATACAAAATGAAATGCTCAAATACAAGAACAACCCAATACAATAAAATGCCCAATTACATTACAAATCCTAATCTAAGACTCCTAACCTAGAAGTTGCAAGAAGCGGTAGAAGGTCTTGATTAGAATGCACCTGTCTTTCCTGAAACACTCAAACACATCACCGCATGTGTGGAAAGAAAGACATATAAACAATAATATGAAACAGAATATAAAAAAAAGTAAATTCTAACTCTCCCCCTAAGTTAGATATATCAAAAAGTTTTTATATTCTCCCCCTTTCAAAAAAAAAAAAACAATTTCAACTCCCCCTAAACAAAACAAAGAGGATAATTCTCTTTCCCCCTTTTTGTCACGTATTGACAAAGACAACCCAATCAGAAGGTCGACAGAAAACTTACGCAACAGAGAATAAGAGAAAATAGAGAATTAAGGGAACACAAAACAATTCAACTCTATAAAAAATAGAGGCAACTCCCCCTACGAAAAGCAACAACTCCCCCTATGAACAACAAGGGTTAAAAACAAGCTTCTCCCCCTATAAAAATAGGAAACAAAAAACAAGTGTTTGGGAAAAAAAAAAGTTTTGGGGAAAAATAAAGGGGTTGGGGATAAATAAAAAGATACAAACCAAGTTTTTTTTTTAAAAAAAAAACTAAGTTAAGGATACACATGAAGAAAAAATATTCTCTCTTTCAATAAAAGCAAACATGACACTATGTGACCCATAAACAGTTGCATGAGTAGAGAAAATATTTGCACATTGATTATCCATCATATCTCTTAAGAAAAATATTTTCTACAATTCACACATAAAAATAGCATATACTAGAAAGTACATAACTCAAAAATTAATCAATCAATTTTTAAATCAAGTTGAGTACCCAATTTAGCAAAGTGTATGCCTGTTATGTGTGAAAACAATGAGAGATATGACTGCAAAACTGCAAGATGGATACAAAACCAATGCAATGCATGTGAATCCTAAACATAAATGATGCATGATAAAAGTTTGGTCAAAAACTCAGAAACTCCTCAAAGCATAGTATTTAATGAATAAAATGCATGAGTATGAGACGAAAAGTTTTTCAAAAACACTTGAATTCAACCCAGATCTTCCAAAAACAAGTTTTTCAACCAATTGTCCTCAAAAACTCAAACATTAAGCACATTTTGCATCAAAATCAAGGAACTTTAATCTTGGATGGCCACAACAAGATCACACACAATATAATGTACCAAGTTTAACAAAGAGTAACTTGTATAGTGTGTGCAACTAGGAAAAACTTGAGATACATGTGAGGTGATATATAAATAGCAATCAATCACAAAGTCTACAAAATTCATCACATAGAATTTAAAAGAGACTATCACCTAAAGAGTTACATCATATAACTCCCACATCTCCTAGATCATAAGCTTGCAATCATGTAAGTTTCTTGAATTATGCCACATAATATACACACCAATTTTAATTCATTTAGAAATTTATTAAAAAGCCAGGATAATGTACACACCAATTTTAATTATGTGATTTGGCATCAAGCCTAATAGTACACACCAATTTTAAGTATTAAGTAATAAAACTGAGGCTACACCTTATGTTCTTTTTGTGTATGTGCTAAACTTTCTCGAGCACAAAATCTTACGATATGTTCTAAGGTGTTCATGATTGGCTAGTGAACAGTGTTCATGATTGGCTAGTGCTCTGATACCACTTGATGGTTTTTAGACCCCTTAAACAATTGATTTAACCTAGGTAATTAGCCAAGTTGTTACTTAGTCCAATCAAACAAGTCTAGGTTATCACAATAACAAAGATCAAATCATGCAAAGCAGCGGAAAATAAATAACACAAGATATGATTACCTAGGAAACCAAACCGATAAAAACCTAGGGAGAATTTAACCTAGCTATCATCAAGGTAAAAAGCAAATCCACTAGAAAGAATCGAAGTTCATACAATAAGACTTACAAGCCCCCACGCTCGACTTCTTATTGCTACCAATCAGTAGAACTTACTAACACGACCACGTGCAAACTCCAAATCCATGGACTCCTTCTTGCTTTGGCCTTTGCAAAACATAAACACCCCCGTTTGTGACTTTGAGATCCCACTCAAAAGTTTAGCAACACAAACTCTCCTGTTTGTGACTCTAAGTCTACCCTTGAATGTTTAGATCATCAACACCTTTGATGACAAGAGAAGGCAGCAACTTCTACAATACCGGATCTTGAGATTCTTCAAAGAATAACACTGGTAGAAGACATAAAAGAGCTTTTTAGGAACAAAACCCTAAATACAAAAGAGGCACACTCTTTTCTCTCTCTGAAAAGCCACATAAAAACGTGTTTAGGGTTTCCTTTATATACTGGGAGAAGTAGATTAGAAACCCTAATCCTTAATGGGTTTGAACTGCTGTTTGGGCTTAATTAAAATTCTGCAGATACGACTTTCGATCGATTGAGCCTGTCTTTCGATCGATCGAACCAGACAGATTATGAAATCTTCTTCCTGCAGCTTGTATGTTCTTGAATCTTGACTTGAATCACCTTGAGCATTGTCTAATAATACCTATAGACTCTAAGATCTATATCTAGACAAGTTTGTGTTCACGATTTGCTAATTGTTCTAAACATTTAGAACCTAACAATAAAAATCAAAACTTAACATATATATATATATATATATATATAGTAATGCAATGGACACAACAAAATGTTATACTAACTTCACAACATTCCTAAATTAACATGCCAACTTACACATGGGCTCTCCATAATCTCTGATTTTAATTTTTTGCTATGCTAATTTAGGAATGTTGTGAAATTGTTGTATCCCTGGCATTACTCAAAAGAAAATGTTTACAATAATGTTACGTTCACAACATTTTCACAAAAAAAATATTTCTAAGTGGAAATTTATTATTGATGGGTAAAAAAGTGATGTTAATGACAAGTCTAAATTAAAATCAATAATAGATTACTACTTAAGGTTTGTTGTGGAATTATTGTGGATGTAGCATTACTCAATTGTTTATCGATGACCCAAAACATAAAAAAAAAAAAAAAAAAAAATAGCAAAGTGTAGGTGGACTGTTGTCCACTCATTTCTTGTGTTTTTAGTTCATTTTTAATTTTTGGTAGCTTAATATATATCTATACACACACACACTAATTGACTAACAAAAAATATAAGCGAGTACAATTTTTGTTACACCTAACAAATTAAAAGAATAGAGTTAAGTAAAAAGGATTATTCAATTAAAGTTAAATATATTAAATATCTCAATTTAAATATCACTTTAACCCCAAAATCCCCTCCCTCGATCCTTCTTCTTCAATTTGTCAACTTCTTTGCTGTTTCTTTATTCATTTTCTTAGCCGGCGTGAACCTTGGTTATTCCTCTCTCTCCTCTATTTTTTTTTTATTACTTCGTTTTTAATTGTAATGTGGGCAAAGTGTAGGGGGCTTCTTAATTGGTGTGTGCATATCCCATGAACTTTGACTTTACAAAAGCCGAGATTTTTTTTTTCTTGTACTTCAAAAGTTAAGGGGGGAAAAAGAGTTAAGATCTCAACAAATTACAGAAATTTTGTCAGAACTGTGATGTGAAAAGTTGTGAATAATGAAGAAAAAATAGTGGATTTATGCCTCCACTGAATTGCAGCAAACCTTATTTACTTTGTTATGAATTGCAATTGCAGTTGTTAGAAAGGAAAAACATTACCCACTAGGCCACTAACCATCACATGAAGTAGAACCATTTGAAAACTCCTATTCATTTTTTTGGCAGACTGATTGTATTTTTTTATTATATTATCTTGTGGACGTAGCATTACTCAATTGTTTATCGATGACCCAAAAAAAAAAAAAAAAATAGCAAAGTGTAGGTGGACTGTTGTCCACTCATTTCTTGTGTTTTTAGTTCATTTTTAATTTTTGGTAGCTTAATATATATCTATACACACACACTAACTGACTAACAAAAAATATAAGCGAGTACAATTTTTGTTACGCCTAACAAATTAAAAGAATAGAGTTAAGTAAAAAGGATTATTCAATTAAAGTTAAATATATTAAATGTCTCAATTTAAATATCACTTTAACCCCAAAATCCCCTCCCTCGATCCTTCTTCTTCAATTTGTCAACTTCTTTGCTGTTTCTTTATTCGTTTTCTTAGCCGGCGTGAACCTTGGTTATTCCTCTCTCTCCTCTATTTTTTTTTTATTACTTCGTTTTTAATTGTAATGTGGGCAAAGTGTAGGGGGCTTCTTAATTGGTGTGTGCATATCCCATGAACTTTGACTTTACAAAAGCCGAGATTTTTTTTTTTCTTGTACTTCAAAAGTTAGAGAGGGGGGGGGGGGGGGGGGGAAAGAGTTAAGATCTCAACAAATTACAGAAATTTTGTCAGAACTGTGATGTGAAAAGTTGTGAATAATGAAGAAAAAATAGCGGATTTATGCCTCCACTGAATTGCAGCAAACCTTATTTACTTTGTTATGAATTGCGATTGCAGTTGTTAGAAAGGAAAAACATTACCCACTAGACCACTAACCATCACATGAAGTAGAACCATTTGAAAACTCCTATTCATTTTTTTGGCAGACTGATTGTATTTTTTTATTATATTATCTTGTGTAGTTGGTCACCCACTCACAAGCTTTAGTATTACCATTGGAATGATACTGTACTTAAAGAAAGGAAATACTTGCTATACATGAGTTGTTGCACATGGTTTTTGTTGTCTTTATGAGTGTCCATACTTGGTGTGTAATACTTATATTGTGTGTGATAATATTTTCCCTATTTTGAAAGATATTTCTATTTCTAGATTACGTCATCTCTGGCTATAAATTCCTGTCCATCATAAGTCATAACACACACTACAACCTGTAAGCTTGCCCAAGTTTCTTAGTCTCATATTCAATCCATTTTCTTGGCATGGCACTGGCACCACCCACCTCTCTAATGTTCAAAGTACAAAGGTGCAAACCAGAACTGGTTGCTCCTGCAAAGCCCACACCTTACGAATTCAAACAACTTTCCGATATTGATGACCAAGAGGGTCTTCGATTTCAAATCCCAACCATACATTTCTATAAACATGATTCCTCAATATTGAAAGAGATCAGAGACCCAGTGAAAGTCATCAGAGAAGCACTTGCACAAACACTAGTATTTTACTACCCATTTGCTGGTAGGCTTAGGGAAGGACCTGGCCGAAAGCTTTTAGTAGAATGTACCGGTGAGGGTGTTATGTTTATTGAGGCCAACGCCGATATTATGCTTGAACAGTTTGGTGACGTACTTCATCCTCCATTCCCATGCTTAGAGGAGCTCCTTTTTGATGTTCCCGGCTCTGGGGGCATCCTTAATTGCCCATTATTGCTTATTCAGGTTCATATACTGTGCCTCTAAAACTCACTAATATATACTAGCGTGCTCAGATGCTCTTCTATTTTTTGGGTAAAAATTAATAATTTGCATTTATTATAATTTGCGATTTCTACTTTTTCCAATTACAAAAAAAATATAAAAAAATAAAATAAACGTGGGGTGAGTTTTGTAAATTGGAGGAGTTTTAAAACTAACAAAAGAGTGATCATATTTTGTAAGGAGTTAGAGAGTAGAATTAGGAATTTAAATTAATGTAAAAGTAGGAGCTTATTAGAAGTAGGAAGGCATTTCAACGTAGAAGTAAAAATTTATTATTTTTGTCAATTTACTATTTTAACCTCATTTTTAAGTTTTAGATAGGGGTATTTTTGACAATAAAAAAAACAATAACTAATTTTCTTTTGCCAATTTACTATTTTATCTCAATTTTTAAGTTGTTAGTTAATTAATTTAGGGATATTTTTTACAAAAAAAAGAAGAAGCAATAACTAACTTTATGAATCCTCTTAATATATACAGATATATATATATATATATATGTGTGTGTGTGTGTGTGTGTGTGTTTACATCTAAATTGATGTATCATTGGATGATTAAAGGAAGAAAATAAATACTGCAACATGTTAACTTTGTGTTTTCTAGGTCATGATAAACTTTCGAAAACTTTTATAATGAGAAACTTCACTTATATATAAATATGAATCATGGGATAGAAAATTATCGGTACCTTGTTCTTTTGTAGATGGAAAATATGAAGGTCAATGTTATTTTAATGTAATTGGTGACATATCTAAATGTTACATAGTAAATTTATAAGAAATGCTACTTTTACAATAATTTTACAACAAATCTTAGATAATAAAAAGTAATGCTACCTTTCCAATATTTTTATAATAATTTTACAACAAATCTTAGATAAGTTATTATTGTTAAGTAAAAAAATGACATTAGTGGTGGGGCCAAATTAAAACCAATAACAATTTGTCACTTAAGTTTTTTGTGAATTATTATGAAAATGTTATGAAAATATTGTGATATAGCATTACTCAAAATTTATATATATATATATATATATATATATAGCATCACTCATTATTATTAAATAAACCAATAATCATTTTGCTTGGTGGAGATGGGCAGGTGACGCGTCTCAAGTGTGGTGGTTTCATCTTTGCCGTTCGCCTAAACCACACCATGAGTGACGGCGCTGGATTGGTGCAATTCATGATGGCCATGGGCAAGATGGCACGTGGTGCATGTGCCCCCTCCATCTTACCCGTGTGGCAAAGACATCTCCTTCGAGCAAGAGATCCAACTCAAGTGACATGCACACACCGTGAGTATGATGACATGGCCTCCACCGTTGTTGTTCCAATCCCACTCAACGATGCCATGGCCCATCGTACCATTTTCTTTGGCTCCACAGAGGTCTCCGCCCTCCGGAGATTCATGCCACATCACCTGAAACAATGCTCCACCTTCGAGTTGCTCATTGCATGCCTCTGGCGTTGTCGTACCATAGCTCTCCTAACAAACCCCCAAGAAGAGGTTCGTGTGTTGTGCATTGTCAATGCACGTGACAGATTCAACCCTCCTTTACCCAACGGTTATTATGGTAACGTTATTGCGTTCTCTGTGGCACTCACAACAGCAGGGAAACTTTGTAAGAATCCATTGGGTTACGCTGTGGAATTGCTGAAGAAGGCAAAAAACAACGTAACAGAGGAGTACATACGGTCGGTGATTGATCTTATGATGATTAAGGGTCGGCCCCACTTCTATGGGGTGGGGTCGTTTGTTGTGTCGAATGTGACACGTGCCGGATTTAGAGAGGTGGACTTTGGGTGGGGTAAACCGCTTTATGGTGGGCCTGCCAAGGGTGAGGTAGGGGCCATACCCGGAGTGTCTGGCTTTTATATTCCTAGTAAGAATAGTAAAGGAGAGAATGGGATAGTAGTGCCAATTGCCCTGCCAGTCCAAGCCATGGAAAGATTTCAAAACCAGTTGGATATATTACTTGCTGAAGGACCATTTAGTCACTTATAAGAATTCCATTATGCTCAAGCTTAAGTTTGAATTCTATATGAACCAAATTTACTGAGAATAAATATCTTAATTTGTGCATGTGCCTTAAGTTTGAATTTTATATCCATTAGGTTTTTTAAAGGACTCGAGTAACTTTCATCCTAAAATGGGTAGATTCCATTAACTTATCATGAGATTTGAATTAATGTCAACTAGGCCTTATGACATTTAAGAAATTAATAATTTGGTCCCTAAACCCAACTTACTCCCTATACATTAATTAAATTCATTAGTTATTTTCCTCTTGTCTCTTAGTGACCAAATTGGATTAAGGGTTCAAATTGATCAATTTTGAAATGTTATGGATTTGTTTGACATTAGTCCAAACCTAAAAGTAGGTTAATGGAATTTATCCTAATATTTAAATTTTTATTAGGTTTTATTGCTTATTAATAAAGGTTAGACTCTTTTAAAGTCTCCATAACTTGTGTGCAAAGACACCTAATAGCGAAAGCCGTTTACAAATGACTGTTGTGATGAGCTAGAGTATGAGATAGCCAGTGCGATGACTTAATTAATGAAGATAAAATATGCGCATTGTGAGCTAAGTTTAAGAAGCTAAATGCAATGACTGAAATGAAAATATAGGCAATATGCACGTTTTTGGTGTTATGTATTACTGCATATAATATATATATATACACTAGTAGCTAACCCGTGCGATGCACAGGAAAGCTATTGTATATGAATATAAACTATTCTTTTTCTCTTCCTTTTTAATTGTTGATATGAAACATTAAATTACGTAATGAAAAATAGAAATCAAACTTAAGTTTAAATTAAAATAAAGAATCAAATCTTTAACATCCTCAATTAGCCATTAAATGTATGAAACACAAATTTTAAAAACTACTCAATCAACATTTCAAATAAATTGAAAGACAACTTTAAAGTGTTCTTTGTATCTTCTTCCTTTGTTGCTTCGTAGAAGTCACTAAATATGCCCTTTTTTCCCTTGGTTATAGATGTTGGTGTGAGTTATACATAACTTTGAACATAAACTTTTTGAAACTTTGTAAAATCACCATATTGTTCACTTGATAATTTGTTGTTACATTCATTTGAAGTATCATTGATGTAAGCTTGGCAACAGAATAGGTTGAGAAATGTATTACAACATATAGAAGTTAAAAAGTAATTTTGCCATATTAAATAATACATACTTTTGTCATTTTATCAAGCTAAATTGCTTTGTCAGTTTCTTCAAAAGATTCAAAAACTTTCTTGACAATGAAGAATTCTCATCCATACTTGAGAATATAGTCATTTAGTTGTATTTGGAAAACAAATTATTTTCCATTTAAATAGTGAATATCAATCAACTCATAATTTTATAGTTAAATTTTGTAAAAGCAAATCTATAGTACATAAAGCAATGTTAAGGACACAATGTTATTATTCAAGGTTTTTTTTTTTCTTACCTTATTATCAGAGTCCCACATAATTTTTGTTATTTCACTAATGGTTCTTCTATTGATATTCATCTCTTCTTGAATTGTCACTTGTGATTTGAATTGTTTTGGCATCAGCAGATGCTCCTCCAAGGCCAAAGCTTAAGCCTTGTAATCTGAGCATCATGCTCCTCTAAGTGCATTTATATGGTCACCTTGCAATTTGCAACAGCATGCTCCTTGAAGGCCAAAGCTTGAGCCTTGTAAATAAACACATTTGTATACAACATATCCTTCCTTAATGTAATTTCCTTGCATGGGTATCTACCAAGCATAACAGCAATATTGACATCTTTACACGCTTCAACAACGTTTGTGATAGCAACCACACCTATTGAACCATATTCATGACATGAGTGAAGAAACCTGAGGGAAGAGAATAATTCTACCTACCTAGAATTAGCTCTCAAGATAAGGGACATACCTTTCAGAAGAGGAAAGGCAGCATTAGTCATTTCCATTCTTATCCCATTCAAGGATTCAGTTGCTTGTTCAATATCAAGCAAGTGCAGAATCACACCCTGTGCTACTATTATAATCTTTCTAATTTCTATAGTTAAACTTTCTTCATGTCGCCATCCGTTTATTTAAGCAATTGTCAAACCATGCAAACTCTTTTTTATTTTTTGATTTTGTTTTGCATAATTTATTTTCTTCTTTAATTTGAATCATGAGTGTGCTATTTGCTAAACAATAATTATAATAATGGATATAATCCGAAAAAGCTTGTAAAGGTTACCATGAAGTCCGAAGGTCCACCTCAATTTGTAACTGATAGGCCAGCCATATTAGGTCCCTTCTATGCATCTTTGGGGTTGAACTAAAACCATCAGCAAGCAGTCCCACACTCTTAAGGTGGTTAAGTGCTGATTCCTACAAGGACATGAGTCTGGAAATTAATTCAAATGTTTCAGTTGGTACAATATTGAGTCTTGATGACATACATATCAAATTAAGATTCAATAGTCAAAACCTGCAAACAATTCACTAAAGCTACAATGGAAACCTTTCCATCAAGGTCTAACTCGTATGATCTAATCATGCTCAGAATTGGGACCATAGGCACCTGAAACACCGACTTGTATTGATCATCCACATATCTGAACTTATATAAATTGAATAATTTCCCACTGCCCCATCAACTTTCTTTACTACACTTCTGGTCCACAGCAATAGCAGCCCAACAGAAGCCCCTAAAGCTCCAAAGTGACACTAGTCCGTAGACTTATAATCAATATGGTTACAATAGTGTAGCCAAAAACAAAAACATTTGTATAATACTATCAACTATTACCAAAACTATCTAAATGTTGTTTTCTACTATATAAACCTATCTCACCATCAATGCCAATAAAACTTTCTAAAAGATTTGATTCCATTGAAGTTATTAAGGGTAACAAACTCTAATCTTAATGCACAAACCCACCATGAAATAAATCATTAAAAAAATCAAACCTACTTCTCAAAGGGAATCATATCAAAATCTCACCATCAATACCAATCCCAATATGAAACATATGACATTGAGAAAATAAGGCCAACAAAACATCTCACCCTGATTAAATCAACAACACAGCATCACATTCCCTACTTATCTTCCTCCTTACCACTCTTCATGTATTATGACTTCTAGAACAACAAAAAATCACTTAGGAATTTTATCAAACAGCTTGTGTTTGTGTAAGAGAAACAACACTTAATGAAAGTGGACATCAATGAGAATGATCTTTTACTCTACTTTAAAATAGTAGGACAACAGTCATGAATCATTGTAAAACTTCCAAAAGACTCTATAGCTGGGTTTGGATACGGATGAAAAGGAGCACATTTTGCGACTGTGTTTCCTTCTTTTTTTTTTTTTTTTTTTTTTTTTTTGAGCCGTGATTTTTGACTTTTCTATTAGTACACTGTTCACACTAGCAAAATAAGTAGTGGATAGTGCACACCAGTGGGTCTCATGCACTATTCATATGACCCACAAACCTTACTTTTTAGCAACTTTTTCATTAAAAATGGGTCTTATGGTATTATTCACACATTTAAAAATTATTTTGCTATAGTATTTTCAGTTTTTAACAAAATAAACTGTATTCAAACGGACCCTATAAAAGAGAAAATTTTAAAAAGAAAAGAGAGTACCATGTTGCAGTAACACTAACTTTAATATAACCAAGGGTTGTTTTTTCTCTCTCAAGGCCTACGCAAGCTCCTTTATGCCTAAAAATTGAAAACATGAAATGAGGTTTTTGTAGGTACCTATGTATTTTTGATACCACATAAACATGTAAGTTTGGCTATAAAGTTAAAAGATTTTATGTACATACTCTAGATTAAAAGAATATGTTTCACCTTCTATTTACAATATGGCTCAAAGCGTATTATATATTTTTTTTCTTTATCATTTTAACCCAAAATAGTAAAAAAAGGATGAAACTCTTAACAAATTTAAGTTAACAAAGAACATTTGTGTATATAAATCTTTCCATTTAAGATGAGAGAAAAATTGTTGCCATAGTTGAATTGCTCATCAAATACCTTGCATGTTGAATTGCTTGATTGAAAGCTAATGAAACAATCTATACTTGATTTGCAAAAAATAAATAAATAAAAATAAAAGAGATTAAAGCCCTCTAATACGTCAGCCTTTGTGTGTTTTAGGGTTTGAAAGAGGATATCATCTTGCAATTCTTTAACTTTTGCTATCTTCTGCCTTTTACATGGATTTAGATGTATATTATTGCCTACACAGCAAAGCAAAAAACCCAACCTTGATTTAAATATGCTTAATTTTTGTATTCTTTCTAATTAATATATAAAGAAAAGAAAAAAACAAAGATAAAAGAAACAAAAAACCTAACCCTGATCTGAATATGCTTAATTACAAATTTGTTAATAAATTAAACTTACCTTGGGACTGTGACAATGGTTCAGAACAATCATCACTTTCGCTTTGGCTCCTTCTCGGCTTCGAGGGAGATAGCCTCAGCCCTAGCCCTAGCCCTAGCCCTAGCCCCTTCTTCGCACCAACAAACTATGGCAAAGGTTCACAACAATCATCACCCTTTTCGCTCCTCTTTGGCTTATGTTGGATCGAATTTCGGCGCTACATCTCATGTTTGTTCAAGGTCGAGCCAGTCCATGAGAGCTATCGATCTTGACCATTCTCGGAATATTGAGCCAGTCCAATCAATATATTTGAAAACGTTGTAGCATGAACGCCATAGCCCATAGAGGTTAGAGATTTAGAGTGAGAGAGGGAGTGCTTTTGCATTAGGCCTCTTTCTGCATTAGCGTTAGGATTTATTTATTTATTTATTTATTTTAATGGACGAGATTGCGTGCATGAGGTTAAGGATTTGGGGGAAGGTTAGAGATTTAAAGAGAGAGGGAGTTCTTCTGCATTAGGAGGGGAGATGGAAGAGATATAGAATAGTCGGGTTATTCTCTTAAAAAAAAAATTAAACTTAAATAAAAAAATAAAAACTTTAAAAAGAAAATAGTGGTAACGCGAAAAATTGTGGGAGCTTCAGAGAAATTAAACTTAAATAAATAAAATAAAAGGAATCTTAAAAAAAAAAAAAAAATAGTGGTGATGTGAAAAATTGTGGGAGGTTTAAAGGCTTCGGTTATATATATATATATATATATATATATATATAAACACACACATTGCTGTATGCATATATGAAGACTTTATTTCACCAGGTTTTTCAACTGGGAAGTTAATGTTGAAAATGTTTCACACTTTCATGTCGATGAATGTATGTAGAACGAAGTTAACACGCTTGGGAGTTAGGATCACAAGAGAACAGAAAATAGGAAAAAAAAAAAAAAAGTTTTGAACTTTTCATCAAGTGTAGACTGCTTCGTGAGTAGTTACTGGAATGATTGTCATGTGATAAGGATATTCTGCACCTCTAGATCACAAGGGATACCACAAAATTTGGGAGTACTGTGCAATATCAAAGCTAGAAAATTTTACTCTTGCCTTTAAAACTGTGCTTAATTATTGGCAGAATTTAGTGAGGGCAAAAAAAAAAAAAAAATGATTGCCTTCATTTAATGATCTATATGGTCAAAAAGTGCAGAAATTAAGAGGGCTTGTGACAAGAACAAAGAGGGTGCTTTAGTACAGCAGACCTCTATTTCAGAAACATATACATAAAGCAGAACTCAAACGTTAATTACAACTTAACGGTTTTAGTTTGTCCCTAATACACTTTAATTCTACAAACTTTTTATTTGCTTCATTTTGACTTTTTAAGATTTGGAATAATTAAATTCGTTAAAAGGTTTTTGAAGTTTGGATGAACCCAAACAATTTCATTTAATTTAGACTTAAGAAAATCAATTGCTTTTTGTTAGCAATATGAGTCCTAGTAAAACAGGGCAAATCAGCCACCTAACTTTCATTGGTGATTTTTTTAGCAAAAGCCCTATGTTTGAAATATTTGAGCAAGTGGCTCTGTTTTGCAACTCAACCTTGCTAAAATTGAGTTCTTGTTGCATCTTGATTTAAAAAATTAAAAAAAAAAAAAATTTGAGTTCATTTGAGGTGGCAGTGTTGTGGCTATCTTAAAAAAATTGCCAGAACTTGACTTTATCAAAGTTAAGTTGTATGTTATTTTTTCAAAAAGAGAAAAATGATTTTATTAAAATCAAGTTATTGAGTTCCATTGGTGCTTTTTTTTTTCCCAAAAAAAAAAGAAAAAGCTGCTCAGTCCTTTTCGTGTTTGCACTTTTTCTTGTATAATTTTCAATTTCATAATTGATAACAACATTACATATTTTATACATTAGGTCAATTTCGGTCTATTTGGTTCATTTTGGTCCTTTCTATACATTTGATCATTTTAGTCCATTTGGTCTAAATTCGGTCAATACATATTTAGGTTGAGAGTACATATTGATTTCAATCTCTTTCGAATAGTAGCAAAGGCTCTAATTTTTTGTTTTTTATTAAGTATTTTATACATTGGAAGGAAAGCACGTGATATATCATATATGTCAGGGGATATAAGGTCCTTTTTTATCCTATTCATATATCATTTTTAATGTTAGAATTATATAGAAAATGTAGATATTATTTCTGCTGAATTAAGAATAAATCTAAAGTTATCCCTATATATGGCAAACAGAATGATTCTATTACTAACCATAACATGTACATGATATATATTACATATACCACCTCTTTTATCATCATGTTCCACTGATTTTGCAAAAGTAGCAAGAAGCCGGCAAAAGATGAAAACTAGAATCATGTGTATTGCATATGCATGATATATAGTACTAGTAAAACATGAATTCAAGTAATTTTCTAATGCATATCAGCATATGCACATTACATTTTACTCTCCCCCATCATGTCTTCCAAAGATACATGTTTATATAAGTCATATATAAATCACAAGGATGAAATTATAAATTTGACATCGGACCACCATCTGATTGGTCTTGTAAGATACTATTCAGCTCCTTCACAAATCTTTCCATGGCTGGGGTTGTTAAGCACACAGGCACCATAATCCCATGCTCTCCTTTACTATTCATTGCTTCAATGTAAAATGTAGTTGCACTAGTACTTCGGATTTCAAAAATCTTAGCTAGTCCACCGTAGACTGCTTTTCCCCACCCATAGTCTACATCTCTTAACCCCACCCGTGCCGTGTTTGACACAACAAAGGATTTCACAATGGTGGTACGAGGTCGGCCTTTAGTCACCACCAAATCTATAAATGATCGAACGTACTCATCAGTGACATTAGCTTTTGCCTTTCGAACTAATTCCAATGCATACTCTAAAGGGTTCTCACAAAGCTTCCCAACTGTTGTTACTGCCAGTGAGATTGCATATGCATTGCCATAATACCCTCTTGGTAATGGAGGGTTCAATATGGCTCGCACATTATTCATAAATATCAAGCGCACTTGGTCTTCTGGGTTTGGTGAAAGTGCTATGGTACGACTTCGCCACAAGAACGCAGTTAGTACCTCAAATGTGGAATATTTACCCAAGTGGTGAGGTATCTTTTTACGAATAGCAGATACTTGGGTCGATCCAAAGAAGAAAGAGCAACAGGCTAGTTCATGAAGAGGGTTGATGATCAAGCTCTGAGGCTCAACCAATTCATCAAATTCGTGATGTGTGCATGTCACCTGTGGTGGGTTCCTAGCATTGAGAAGTTCCCTTTGCCACGCAGGTGGGATTGAAGGTGCACATGCTCCTTGTGCAATCTCACCTAAGGCATTCATGAATAGAGCTAAGCCTGGAGCATCACTCATGAGATGGTTGAGGCGTAGGGCAAAGGTAAATCCACCACACCTTAGTCGGGTCACCTGCCAAATATCACAATTAAAAACATTGGTGTTTGTACATTAATTAGAAACATTTTCGGCAGTAAAGAATACATTGGTTGTCTGGTTATTCTAATTTCACATATGTTAGGAGTGTTATGCATCTCCCATGTTGGTGCGACCAGCGAGGATTAAGAACACATCATACAATTTCTTATTAGTATGGTTATCTTTAGATACAATAAGATTTGAACCTGTAATTTGAAGAAAATTCATTCCAGCTCATTATGTCATATGGTTCGATAAAACTTTTCAAGAAATTTTCATCCAAAACTAATTGCCTTTGTGTTTATACCACTAAGAACATATTAAAGAATAATATGTATGCAATTACAAACTGCAATGGACATTTAAAAAAAAGAAAAATACACATTGTCGAAGTGGTTAATAGCATGCACAAATATTTATTGTTGTTATGTGTATTTTTCTTGGTACTGTTTGACTTTTAAAAAAAATTATTAATAAAATCAATTAATGGATTATCAAACGCACCTTAACTTATGCTACCATGGCACACATTAACAAAAGCCATAAATTCATAACCTATGGCAAGCATTGCTTGAAACTTCATATCTTCAATTGCATAACCATCAATTACCACTAGAACTAAAATTATGATGATAGAAGGATTCAAGTTATACTTGCTATAACTTTTATGTATAAAATTATACATTTTTTAAACTGAAGATTTTAGGAAATCTAATGGTTAAGAAAAATGTCAACTACCCATATTATCATTAAAAATTTATTGCTTGCTACTTTAGCTAACTTAATTATGGACATTTCCTTCTCAAAAAAAAAATAATAATAATAATAATAATAATAATATGCACATTTGTTTTTTTTGGTCTCTCTCTAAGATGTTTAGAGGGAGGGAGAAAAAAATTATAATGCAAAATCTGAACGTTTATGTTTAGAGAGAGATTAAAAACACCCGGCTGGAGAAGAAAATCAATATAAGCAAATTATCCTCCATTGAACTGAACCATCCAAACACCCAGCAGAAAAAGAAAAGCAAGAAGTCAAGAACACTTCCCCCTGTAGTTTCAACCCCAAGAAACTTATTAAGAGTTGCTTCCACAATATATAGTACATCCATGATCCATCTTCTCCCGTAGCAGGAGGAAATTGAACAAAATAAATAACATCAGATATTGTGAACCTCATGCTTAAATCGATAATTTCCTTTTAAATTTACCATCCAATGGAAATGGAGATGATGAAATGAGAAGGAAGAAACTGAAAAGGTGTCTAAACTGCACAGTATCAGAAGTGTTGTTAACAACAGTTTTAGCTCTGCTAATCTGCTGCAAAGTGCCACCAACAACAGCGCTATTTCATTTTTCTCATTACTGCAACAACACCGACTCTCTGTTTCCCATTTACTTCTAAGGGTCTGTCTGTGTATATTGGAATGGGAGTATTAAGCTAAATTCTATAATTCTTCCCTTCCCTGTCATTAGTTAGCTGCCCATGTTGTGATGTGATATGATTTGTAAAGTAAAGGTGTTAAGTTCTGTTGAAAAACTTGTGGTTAGGTGATACTTATACATCTATGTGTACATCTATGCTTAATTTGTAACACTGAATAATATAAGAGGTTAGGGAAATTATAAGGAAGAGAGAAAAGGTATTGTGGTGTGATTAAATTAGAAGTATTTAGCAATACACTTAAGTGAGTTATGCACTTATGCTACATTCATCATATAGTAGATGTATCATATTTTTTTTTTTAAGTCAAATTTCCTCCTGTAGTCTTGATGACTCGGTTACATGGCAGGATTTTTCTTTTCTTTTCCAGCCAATAGTGTGTTAAGAATAATCACTACCCTCCTCACATAGAATCCGAAATCAAAGCAAAAGTTCACATCAGGTTTGATCCTTAGATATAAGATAGAAATTATGAAATTGTAAAGATTATTGGTAAGATAGAAACTACGAAAAGCCTTTTTTTCGGGTAGCCGAAAATATCAAAATCTAATCCTTATTGAATAGAAACTATCAAATTCTAATATTGTTATAAAAATAGTCTTATCGAATGACAACAGTTCACATTTCAATCTGTTTGTAAATTCTACCGTGTTAAACCTCTCTCTTGATTGCTCTAGGAGGTTGTAATATATAAGGTAGAGAGAGGGAAATAAGCTCCATAATTAAGTTAATTGATGTAGCAAGCAATAAACTTTTAATAATAACATGGGCAGTTGACCTTTATTCTAACCATAAGATCTCTAACAAATTTAGAGTTATAAAATTTTCTCCAAGTTTAACTTGAACTCATCTATTATTTATATATATATATATATATATATATAGTGTCACAAAAGAATTACTTCAAACCACCTACAAATTAAAACAAAACTTTGATAAAAGTATATGAATTAAATAAGCAAATTAATGAGTCCAAATTTAAGATCAAATTACATACCAAAGTATGATATATCCTAATGATATAAAATAAATTTTGAGTTTATCAAATAAATAAATAAAAAGTGCCAATTCCATAGGCCACGTCAATATCATTGGTCACCCCTATCTTCTTCTTCTAACTATTTTGATTACTATTTTTTTTTTTTCTTTGCTTTTTCTTCTAACTATTTTGATTAGAAGTTATAACATTGTGTGATTCATGCTAATAACTAGGAGACATTTGTTACCGATATATAAAATAATTCTCCCCTTCCCTCATGAATCATATCACACAATATTTCTGTGTCTCCTAGTTTATTGCTTGCTACACATATATCGGTAACAAATGTCTCCTAGTTGAATTTACTGTCTGGAAGATCTCCATGCCATGGTAGAAAATGGCATACTTGGAGATGTTGTACAGGAAAAAAAGTGGCAAAGAATGCTTAAAAAATGAAAGAAACAAAGACATTATAAACACTGCAGATTTGAAACTTTTAACATTTTCTGCCCAATGTTCTTTCCCAGACATTATAAACACAAATAATGCTTTGATTATCAGGTTGTAGAGCCATTAAGAGCAATGGTAATGGGAGCTCCTTTGGAAGATGCTCGACATCTTGCTCAGCCTTATGACAGAATGCGATAAGAAGCTGAAGCTCAGGTATTCTTAAGTCTTAACAAGGTTATTTTGTTGGGTTTTTGGTTATTTGATATATTGAATTGCCAATTTTACTTGACGAGCTAATTCTCCTCTTACAATTGCTTATCACATTCAAAACCCCCCAAATTCTTTATCAGATTGTTACGCCACACCACAAATCTCATCCTCTCTCTGTTGTCCCTCTCTCTCTCTCATTGTTCATTTACAGCACCATCAGAACCCACCACCACCACCGATCGCCCCACAATCCACAACCACCGCAAGCCACAAGTCACAACACCACCAAAATCAGATCGACCACCATTAGCAAACCAAAATCAGATCAAACCCACAACCCAAAAGCAAAACAAACAAATAAAAAAATGAAACCCATGAAGTGGTGCAGTCCGATCGGCCTCCTCAACTCTGGGTGTTGCTGGGTTTTCATCTGATCGGCCTCCATTACGCTGGGTTAGCTGGGTTTTCGCTGTGATGCTCAATTGGTTTCCTCAACGCCATGAAGAGAGAAGAGATGAGAAAGAGAAATCATAGATCTAAGTTTGAGAGAGAGACGATGGGATGGGAATTTCAGAGTCTCAGAGAAGATGAAGCATATGAAAATTGATACCGGCTCTATTTAGTTAGTTTTTTTTTTCAAAATCTCCTTTTTGATATTGTTTTTTTTGTATATTTTTGTTATTTTTATGTTTTCATAAGAGAGACAAAGCATAAGTGAAAATATTTATTTACTCATAGATAATAGAAACCAAATGGAGTAAAACAAAAGTGGACCACATATAAATAATCTGAAAACGAGTCAAATCTCATGTGGGATTAATTTAATTTCTCCTATCAGTATAGTTTTATAAACTGTTTTAATTAGAACTATTTATCAAACACCTTCAAGGGTATTTTATAAATTTATTAAAAACATTGAAATGAGTGAGATTAAGCATACTAATACATCAAATCTATTCAATTGATTTAAGAGGAAAACCAGTAAACCCCTACATGTTACCTGAATAAGCAACAATGGGCAATCAAGCATTCCTCCAGAGCCAGGAACATCATAAAGGAGCTCATTTATACACGGAAATGGAGGATGAATTGCATGTCCAAACTGGTCTAATGAAACATCAGCATCAGCCTCAGTGAACATGACACCTTCACCTGTACATTCTACCATAAGCTTTCCACCAGGCCCTTCCACAAGCCTACCTGCAAAAGGGTAGTAGAATACAAGTGTTTGTGCCAGTGCATCTCTGATGATCTTCACTGGATCTCTCCCTTGCATTGAGGGATTGTATCTATAGAATTGTATATTTGGGACCTGAAATCTAAGACTGTCTCTGTCATCCAAGTCTGAAAGCTGTTTAAATTCATGAGGGGTGGGCTTGGCTGGAGCTACAAGTTCTGGTTCACACCTTCTCACTGTGAAAACTAGAGAAGGGGATGATGGAGCCATGACTGCCATGGATGATCAAACGGGAGTCAGAGCTTACAGCAACTATGAGAAGAGAGGAGTTTAGGAAAGTTTTGATTCTTGTGATTGGAGCATGGGGAAATTTTAGTAATTTAGTAACTTGTCACTCAACTGTCGCTATGTCACACTCAGCAAGAGTCACGTTTGAACTCTTCCAATCTCCCAATGTGAGCCGGCGATATATGTGATAAGATCAAATGGTCAGCTGGGCTATGCTGGTGCATGTTGTACAATTTTGAAAGTTGCTACCATCTCTACCAATTGAATTGGACTCTAAACTTGACGTCTGGATGTTCCTCAAGAGTCAAGACTAGAGCAGTTAGGCAAGCTTGAATAAAAAGTCTCATTTTTGTCACAATTGTCTTATACGGCAGGTTGTGAATGTTTACCTATCACTTTAACATAGTAACAGCTTAAGGATTTTTGTTTAGAGGGTTGGTATAAAATGAATCTCGGATAAAAATATAAAATTTGAAGTTTATGTAGTTTCATTATTACAAATGCATACTAGCAAGATATGAGAAGTATTACGTTCACAATATTTTTACAACAAATTTTAGGTGATAAGTTATTATTGATTCTAATTTAAACCCACTATTGAAATTATTTTTTACCCCATAAAAAACAACCAATAACAATTTATCACTCATGATTTGTTGTGAAAATAATATGGACATAACATTTCTCATAAAAGACAAACCATAAGTTCATTTGGCATATTATTTCTTAATACAATGAAATTCCTAATTATTATTACTAAGATTAAATCTTGTAAAGCATCTGTTGTATCTAAATACAATAAACTTATTGATTAGAGAAATACTATATTCACAATATTTTCACAACAAATATTAAGTACCAGGTTGTTACAGGTTGTTATTAGTAAACAAAAAAATAATTTTTGTGGTAGTTTCAAATTAAAATTAATAACAACTTGTCACTTACAATTTGTTGTAAAAGTATTATAAAAATACTGTGAATATAACATTTCTTTATTAATTATTGTTGTTAAGTGAACTGATTGTTGTTAAGTGAATTGGCAAGTGAGATCTAAATACAATAAATTTTTATCTATTCTTTATTTCAAATTTGTTAAGATCTAAATGGACTTTTTATGAGATTTTAGATGAAAAAATTTCTACTTTGTTGTTGGGTTTTCTATTTTTTTCCTCAAATTTTAGATCAAATTAGTTTGTAGTTGGGTCTTTTTTTGTGTTTAAAAAGACCAAGAAATTGTTAAAATGATCATATTCAAATTTATTACAACTGGACTTAAAAGAAAAAATTTAGATCCAAAGTGTTCAAAATTTTATTTTAGGAGGGTTCAATAAAAAAAAATTACATATAATTTTTTTCCCTAGTTTGGGGGGTTCATTTGAAGTTGAACCCCTAGAACTGTACCTAAAGATATGATTTTACATGAATCCATTTCTTACAATCTACCTTATGAATAATTGTGATAAAAGTTGTGTTTTATTTTTTATTTTTTATTTTTTTTTTTGCAGTTCTAGAATTTTTTTTTTATTTAATTAAATAGAAACTATTACACACTTTTTTTAACTGAAATTATAAATTAAAAACATGATTTTAATTTGAAATTGTGTTTTCAACTTATGATTTTAGATTTTTTTTTTTTTTTTTTATAAAAAGTGTGTATAACAAACACTCTCATTTGTATTTTCCTTTTAAGGGGACTCATTGTCATTTTATTCTTTGGATTTGGTTTTGGTACAGTACACACTGCACACAATTCAGACACGTGATAAAAATTTTTTTTTTTTTTTTTTTTTTTTGAAACTGGAACCAATATCATTAATTAAGAAAAGAAGAATCCAAATACAAAGCATCCACAGCAGGTGGAGGATCCTCCTCCAGCCAAACAATTTCATTGTCAAGTAATCTAGCAAACCTAGCCAAAGAATGAGCAACACCATTAGCACTACGCCTAATACAATTATAAGAGATGGACCTGAAACCTGCAGCCAAACACCAGATGTCTTCGTAGATTAAGCCAAGTCGTGAAAGGTCTGGTTGGGCCTGAGTAATCATCTTCATCACCAAAGCATTATCGCCTTCCAGTACAATCTCTGTGAAACCCGCATCAATGGCAAACTCAAGCGCTTTACGGCACGCCATTACTTCCACCTCCTCACTGTCACGTACAGCTCCTCCTCGAACCGCTAAAGCAGCCATGACATCACCCTTCTCATTCCTAATCACTGCCCCATAACCTGATGCAGCACCCTCATCAAAGCAAGCACCGTCGAAGTTCAGCTTGAAAAACGTTTCTGGTGGAGGCTGCCATGTCTGCTGTACTGGACCATGATTCGGGATAGGCACATGCAAAGAGTCTTGTGCAATCGAATACTCCTTCAAATAATCAATTGCACGTTGGGCTGATCTTGAGGGATGTTGGAAAACCCCTCCATGAATAACCGTATTCCTCTGGTGCCATATCAGCCAACAAGTAATCCAGAACAGATTCCATTCCTCATCGGAAAGCTTCATCAGAAGACCTGTGACCAACTGCAAAAAATCGTTCTGTGCTGTACCAGATTTCTGAAGTCTACCCAAGCTCCCAGCCCAAACATCTTGCGTCGCTCCACAACTCCAAAGAACATGCAGAACCGTTTCAGTTTCTTGATGACAGAGACAACAACGTGCATTCTCCATCACCCTTCTTCGAATAAGATTATCTTGTGTGGGCAGAATATTAAGACAAGCCCTCCATGAAAAAATCTTTATCTTGCTAGGAACAGCTGCTTTCCATAGACGTGACCAAAGGGACCCAAGTGCTCTGTGCTCTGAAGACTCCCCAGCATTTAACTCATCCTTCCTTAATTGTTTTGCCACAAAATACCCAGACCGGACAGTATATCTGCCTCTTTTTGTAAAAGACCAAACCAACCCATCCTGAGCAACCCGCCTACTTAAAAGAACTTGAAGAATCGCTTCTGCATCAAACTGATGAAACATGGCCATTATTCTTTCTCTATCCCACTGATGAGTCTGCCAATCAACTAAATCAGATACTCTCCATTCCCAAATTTCCTCCTCTGGTGGAAACAATATTTTTTTTGTTGGATGGTTTGGTAGCCAGCAATCTTTAAGCACACGAATTGAAGCCCCATTTCCTACTCTCCAATAACACCCTTTCTTCAATATTGGTTGAGCTGCTAACAAACTTTTCCAAACATAAGAGCTATTTTGGCAATCCGTAGCATCAAGAAAATCACACCGCGGAAAACATTTGGCTTTAAAACACCTATACAACAAAGAGCCTTTATCCTGTAACAACCTCCAACCCTGTTTTGCTAGCATAGCTAAATTAAATGATTTTAAATCTCTAAATCCCATTCCGCCCTCTTTTTTTGGCTGTGTTAAAAAACTCCAACTTTTCCAGTGAATTTTCCTTTCCTCCCTAACCTGGCCCCACCAAAACCTAGCACACATAGAGTCCAACTCATCACATAATTTCCTCGGCAACTGAAACACCCCCATGGTATACGTGGGAATGGATTGAGCCACTGCTTTTATAAGAACTTCCTTGCCAGCCTTAGAAAGCATTTTCCCCTTCCAGCCCTGCAATTTCCTCCAAACCCTCTCCTTCAGGAAAGCAAAAGTCTCATATTTTCTTCTTCCTATCAAAGTAGGCAGCCCCAAATAATTATCAAACCTCGCCACTTCCTTAACCTTTAATTTGTCAACGATCCATGTTTTCTGCTCCACAGACACATTACTACTAAAATAAGCAGAGGACTTCTCAAGATTTATACATTGGCCCGAGGCTTCAGCATACAACTGTAGGGTATCAGACACCACCTGCACTTCATTGTTATTAGCTTGACAAAAAATCAAAGAATCATCAGCGAAGAGCAAATTAGAGATAGACGGCGCATTTCGACATAAAGCCACCCCATGTAAACGTCCTTCAAGCTCTTTCCTAGCAAGAAGTGAAGTAAAACCTTCAGCACATAACAGAAACAGATAAGGGGATAGCAGATCTCCTTGTCGAATACCCCTAGAAGGAGTGATATTCCCATAAGCTTTTCCATTTATTCGGACAGAAAAGGAAGGTGTAGTGACACAACACATGACCCTATCAACCCAAAACTCCGGAAAACCCAATTTAAGCATCATGCCTTTAAGGAAACCCCACTCCACCCTATCATAGGCCTTACTTACATCCAGTTTAAGAGCTAATGCCCCCTTCTTCCCCTTCTTTCGACTATGCATGGCATGCAAAGTCTCATAGGCAACCAGCACATTATCAGTGATAAGGCGTCCAGGTACAAAAGCACTCTGAGTAGGGGAAATTAACTGTGGCAAAATCAGTTTCAACCTGTTCGCCAAAACCTTAGAAATAATTTTATAAATCACGTTGCAAAGGCTAATAGGTCTGAAATCTGCCATTCTCTCCGGTTTCTTAACTTTAGGAATTAAAACTATATGAGTATAGTTAATATCAGGTACCATATGACCAGTATGCAAAAAATCTAACACAGCCTCAGTCACCTCAGGACCAACAATATGCCAAAATTTTTGATAGAAAAGGGCATTCATACCATCGGGTCCAGGAGCCTTTGTTGGTCCCATCTGAAACAACGCTGTTCTAACTTCCTCACTGCTGTACGGCCTGGATAGCACCTCCAACATATCAGCAGACATCTTCCAGTCAACCGCATCAAGGTATTCCTCCAATTTGTCACAAGTACCTGCTTTAAAAATATTCATGAAATAGTTAGAAGCTACCTCTGCTACCTCATCCACCTCTTCCACCCAAACCCCATCAGCATTCTTTATTCCCTCAATAAAATTCCTACGCCTTCGTTGAGAAGCCTTGGAGTGAAAAAATTTAGTATTCCTGTCTCCATACTTTAACCAGGACACCCTGGATCTTTGACACCAAAAAACCTCTTGCTTTAATAATAAATCATCCAACTGTTTACTCAGTAAAAGAAATTCATTCCTGCTTTCTTCAGTCATTTCGCTAGCATTCAAAAGCTCCAGCTTCTTCTGTAATCTTTTAATCTCTTCTGTTTCAGGTTTAGTTTTAGAAGAACCCCATGCATGCAACTCAGCCCCACAACTTTGGATTTGGTCCCTCAAACCACTCAACCCCATGCTACCATGCTCTCCTTTTGTCCATGCCTCCAAAACGGCCTCCTCACAATCATCCCACATTAACCAGCATTCCTCAAACTTGAAACCACTAGCCCCCCTACCCCTTACCCGCCTATCATTCATGGTTGCTAATAGAATAGGAATGTGATCAGAAGCATGGCTAAATAAATGGGAAACCAAACTTGCAGGGAACTTTTCAAACCAGCTTTCATTAGCCGTGGCTCTATCCAACCTTTGCTTTGTATGAGCTGAACCTGGCCGTCTGTTTGTCCATGTGAACTTATGCCCAGTGAAACCCAAATCTTTCAACTCACAATTGTCCAATGCAACTCGAAAATCCTCCATCTGATTAAAGTAAGGCGCATTAACACTCTGTTTCTCTGAAGCATGAAGTATTGCATTGAAATCCCCAATGCAACACCAAGGACCTTCAACAAAAGTCTTTAAATGAGATAAAAGTGCCCATGACTTCCTCTTTTCATTCACTTCAGGCCACCCATAAAACCCAGTCAAATGCCACACAAAACCATCAGATTCCACCACTTTAGCCAAAATATGATTGTCAGTAAAATTAACCACATCCAAATTCACTTCCTCCTTCCACATCAAGGCCAAACCTCCACCCGAGTTTGGCTTTTTCACTATGAACTTATTTTTAAAAGGCACGTCACCACAATGTTGCTCAAAACCACTTCGATCTAACCTTGTTTCCATTAAGAAACAAATATCAGGAGCTTGTTCCCTCACTAATTTGTGAAGGCTTTGAACTGTCCAAAGGTTCCCAAGCCCTTGGCAGTTCCAGCTTAAATCCTCATTGCTCTCGGCAAGGGTGTTGCAACACCCCCGCCGCTCCAACAATTTCAGAATCATCCCAACCCTTTACTTTCTTCTCTGCACGCTCATCACTTTTGTCATGCAAATCCAGCTGCATTCCCTGATTGCCTCTCTTCCCCAAGATAGTCTTTGCCCCTTCTTTGAATAAATCCACAGGGCCCAACTCCATACGTGTAAGCCTTGTCCACTTGCTTTGTTTCTCCATTCTTTGAGGCCCACTATCTTTAACCTGCTGCCTATTTCCTTGAGCATCAACATGGTCCATAAGCCCCTTAAAAATTGATCACATGATTACATTTTGTCTCCACTAATACATAGGAATACGGGTGGAAACTTTGTCCGGATCTTTCGGCTTGTAGCTGAGTGTCATATCACTTGACAGCTGTTTCCAACTTTCCTTTTCTTCTTTCTCTGACACGTGGACTTCCTTCGATCATTTTCTGTTATTTTCTTCTTTACTTTGCTCATGCCACTGTACTTTTCTTCGTCAATTTTTTAACACACTGCCTATGAATGTACATGCGTCTTATCAAACCACGTAATTTTTTAAGTATATATATATATATATATATTTTTGTGTGTACTTGTTCATTTATTTTTGTCTTTATTAGTTTGTTCAATAAGTATAACAAACTCAAAACAACAAGCAATACAAACAATTAAAACACAAGTAAAAATCGGACAAGCATTACAAACAAGACCGACCAAGCAACTAAAACCAGTGACAACTCCAGGAATTTTTTTAGGGTGTTTATCAATAAGTATAAATTACACAATCTAATAAAGAGAAAAATTTGTATATTGACAACAATAATAATAAAAAACACGCAAATACACGAAGTTTACAATTACTTTATACGTGGTTTTCTTATCAAATATTTGTCCATAATTCTAGCAAAACAATAAATTATCAAATATTAATTATTGTTATTTAGTTGTTTCATTAATTTGTTTGTCTTTTATAAATTATGATTTGTTATATTGTTGTTTCATTAATTATAAAATTATTAATTATTTTTTAGCCTAACATAATTTAATTTGTTTTTCTTTTATAATGTATTGTTTCATTATTATTTAGCCTAATATAATTTAGTTGTTTAATTTGTTTATTAATTGTCTTCTATAATTTTTTATGTGTATAATTAATATGTATAATGTAATTAAAAGTTGAGTGGGCCATTTTGGTACCAGCCTATTTCGATGTACTGTTTCAAAGTATTTTGGAGTTCCTTAAAATAATATACATATATTATTACTATTACATAAAATAATGAATTAAATTTAATATTTAAGTAAAATTGGATTAAATATTTATTTATAATTTTTTTATAAATAAAATTCACATTTCAAATAGTTGTAAACAGTACAAATGTACAATAAATATGAAAGTCAAAGCACCTCTTGTATGTACAAATTCTAGAAACGGTAGAAATATTACTCTTGGATAAGTATTGTTACTAGCACCTTTTCAACCACTCACTATTTTTTTTAAATAATAAAAAAACAGCCTTTAGCATTCTACTCTAGATACAGCCGGAAACCAATACATTGAAACTTGAAACTATTTAGGCTTAGGGTCCATTTAGATTGAACTTATTGTTGCTGAAATTGAAAACTGAAAATTGAAAATATTGTAACAAAATAATTTTTAAATGTGTAAATAGTACCGTGAGACCTATTTTTAATATTTTTTAATGTATGAACAGTACTACTACAGTGATGAACAGTGTGTGAACAGTGACGAAATAGTACGTGAACAGTAAAAATTGTCTCCTGAACAGTAAAATCAATGTTCATGTGCAAAAAAAAAAAAAAAAAACTGAAAACGTGTTGCAAAACGTAGACGTAGGATTAAGTTGAATCCAAACGCCCTCTTAGTAACGCGTTTGCTGATCTTATGATTTTTTTATTTTATTTTTTTAAGATTCATCTCTTCAAAGGGAGAAACTACACCATGTTTCAGGTGTATGTTTCTTCTGTCTCACAGCTGGTGGGACCTACCAGCTGTGGGTTCCACCAGCTTGTGAGATGGAGGAAACATACACCCGAAACAGGGTGTAGTTTCTCCTTCAAAGGAGTCTAGACTGGTGGTTTGTCTTCTCTTCTTATAGTCTTCGTCTTCTTCGTTTGAATGTCCCAGATCTTTACCGTAAGTCTCTTATTTTCTTATCTTCTTTCTACTTTTTCTTTATCTTACCCTCTACGTTCTCATCACAACCACTTCTTCACTTTTTTTTTTTCTTTTGTCTTCTGTGTCAGATACAAAACTAGTACCGGCCAAAATCCACATCTCGGCCGGAACGACATTGAATCAATAACATTGGTTAAGGGTGTTCCTAAATTTTTTTTTTTTAAGGGTAAACAAATAAAATTTTTTTAATTATTATATATATATATATATATATTTTTTTTTTTTTCAGGTCAAGGTGTTCCTGGGAACACCCTGGCCTGAACGTGGCGTCGCCACTGCCTAAAACAATCAACAAATTCCAAATCTTTTGCTTTGACTAATTCCATTAGGAATAAGGGAAAATATTCCATCTGCCACGTATGATAGACCCTATTTAGAAGGGAGTTTTGAACATTCTTGCAAAACACTATTCTATTCATAAGATCATTTTTTTATCAATCAAACTATATATGTTTTCCTCTTTGAGAATCCAATGCATTGATCCCCCGATCATTTCTTTTGATCCATACATGGTACACAGTAGCAGCCCATGCCAGCTTGTTCAAAAATCTTTCCCTATCAGCTTGTGAATGCCTCAGAGAACTTACTCACTTACCCACCATACTTTTGGTGCAGTACTTGCTGCAATATCCTACCATTCAATGAACGAAGATATGATCAATTTGGACATTGGATTGCTATCTGATTGATCTTTTAACATGCAGTGCATCTCCTTCAAGAATCTTTCCATGGCTAGGCTTTGCAAGTAAACTGGCACCAGGATCCCATTGTCCCTGTTACTATTCTTCAATGGAATGTAAAAATTTATAGGCTCTTTATTAGGCGCTGGGAAAACCTTGGCTAATCCCCCATAAACAGCTTTTCCCCAACCAAAGTTCACATCTCTAGATCTCACACTTGTCAAGTCTGAAACAATGTAAGACCTCACCATTGGAAGCCTTGGTCGGGATTTAATCACCATCAAATCTATAAGGGATCGTGCATATACCTCAGAGACATTAGCCTTTGCTGTTTTCACTAACTCAAAAGCGTATTCTATAGGATTCTGAAAAAGCTTCCCAGCAGTAGTTAGAATTGCTGAGGCTACAATTGCATTGCCATAGTACCCTGCTGGTAATGGAGGACAAAGTCTATCTCGTACATTAACAGCATATATTAAGCGCACATCATCATCCGGGTTTAATTGAAGTGCAATTGTTTTGACACCGCCACATGCACGCTGTTAATATTTCAGATCTTGAACATTTTTGCAAATAGTGAGGGATAATTTTTCGAATAGTGGATATTTGTGTTGAGCCAAAAAAGAAAGAGCAGTGAGTCATGCCATTGGAAGCGTTGGACAAGCCGTCATTTGTGTCGGCTACTTCATCAAATTCATGATGTGTGCATGTTACTCTTGGGGGGTCTCTGGCATTGAGGAGCTCCCTTTGCCACACAGGTAGAATGGAAGGGGCAGTTGCACCTTGTGCTATTTCACCCACGGCATTCATGAATTGAACTATTCCTATTCCATCGGTCATGACATGGTTGAAACGTAAGGCAAAAATAAAACTTCTGCACTCTAGTCTTGTCACCTATACCAATTAGCATGAGCACACAAATATGTAAGCAAATCGTTATTTTCATTAAAATATTTCTTTATTATTGCATTTTATGATAATATGACTATTGTGAGCACATTGGCAGTCAAGAATTGAGGATTTAACACACAAGCTACTGGATCTTTGTAAGTTAATTTTCCATTTCCATATGAAATGTGCACAATATCGAATGAGCACATCTTTTGAAATTTTTGTGCTGGTTGTCGATGACACCAAGAATGATCAATCATGTGGACACGTTTAAGCTAGCCTGTAAGGAAAATTACCCCTTTGTCTTACATTACGGACTGATTACTTCAATTAACGGGCCTATTATTATGTGAAATGAGAGCTTATTGCCACTGAGTATTTAATAATTACTCAGATTATAGATGACTTAAACTTAGGTCTAAATCAAACAATTTTAAACCTTTTAATTGAACCGCATAAACTCATTTATACGTTACAGTCTATGGTATTGTATGTTTACTCGAATAAAACTAAGTTTGGCATCTACACAAAACGATGAATAACAGATCAAATCAATTCGGTTTAACTGTTATTGTTAAAATGTATGAAATTTCAAGCATACATTACCTGAATAAGCAACAATGGGCAATTAAGCATTTCTCCAGAGCCAGGAACATCGAAGAGTAGCTCATCCATAAACGAGAAGGGAGGATGAGGTGCATCACCAAAGTGGTCAAGTGTAACATCAGCATCGGCCTCAATAAATATGGCACCCTCACCTGTACATTCTACAATGAACTTTGAGTCTGGCCCTTCCCTAAGCCTACCTGCAAATGGGTAATAAAACACAAGTGTTTGTGCTAGTTAGGGGTGGCAAATGGGCGGGTTGGGTCATAAATGGGTTGGGTCATAGATGGGTTGGGTGTATAATTACCCATTTATCCATTTATGACCCGTTTATATATAAATTAATTATCCATTACCAACCCAACCCATTTAATTAGTAACCCACCCATTTAACCCAATATGACCCAAATACCTCTAAAATTACTTGAATACCCTCTTGACCTCCAAAATACCCATAAATACCTAAAATGATGCAAATACCCCTAATCTTCCAAAATTACCAATATACCCTTGGACATCCAAAATTATCCCCAAAATCTCTAAAATTAGCAGAATACCCATGAAACCTCTAAAATGACCAAAATACCCCTGATATCTCTTAAATCACCAAATATGCTTAAAAACCACTAAAATGAACAAAATACCCCCTGAAATCCAAAAAATTACCAAAATACTCCAAAAACTCAAAAAATGACCAAAATACCCCCCAAAACCTAAAAATGACCAAAATACCTCAAAAACCTAAAAATGACCAAAATACCCCCAAAACCCAAAAAATGACCAAAATACCCTCAAAACCCAAAAAAATGACCAAAATACCATCAAAACCTAAAAATGACCAAAATACTTCCGAAACCCAAAAAATGACCAAAGTACCCCCAAAACCCAAAAAAATGACCAAAATACCCCCAAAACCTAAAAATTACCAAAATACCCCTAAAACCCAAAAAATTACCAAAATACCCCCGAAACCTAAAAATGACCAAAATACTTCCAAAACCTAAAAAATGACCAAAATACCCCCGAAATCCAAAAAATGGCCAAAATACCCCCAAAACCCAAAAAATGACCAAAATACCCAGAAACCTAAAAAATTACGAAAATACCCTCGAAATCCAAAAAATGACCAAAATACCCTCAAAACCTCAAAAAAAATACCAAAATACCCCTGAAACTCAAAAAATACCAAATACCCTTGAAACCCAAAAAATGACCGAAATACCCTCGAAACCTAAAAATGACTAAAATACCACCGAAACCTAAAAAATTACCGAAATACACCAAAACCTAAAAATTACCAAAATACTTCTGAACCCTAGAAATTTACCGAAATAACCCTAAAACTAAAAGATGACAGAAATGCCCCCGTAACCTAAAAAATTGCTAAAATACCCTTAGAATCTAAAAGATGATCAAAATAACCCCGAAACCTAAAAAATTACCGAAATTCCCTCAAAACCTATAAAATGAATGAAAGACTCTTAGAACCTTTAATTTGTCAAAAATATCCTTGAAACATCCAAAATACCCTGAACCTCTATTTCGGTAATTTTAGATGTTTCAGGTGTATTTTGGTCATCTTACATGTTTAGGGGCATTTTGGTCATAATTTGGGTTTCAGGGGTTTTTATCGATAATTTTTTTAGGTTTTGGGGTTATTTTGGTCGTTTTTTTAGGTTTTTAGGGGTATTTCAATCATTTTTTAAGTTTCAGGGTATTTTGGTAATTTTTTTAGGTTTCTGGGGTATTTCAGTTATTTTTTAGGTTTTAGAGGTATTACGGTCATTTTTTAGGTTCATGGAGTATTTTGGTAATTTTTTAGGTTTAGGGAGTATTTTGGTAATTTTTTAGGTTTAGGGTGTATTTTGGTAATTGTTAGGCTTTGGGGGTATTTTGGTTATTTTTTTAGGTTTTTGGGGTATTTTGGTCATAGTTTTAGGTTTTGGGGTTATTTTAGTAATTTTTTAGGTCTTGGGGTATTTTAATCATTTTACAGGTTTCAGAGGTATTTTGGTCATTTTTTAGGTTTCAGGGGTATTTTTGGTAATTTTAAGGTTTCAAAGGTATTTCGGTCATTTTGAAGGTTTAGGGGGTATTTTGGTTATTTTTTAGGTTTAGGAAGCATTTTGGTCATTTTTTGGATTTTTAGGGTATTTTGGTAATTTTTAGGTTTCGATGGTATTTTGATCATTTTTTGGGTTTTGGTGGTATTTTAGTAATTTTTAGGTTTTAGGGATATTTTGGTCATTTTTTGGGTTTTAGAGGTATTTTGGTCATTTTTTGGATTTTGGGGATATTTTGGTCATTTTTAGGTTTCGGGGGGTATTTTTGTCATTTGCTTGGTTTTGGGGGTATTTTAGTCATTTTTTGGGTTTCAGGGATATTTTGATCATTTTCTTGATTTTGGGGGTATTTTAGTAATTTTTAGGTTTTGGGCGGTATTTTGGTCATTTTTTAGGTTTCAGGAGTATTTTAGTCACTTTTTGGGTTTTAGGAGTATTTTGGTCATTTTTTGGATTTTAGTAGTATTTTGGTCATTTTTAAAGTTTTAGGGGTATTTTAGTCATTTTTTAGAAATTTAGATTTTATGTTGTTTATTTAAATTTTAGATGGGTTTAGTGGGTATTAGTAGGATTATCCATTTAGACCCATCTAATTAAATAACCAAATGGGTCTTTACCCATTTAACCCAAATATTCAAATGGGTTGGGTTAAGACTTATCCAAATAAGGTGGGTAATGGGTGGGTTCATGGATATGGATAAAAATTGCCACCCCTAGTGCTAGTGCTTCCCTAATGACAATTACAGGGTCTTTCCCTTGCATTGAGTGATCAAAGCGATAAAACTGTATGACAGGAATTTGACATCGTTCCACATCATCAACGTCGGAAAGTGGTTTAAATTCATGGGGAGTAGGCTTGGCTGGAGCTATTAGTTGTGGTTCACACCTCCTAAACTTTGAACACTAGAGAAAAGGGTGATGGTGCCAGAATTGCCATTGCCACAAAAATGGTTGTGTAATAGAAATCAGTGACAAAGAAATAATACTGATAAAAACAAAATTTTGATTAAGCAACAATGGGGATGATTGAGATACTCCGGATTTGGTCTACTAATTGCCTTCTTGATTTATACTGTTGAGTGATAAGAAAGTATATATATAATGGAAAATTCTATCGTTACATCTTACTTTGTAATCTAAATTTACATTGTGGATAAACAAAAAGTAGCAAATGTTTTGCAAAAAGTGATGAATATTGTACACGTTTTGCAAATGTGGACAATATTTATTATTTTGTGTGTGTTTCCTATGTAAATTTATATAATAATGTCAAGTAACTTTTAACTTTATAATATAATGCCAAGTACAAACAGAGAAAAACGAAAAGAGACTCCACAGAAAGAAAAAATAGAAACGGTGTTTACAATAGAGTCCTTTAGAATATCCACAAAAAGAGAGGTGTTCAAAGGACGGCTTAAAACGAAATGAAGCACTTTAAAGTAAGTAATTCTTTGGATCATCCTATACGAGCTTGTGACCAAAGAAAGCAAATTATTGAAAGAAAAAAAATGGGGATGAAAAACAATAAGATGATTGGTGTCTTACATTTTTTTTGGAAGTTCATAGAGAAATATGATTAAAAAAAAATAGAGTCGCTCTCTCTCTCAAATTCACCCAAAACTAAATCAAGACAATTTTAAAATTTTCAACTATCCTAATAATCCATATGGGCCAAGTTCCCAAAGGAAAACAACTATTTGCTTGTGAAATATAACCTCGAATTCACGAAAGTTTCTCGAATTTGAGAGTCTTTGAATCTACAAGGTGAAAGAGTACAAGGAGAAAGAGTCTGGAATTCACTAGATAGAAAGACAAAAGTTTGAATTTTATTGATTGAATAATTGTTTAAAAAAAAAAAAATCATTGACAAACTTGGAGACCTATTTAAAGGCTTTAAAAATTTGACAAACAAAAAAATATATTCTAAAATAAATCCTAATTAATACATAACCATATTAGGAATCAAATTTGATCCAAAAAAAATTAAAAACACCTAAAAATAAGAAAATAAATACCATAAATCTAAAATAACAAAAATTAAATAAAAAATACCAAAATTAGTGAATTACAAAAAGAAAATGGTAGATTATGTCCTATATCAGACCCCTCCACTTCAAACAAACTCACCCTCGAGTTCATCTTTGAGATCTGAAATCTTCCATGCTTAGAAAGCAAATATTTGGAATACTTGAGCCCATTGATCTTCTTTCCATACTTGCAACTCATCAATGGAGTACAAATCAACTTGAATTTCTTTTTCCTTGGTCTTCATGCAATTGTAGAGATTTACCAAATAAGAACTTACAATTGAATCAAATCTATCAACCCCAATAAAATCAATAAACTTTGGTGTATAGCTTACCACTAAAATAAAAGGATCTTGAGATTGACAATCATATGATTTGGTTTCATTAAGATCCTTAAAAATTTCTTTTTCAATTTCTTCCTTAATGGTTTGAAGTTACTTCAAGATCTTTCTCTATAATAGTTCTTCTATAATAGGGCCTTCACTAATTTCTTCATAAATCTTTATATTTTCTTTTTTTGACTTCTACATAATCTTATGGTGGAATATATGGCTTTTCAAAATAATTAAAGTGTGAACTTCTTGCCCAACAATAATCTTGTTTTGTATATAGCAAAAGTTCATCACAATCTAGAAGATAAAATTTGATAGCAAGCATTTTTTTTTTTCATCTTTGGTCATGAACGAATTTTGCCTTTACCTCGTCGAATTCTATTAGACCATATTCGTTCCTACCAACGTAAGGCATGCTCACTAAGTTTATACAAAACAAGTTTAACTTTTCTCTCATCATAAGTGAATGCTCAAATAGTGTGAAAACACTATTACCTGTTTAGACTCCCAAATTGAAACAAACGGCTAAATTGTTTTTACCCTACTTAACTAAGTGAGTAAGTGTAATGCAAAGAAATCGGAACAATTCTTTAAGGCATAAGCATATACAATAAACAATAAATGTAAAGCTTAAAGAGTAATGGTAGAGAGATGCAAATACAAGATAATACCGAGACGTGTTATTGAAGAGGAAACCAAAGTACTCAGCGAAAAACCTCTCCACGGCCCTCCAAGCAGAATCGATCCCCTAGTGAATAAAGTTGGAATACAACGATATCAAAAAGACCCTCCAAGCCTAATCAATCCAAAGTATTTAAACCCTCCAAGTTCCAGCTACCAATGGACTTCACCGAGCCATGTCTTCACTAATTATCCAGATGCTACAATTATCTCCAAATTGCATCCGCTAATCGATGGCTTCTTTCAATGCTTCCCACACGCACCAAAACTTCTCTCAACACTTAGATTGGGTGAGGTAAGTATTTGAACTAAGAACCTCTCAAGGATTTGTAATTGGAGAGGTAGGGGTAGAGAAAAACTAAGAGAAATTGTGTAGATGATTGTGGGTTTATAATCTCTAACTCTCAAGTGTATTGCTAGGGTTTTCACTTTAAAAGCCTTCTGACAAATTCGTGGGTAATGTGTGCTGATATAGTGTTGGTAAAGAAATGAGAAAAGCATACTTTAAAAACCTCCAGGCAGAGAGTTTCGCAGGTCACTCGCAACTTGGCTGAGTCACAAAGTGACTCGTGAAAACTAGCTTGGCATTAGTCCTCTTAGCTTCTAGTATGTGCTTTTCACATGGCCTTTCGCGGATTGTCCACTCATGAGATATTCACAAACTTCATTGTCTTCACAATTCTTTACCAAATTCTCACACTCAACCCTTACATTAAATCTCACAAACATACAGAGAAAAGATTGAATAAAAATACAATCAAATTTAACACTGAATTAAAACCAACAAAAATATAGTTGTAAATCACAACTTTACAATAAGTATTTTCATAGTCAAATAAATCATCTAGATTAAGTAACCAATCAAGAAAATCTTCTTTATAACAATAATCATTAAAACTTGCAATTCTTTTATAAAACCTATATGAAATTTGTTTACCAATAGGTTGCCTATAAGTTACGCCTCCATGATAGTTATCCCTATTGTTGCCATGCTCCAATGGTGCCATTGTTAGCCACTAGACCAGTATAAGTAAAGGATTTGATATCAATTGATGTGGGATGTGAAGCGACAAGAAGTAGAACAATGTTTATTTCTAGAAAATAAGAAACAAAATACATTTGCTTTTGAAATATAATCTCAAACCCATGAGGGTCCTTAAATTCACAAAGAGAAAAGGGTCTAAACTCCACCCAAAAATAAAGACAAAAGTCTGAATTTTATTGATTAAATAATTGTTAAAAATATGTTGACATACTTAAAGGTATGTTTGGATTGGTGGAAGGAAAAAGAAAAGAATGGAAAGGAAGAGATTCCCATTGTTTGGTTTCAAGGGTGGCAAAGAAATTTGAGAAAATTGAAAAGAAAAGGTTTCTCATGGGCCCACAAATTCTTGTCTGCCAAATTGGTTGAAAGAGCAATGGAAGCTGAATAAGACAAATTGTTGACTAATTTCAAAATAATATGGGAAAAATTTATAAATATACCCTTAAGTGGTTTCAAACCAAAAAGTTTAAACATGTCAAATATATATAAGGGTATAAATGTAAAAATATACATATCAAAAAGTTTAAATCAAACAAAAGAAAGGTTTTTTCTCCTTTCTTTTCTTCCTATATTCAAACACACCTAGAGAATGATTTTTCTTTTCCCTTTTTACTCCCTTCCTATCTTTTCTTTTTTCTTCCCTCACCCCAGCTGTAACTAAACAAAGCGTAAAGGTTTAGATTAGAAGTAGGCGAGAAAGTCACTTGTTTCACATGGGTGGGCTTGGGAACTGAAAAATGTGTAAAGTAACCTTCTTGGAAGGTTGTTCTTTGTTTACAATTACCAAAAATATTGGTTTTATTAACAACAAATCATAAATAATTGTATTTTTCATAATAAACTCTACTCCCTTTGTGAGTTTCAATTAGTTCAACTAATAAAGTCTCTAATGGTTGAATAAGAAATCTGGGGTTTAATCCCCGCCTACACCAAAAACTGATTGGTGTCTTGGTTTAATGATAAAGAATTACTATCAGAAGCAGATGCCATAGGTTGAAACTCTCTCAAAAAAAAAAAAAAAAAAAAAAAAACTCTACTCCCTTTATTTGATTTTTTTATATAAAAAAATTAAATTCATTATTTTATATAATAATAATATATATACTATTATTTTATATAATAATAATCCCAAAACATCATGAAACAATACGCCAAATTGACTAGTATCGAAACATTTCATTTAAATGGATAAACCGAAATGGCTTTTGAAACGGTATTCATAACATTGATTTAAAGGATTCGTAAAACTTGACACATAAGAAAATATATTCTAAAATAAATCTTAATTAATATCTTATTATAATGGAAACAAATTTGACCTAAAAAGCAATAAAAACACCTAAAAACAAGAGAATAAATATCATAAACCTAAAATAATGAAAATTAAATAAAAATACCAAAATGAATAAATTTAAAAATTAATAGATTATAACTTACATCAATGCACTCAGTGTTAATTGCTAGGCTAATAAAACAATTATCCTTTCAACCATAATTTCAATCATTTAGACTTTTCTATATAATTTTAGCTTTAACTACGACATGAAACCAAGAAAAATCATTAATTTTCATAAAACAACACAGGATGCGGTGGAAGATCAAATTACGAAACAAAATCCAGTTAAAATTCAAATCATTGACAAACTCTATTGCTTCAATGGAATCAACACCAATGCATGCATGTGCAAAAAGTAAGAATCAGATTACTAAACCAAGTCATCATGCATGAGTTCTAAATTGATTAAAAAAAAAAGAAAAAGTAATAGGTGCAGCAGCGGGACAAAAACAAGAAATACAGCGGTTCAAAATAAAGTAGTTTAGAACACATCCAACAGTACTAGATAAACGATTAAAACTTAAAAGAAACAGTGAGTGGGGTGACTTAAAGTGACGTTTGGTACGGGGTAATGTTTTAGGATTCCTAAGAATATTTAAAGACTCTCATGTTTAGTTGCAAATCACGTTAAGGAATCAAATGTCAGGAGAATCTAGATTCCTCATTTAAACCCTTCTTAGTAGAAATGTGAATTCCCTTTAAAATAGGTGAGTATCCAGATTCCCAAGCTTAAATGAAATTTTATATTTTATAAATTGACAATTCAACCATTTTTCCTTATCATTTAAGTAATTAAGATAAAATATAAAAACAAATCATCAATGTTTTTTTCCTTAACTTTATCTTTCTTCACCAAAATAACATAAATAGGATAGACATAATTAATAGTTTTATATTTTGTTTTTCATTATTTATTTAGAGGAATTTTTTTTTTTTTTTTTAAAGACTTGGTAGTTTACATTCAAATTTAAGGATAGAATAAGAAAAATAAATAATTCATTTAAGATTTTTGGGAATAAACCAAACATCATCGTCTCATATTCCTAGAAATCTTAAAAGATTCACAGTGGAACCAAACATAGAAATAGTTACATTCTTAAGCATTCAAATTGCAAGGAATCACATTCTTAGGAATTTGGATGTTAGGAGTAACGTAGATTCCCGGCACTAACACCACATAATAGTGGTTTCGGGTCTACACCTGTACGCGTCATCATCTCATTCATTTAGAAACACTAATGCTGACATGACATACTTTCTCCAAGTACTTAGAGGCTGTGTTTGGTTCATGTAAAATATTTTTCGGAAAATATTTATTTTCCAGAAATGTTATTTTTGGAAAAGAAAAATATTTTCAGTGTTTGGTTGTATTTCAAAAAATATTTTGGAAAATATTTTCTAGTGTTTGGTTGTTTTGTTGAAAATGCTCTAGAAAATCCATTTTTATCATGATTCTCACATTTTCTTAGATCTAAACATATACTATTACAGAGAATCAAAATATATAAACAATTAAAAATCAAAACAAAAAAATCAAAAAAGCAACGAAGCGTGAGAGAGGGACTTAAAGTGAGAGAGAGAGAGATCGACGGCGGCCAGTGGGGGTTTGAGAAATGGGTTCGTCGGAGTGGTGGGTTTGACGAATGGGTTCGTTGGAGTGGTGGGTTCGTCGGAGTGGGTTTGAGGAATGGGTTTTCTGAGTTTCTAGGTTTCTGGTTTCGGGAATGGAGGGGACGACTCGCCGGTGCTTTGGGCATTGCTCGACGAACGAGCTTGGTCTTGGGTGGGTCGAGGACGAGATCGGTTTTGGGTGGATCGGTCTTGGGTGGTGACGATCTAGATGGCGGTGTCGATGAGCTTCTAGCGGCTACAATGGGTGTGATCTCACCAATGTTGGGTGCGACTCATCGGTGCTTTTGGTGGATCGGCCTTGCTCTCTGTCTCTCTCTCTCTCTTTGCGTGTGAGTTCAGAAATGGTTTAAAGTGAAAATTTTAATTGAAACCAATTTTCAAGTCAAAGCCATTAAATTAAAACACACGGTCAACTGAAAAAATTTTCTAGAAAATTTATTTTACATGCACTAAGGAAAAAGCATTTCCAGAAGTGATTTGAAGCCGAAATAAACACAGCCTAAGAAGAAAGGAAAAACCCTATCCCGTTTCGGGTGCATTTTTCTTCTCCCTCACATGGGAGGAGTATGTGAGGGTGGACTGATGAGTCCACCCTCACATAAACACAATATAGAGAGTCAACAAATGCAAAACTTCAAAGACGAAGAAGGGAAACAGTAGAGAAGAAAGCACTACTTCTGCTTTGTTATTGCTATTTTTTTTTTCTTTCTTTTTTTCCTGGAAGAATTTGAAAAACAAAATCGCTCAGGTTAGGATATTAGGTGAGTTACTAGCTTTAAGCTTTTCTCTGTGTGTATGTGTGATTTTTCACTTTACTGGTTATATATATTAAGAGAATTGACGGTGCCATATCTCTTGCGACAGAGATGAGTTTCTTTAAGGAGCCTCCGTACCGCCGGCACTACGACAACAACGATTGGGAAGCCGGTGGAAAGGAAAGCGATCAGGAGGAGGAGTCTTTTTCTTCTAGTGAGCGTCTCCATGAACGGGTATGTTTTCTTTCTCTCTATATTTCTATTTCTATTTCTGTTTCTGTTTCTATTTTTTTCCAAACTTATTTTTATTATTGTTACGTATTTGAAACTGGAATGTGCACCTTTTTAAATTAATTTGAGAATGGTGTTTAAGCCATTTGTTATATAAGGCAAAAATGCAAATTTATTTAAGTCTTTCAACTTCAAAGTCTTCTAAATTTCGAGTTTATTAAATTAAGGCCTCTCCATAAAATTTCGTTAAATGTTGTGATTAAGTGTCTAAATTTTAATTTTTCTTCAAAAATTTTTAATTAAAAAATCCAATTAATTATTGAAAAATATTTTCTTATTTATATATTTATTTTTAAATTTTAACTAAAGTTGATGGAGGATTGAAATGAATTTTGGTCAAACTTAGAGGATACACTTTGCATTTTTGCCAAAAAATAAAAGCAGAAAATTAATATAACCGTTTGTTATATTCTGCTTCTTTAGGAAAACGTTAATGAGTATTAGTAATATTTGGTGAGAAAACGAAAGCAGAAAATTGAGTATTGATTATTAGGGGGTCAGATGTTTGTATATGCAGCAAACAAGATTTCATTTATGGCAAGAAGGGTTTTGTGCTCTTGGAAACAATTATGTTTAAGAAATACTCAAATTAGAAATTATGGTTTGTTCTTCAAACTACCAAAAAAGAAGAAGTAAAATATGGTGTATCATACTTAGATTTATAAAAAAAAATAGTGCAACAGATGCTTGCATTCTTTCTGCCATTAAATGATTGGTACCTTTTGCTATTAACTGAGGATGTTTGGGTGTGTGGGATAGAAATGATTGCTAGACTTTGACAGCCAATGTCATTGGGGTTAGAATTCCTACAATATTCTTGGCTATTCTACAATGAGATAGAGAAATACAATAGTTTGTAAGTGCAGAAAAAAGAAAAAAAGAAAAATTTAAGTGCTAAAACACTTACTTTTCTAATGACAGAACTGATAAGTGGCTTGATGTTAATGAAGTAAGGCTAGAAATTTTGTAACAATGACGAAATAAGAGTCAGTTGCATGCAAATGATGCAGGAACATTTCTCAAAAATTGTACCTAACCCTTACACGGCTGCCTTTCATCATCTTTGGCTTTATCCTGTCCTCCTAAAATTGCTGGTTCTATCTTGAATCTTCAGCTGATAAGAACTGTCCTTGTTTCTTGCAAGCAAAACCATTGATTTTCATAATATTTGCTTATTCTTTCTTTTTATTGTAAAGGTTTTAGTGATATTCATTTCCTAGTTGCAGTTGATCCTCGCGCACTAGAAGGTCATGTCTTTTAAAAAATTTCTTTATGTAATCTTACTGTGTTTGGCAGTAATGGCAAGTCTAACTCTGTATTTCATTTTTCTTAATATTTAGTGGTTGCTAAGTGAATCTTTTCATGGTTGCTCAATTTATTGTCTTGATTAGAAGACAATGCTTTTTAACATTTGGGCTACTCAACTGTTTCATCTACAGCAAGCAGCACTTGCGCTAAATGCTTCTCGTCAAATTCGTTTCACCTGGGGCGTGGAAAGGAAAGAAGAGGAGGAGCAACTGCTCAGGAGACGTAGAGGACATGTTTTAGCCAGAATAGTAATATAATTCTTCAAACCATGTTTTCTTGAACACTATTTATGGCTGTAATGTATCTTTGAATTTATGAAATTTGTTGTATTAGTTTGCAGAAGTGCCCAAGGTGTTCAGGAAGGAACCACCAAATGGTACATCTACTTATGTGCTTTCCTGTTCTTTATTATAGCAGTTATTTTATTTTCAGATCTAAAAGCAACTTGATATGGCTTTATAGTTTATAGTTTCTGTCCCTCCCCTGAAGCTATTGCTATCCTTTTGTTACTAGAGTTCTCTTATCTACATTAATCTCTCTTTTTTTCCTTTTTTTTGTTTGTGTTTGAGGTTGCCTTTTAGGAATATTTTTTTAGTTTTATTTCTAATAATAATTGTTTTTTTTCCTCATATGTCATTTCTAATACTAATTATACCCATAACCTGCTGCTCAGAAGAATTATTAAATTTCTCTGTCTTGTTCATACTGTTTTTGTAATTAGTATTTTGTTTTTAAAAAATCTTACAATTTTCATAGTTCTTTTTCTTCTTTAGCACAGATTGTGCCAACAGGGTCATGAAGAGTAACAAGTAGAGTCTTGCTTATGTATTAGGCAGTCAATCTAATGGAATAATTGAGCCTAAAAAATGGAATCCAGTGGACATAGGTTGCTTTAATTGCTTGGATTTTGGCTTCACAAATCCTTTCTTTCTAAATTTTCTCACAATTTTCGTTAGCATAATCGGCTGGACACCAGGATTTATGAAGCAGAGGTTACTAGTTCAAATCTCTCTTTACCCTCCCACCGGGGACAAACCTTTAAAAAAAAAAATCTTGATAGTTTGTTTCGTTTTGTTCCCCCCACCAGTCTGTGCCATTGAAGGCCTTGTAGTGTTTATTGCTGGAGAATATTTCTTTCTTCAGGACATGAACCTTTCTTTTCGGCCTTTTCTTGTAGTATACATAATATCAACCGGGTTACCCATACTTTATGAGATAATTTATTTGGAGCCAGATTTTAAGCTGTGTCAGGATTCAAGTTTTATATTTAACTATCATTTATTTTTTACTTATTCTTTGAACTTGTGATGCATGTCCCTATGCCATGGTGCCATATTATCTTTATCTAAATTTCCTGTTTTCTACAGTTACTTTCAGTGCCACGTGGATTTTTAGTTTCACTCTTGTGTCATAGATCATTGAATTAAAACTTTTAAGAAATCCTACTTGTACACAAGATGATTTATTTGTTGCATTCAAGTGTCAGGAACATTAAAAACATCTCCATCTCCACCTCCCAGTGGTGATTTTGCAATTGGACAGGACCAGCTTACTGTATTGTCAAGGGATCACAATGTTGTAGCACTGCAGGATTGTGGAGGGGCAAGTTTGCCTTTAAATTTTCTTTCATTCTTTTTTATCTGATTTTTGTATTATTAGTACTTATTTAAGTTTGATTTTATATATTATTTACTTCTCTACCTCTACATCAGGTCAAAGGACTATCAGATTCGTTAAAAACAAATTTGGAGAAGGGTATTAAAGGTGATAATGATGATTTGTTGAAGAGGAAATCTGAATTTGGATCAAATACGTATCCTAGGAAAAAAGGGAGGAGTTTTTGGGTAATTTCATTACCAATTTGATCTTTTAACACTCATTTGTTTTATTATGCTATTAACTTTTCCTTTGTTGAAGAAGAGAATATAAGCTAATTGTATTTATTTTTTTTGCTGTCTCATAGATGTTTCTTTGGGAAGCTTGGCAAAACCCGACATTAATCATATTGATAGTAGCTGCTGTGACCTCTTTGGCACTGGGTATAAAGACTCAAGTGAGTTTTTATTTTATTTATTTTTTCACTTTTTATTGAGTAATTAAGCAGATGACTCTTCCAAACTATATTGCATTAAGATTTGATCAGACTCAAAGAATTTAGGTAACTTGTGGGTTCATTGTTTCTGTGCAAGACAATTTTCTTTGTCTTCTTGTTGCATTTTAGAATTACGTGAGCTACATCCTTCTTTCTTAAGAAACCAAGTGTGTTGATAAAAGCTAAGAGTTGGCTGTTCAGAGTTGGTTTAGTAAACTTTAGACATCTGTGCTACGCAAATACATGTCTTAGCTCACATTGAATGTAAGTTGAATGTTGCCCATCATAACTATGTAAATATGGTATCCTTGTTCTTTTGCAATCTGCATAGTTATTATTTTGAAAACTTGGAGGTTTTATTTATTTATTCTTTTTTTTTTATATGGAGGAGAGACATCATTTACACAGGGTGTGTACACAAAGTCCTGAAGAAATGCATTCTAACAGAGAGTATAAAATCTACAAGGAAATGCATATCACTAGTTCTGAGAGTACTCAACCACTACAACAATGATATCAAATCCAATGTTTTAAACTTTATATCTGAGACCTGCACTCCACTAAATATGTGATTGTTCCTCTTCCTTTAGATCAACCCACACTAAACTAGATGTAATGTGCTCTGAAATTTTAAATTCCAAAAGTTCCTATATTTGAAACACAATATAAAATCTCCCAATCAAATAAATTTAGTCATGAAATCAAATCATACAGTATTTCATCTATCTCCAAATAACTAAATGGTCTATAACTCCAGAAAAATAAACAGACAAAAGTCCCAAATAAATCCTAACGAAGCAAATGTCCAAAATAAAATTTAATTGGTAATACATAATGAAATTCTCCAAGAGTGACAATACGCTTAGAATCTCACTGATAGGATACTTGAAGGCAAAATGATCTCACTGGGGAGGGTGGGTATGGTTGGGGTGAGAAACTTTCAATAAAGTTATATTGGGGAAGTGATTGCGGTGTTTCAGAGAGGAGGAAAATCATCTCTGGATAAGGGAAATATTGGGATGCATGGGGCCATTGGACCACAGATAAGGTTATAACTACTCACCAGAGTGGTTTCTGGAAGAGTAGGAGTGTGAGGGATGGATTTGTGACCTACTTTGCTTTTGTGGTTCAAGATGGTTCTAGGGTAAGATTCTGGCATGATACTTGGTGTCGTTATCACAAACTAAAAGAGTTGTGTCCTGAGTTGTCCTCTATCATGGTTGACAAAGATTTATCAGTATATTCATGTTTGGAACTAGCTGTTGGAGGAGGAAGCTCATCATGGAATGTTAGATTTGTTAGTCGGTTTAATGATTGGAAGCTGGAGTCAGTTCAGTCTTTCTTTGATATTCTCTATTCCAATATTCCAAGTCATGGTGTTCACGATCATTTGAGAGGCAATGGAAAGTTTGATGTGAAATCATATTATGAAGTTATTCGTGGATGAAATGATGTAAGATTTCCATAGAAGAGTGTATGGCATGCTAAGATACCAAAGAGAAGCTTTTGTTTTTTCGACGGCAGTCTTTGATAAGATCCTGCAGGTGATAACCTTATCAAAAGAGGTATTCCTTTGGTAAATCAGTGTTGAATGTGCATGTGTAGTAGTTAAAGTGTAGACTATAGAGGATCACTTGTTATAACCTGAGGAAGCGAAACAATATTTTGGTGAGCTGGTGTTGTATGTGCAAGATGGAGAGAGGATCACTTGTTATATTGCCCTGTTGCTAGAGATTTGTGGGATATTGCCTTTGCCCTATTCAGGGTTCGGTGTGATGTACATCTTGAATACATCCTGTGTACTTGGTGTTTCCGTTTTTCTAATAAAATTTATTAAATGATAAGGAGTCTACTATTTTGGAATTGAAATCTAGTCTCCTAAGAACATTGTATGAGTGGTCCCATATTATAGCTTCTAGTGGTTTGCAATCTTTGTTAGACGTTAATACACCCTCCTTAAATTTGTTAAAATTGGTGTTTGTATTCATTAGGAATACCTTGTGAACACACTGCATGTGTGTAAGGAACCTCCTTTTCAATAAAATTATTATTACTTTATCTTAGGAATTTATTTTCTCTGTTTATGAGTTGTGTATGGTAATGTTGGTCCCCCATTCACCATTCGGCCAAAATGTAATATGTTTTAATTTTTTTTCAACTTTATTATTACATTTTGGTATTATCAACTTTATTATCTACTTTTGTTTTTGGTCAAATTATTGTTTACTATTAAGTCTTAAGACATCATTGCCCCAAAGAAGAAAAGAATTTGTTATTAGAAAAAAAAATTGTTGTTTACTATTCTTTGAGTCGGATGCTAGATTCTATCTATCATGTGCTGATGGCGGTATATGGTTGATCTGCAAAACAGTATTTTTTTTATTTGTAACTGTGGGTGACATTTTGTTTCATTCTTCTGTCACAAAGAATCTAGTGGCCCTTGGAGAAATTTGGAGGCTGAAAAGTGGCATAGAAATCTGTTTCACATGCCTGGTGGTGTTCTTTTGGTGAAAAGATTAGGATTTACAAATGCAGGGGCCAGGATTCCTGCTTCGTACCTGTCATTCCATTCAGGCCCGACTTGTCTACCTTTTTTCTTTCCCCAGGAAAATTACACCATCCTCCCTTGAAATATAAGGAAATGACAATGAACCTCAAAGTTTTGAAAATATGATAGTCCCCTCCTTGAGGTTTGTGATAAACATATCAAATACAATGAAATACTTATTATACGTCTTTGAGTTACCGAATTAAGCATTCATAATTTCTGGTAAATTGGGTGTTTAGGTAAGGGCAAAATATAGACTTCATTTATAAGCCAAGCACAAAATAGGAATATTATCACTTAACCAAGGGCAAGTTAGTCTACAAAATTATGGTAACTCCAGCGCAAAATAGGGATTTCATCATATTTCTATATTTACCACAAACCTTAGGGAGGTGATTGTCATTTTTGTGAACTTTGGGAATGACTATTATTTCCTTATACCTCAAGCTGGTTGGTGTAATTTCCTTTTCTTTTTTTTTTTGGTTCGGGGGCTCCTAACTTCCTGCTGCATGCATGGCTTGCACCCCTTTCCATTATCAATAAGACAGTACAAATAGATCAAGCTTTATTTTAAGAGCATCTAGACTTTTATTTCTGATATGCTTTTGATCATTGTTTGTTAGCAAGGGACACACAGTCTCTCTCTGTTTGTTTTCCTTTCCCTTTTAGCCTTGTTTTAGTATGCTAGTTTCCTCTTATTTAGTAACTGTGACATTTATCTTTATTCGCTCAAGATATTGTGCCTTAATTTTTTTTTTTTTTTTTCCTGAAAGGGTATTAAGGAAGGATGGTATGATGGAGGCAGCATTGCATTTGCTGTTATTCTTGTGATTGTTGTGAAAGGTATTGAATGGAATGCTTTCGTTAGAAATATTTATTTGCTATTACATTTTAGAGGATAATTTTAATATGTTGGATTAATACCTATAATTTGTTTTGAATGTTCATTTGATTCAGCTCTAGTTGGTCTTTATTCATTTTAGTTTTTCTTATGAACTTTATATATTCTTGCTTCATTTTGACAAGATGTTGGGAAAACATGTAATGTTCTTATCCTTGCTATTAGTTTTTAGACCCCTTAAAATAATTGATTTAACCTAGGTAATTAGCCAAGTTGTTACTTAGTCCAATTAAACAAGTCTAGGTTAACACAATAACAAAGATCAAATCATGCAAAGCAGGGGAAAATAAATAACACAAGATATGATCACTCAGGAAACCAAACCGGTAAAAACCTGGGGAGGATTTGGCCTAGCTATCCTCAAGGTAAACTTGAATCCACTATCTTGAAAGAATCGAAGTTCATACAATAAGACTTATAAGCCTCCACGATCGACTTTTTATTGCTACCAACCAGTAGAACTTACTGACACGACTACGTGCAAGTTCCGAATCCACGGACTCCTTCTTTCTTGGATTTACCACCAGATACAAACACACCCGCTTGTGTTTTCTTTAAGCTTCAATGACAGCAACTTCAAAAATATTTTATTTTGAGTCTTGTTTTATTTTTCTTGAGGATTACATGAATTATGATATCTCTCTCTTAATTTAGAACATGCTTGACATTGTGGAGAAACTTGAATAGAATGTGTTATATATGTGCTAAGCTATTTCTGATTTTGTGTATGTACTAGTTTGTACATGTATTCATGGGTTAATTAAGAAATTGATATTTCTTATTTGTGTACCCTTTATAACTTAGTTAAGCACTGTCATGCATTGCATTTGTATTGTTCATTTAGCATAATGTGTGTTTTTTTGTTTTTGGTCATAAATTTTTTAAAAACCAAAAAGATTTTTGTGTTTTGTATTTCACATCTTGGATTTATAATCAAGGATTGGCCAATTTATTTTCACATAACATGTCATTTGTACCTTGTTTAGCTTTGATGAGCTTACTTATTGCACTTCACTAGTTGAAGCTTTATAGTACATGTTGTGTAGGAAAGATGTTTATGGTTTTTGATTACTTTGTCTTGATCTTTTTTTTTTTGATAGTCAACACAAATAGCTTTCATTAATTTGAACACTGGTTCATCAAAAGAACATCTCTATGCACTTGGCATTGAATCATTGGTGGGGTATCTTCTACCCACACTACACAATCAGTAATAAGTTTGGCATTTTGAGCCATTACATGAGCAGCCCAATTTCCTGTTCTACGGACATAGCTTGCTTTCCACTCCTGAACCCATTGCTTCCAGCGACTAGCACCAGAAATAAGCCTTTGAATTGAGGTTGGCGGCAAGCACTTACCCAGCAAAGCGTTAGTAACAATCTGAGCATCTCCTTCCAGAATTATTTGCTTCAAACCGAGGTCCCCTGCAAGCATTAAGCCTTCTTCAAAATCTTTCGCTTCAACTTCCACAGCTCCTAAGGGGAGATTCAGCTTCTTACTAATGGCTCCCATAATTTGGCCTTGGTCATTTCTAATCACAACTCCAATACCACAGCTGTTAGTCTCCTTAAACACCGCCCCATCCACATTAGCTTTATACCACCCTTCCCTAGGCGGCCTCCATGCTTGAGTTCTCAACACCACAGGAAGCTTTTCCCTTATATTCTCTGATCTGAATTCCTCCACCAGCAGCTCAGCCTCCTTGACAATCACCTTTACTGCCTTGCCCCGCCCTTCAAATTTTAAGGAGTTTCTATTCTTCCAAATGCACCAAGCCGTAGTAGCAAAGCACTCCCAATTTAACTCCCTTCTCCCTTCCCAAAGCTTCCACACAACCTCCATGAAGTCACGGTGTGCATTTCTGAGTTTAGGCAGCTGCATATTTGACTCCCTCCACACAGCCCCCGCCGCCTCACAATCCCATAAAGCATGCCCAGATGACTCTACCATTCCACATAACCCACACGCCTCCTCAATGGGAATTTTCCTAAGCTTTAGGCAATAGTTCGTAGGGAGAATATTCTTGCACGCCCTCCACAAGAAATGCTTTATCTTACTAGGACAGTGCAACTACCAGAGGAACTTCCAAAACTGTCTGCCCTTTCCTGGATCCGACACCTCACAAGCTTCCTCTTTGCTTCTTCTTTCACACAACCAGCTACACGCCACCTTATAGGCACTGCTTACCGTGAACCTCCCATTTGGAGTCCAAGCCCATGTCACAGCGTCCTCAGGTAGAGAGAGACTTATTGGAATACTCAAGATAGTTTCCGCTTCGTGGGGGATAAAGACACTCCTCACCAGATTTTTATCCCAGCCCCCCTCATACTGATTAATTAGACTCCACCATTTCACCTTCAAAAGCTTGTGGTTTAGGACTAATCACCTTGAAAGAGTGAGGGGTTGGCAGCCATCTATCAGCCCAAATCCGCACCTTTTGCCCATTTCCTATGCTCCACCGCATTCCCCTCTCCAGAATCTCCCTTGCTGCCAACAAACTCCTCCATGTGTATGACGGCATATTGCCAAGCTGTGCCTCCATGAAGTTGTTACCTGGGAAGTACCTTGCTTTTAGAACTCTATGAGCAAGGGAGCACGGGTTTTGGGAGAGCCGCCACCCTTGTTTCGCCAACAAAGCCAGATTAAAAGCCTTCAAATCTTTGAAACCCATCCCCCCATCAGCTTTTGGCTTGCACATTTTCCCCCAAGCGATCCAAGCAAGCTTCTTTTCTTTATCCCTTTGGCCCCACCAGAAGTTGCGAACCAAAGAGTTTAGCTCGCTGCAAAGGGAGTCGGGTAGCATAAAACAATTCATTGTATACGTCGGGGTAGCTTGAGCCACAGCCTTTATCAAAATTTCCCGGCCTGCAGTGGACAGTAACCTACCCTTCCAGCTTGCTATTTTCCACCCCACTTGATCCTTTATACGATTAAAAGCTTTCCTCTTGCCCTTACCTACCAACGGAGGCAGCCCTAAGTACCTCTCGTGTTGGTGGATTATCTCAGCCCCAAACATCTCCTTTACCACTTCTTTAACCTCGACCGACGTGTTCTTACTAAAAAAGAGGGAAGTCTTCTCCTTATTTAGCTTTTGTCCGGACTCTCTTTCATAGTCTTCAAGGATTTTGGTGACTTTTAAACCCTCTTCCAACGACGCCTTACCAAAGACTATGCAATCATCCGCAAAAAGGAGATGAGAGATCCTTGGCGCCCTTCTACATATTTGAATCCCACTCACGGCCTCCCCACCCCCATTTCTTTGCAACATGGTCGAGAGGCCTTCCGCACATAAAAGAAAAAGGTAAGGAGAAATAGGATCTCCTTGCCTAAGTCCTCTAATAGGGACAATCCTTCCCTTTGGCTCCCCATTAATTAACACCGAGAAAGAAACAATGGTCACACACATCATCATTAAAGATATCCATCTTTCCCGAAAACCCATTCTTCGCATCATTGCCTCCAAATACCCCCGTTCAACCCGATCGTACGCCTTGCTCATATCGAGTTTAATTGCCATTAACCCTTCTTTCCCCTTCCTCCTTTGATTAATGCAATGCATAACTTCAAATGCTACAAGAACGTTATCTGTGATTTGCCTTCCAGGAACAAAAGCGCTTTGAGCTTCGTCAACAACATCCGGAAGAACCCTCTTCAACCTATTAGCAAGAACTTTGGATACAAGTTTATAAATCACATTACATAAGCTAATTGGGCGATATTCTGTAATTTTTTGGGGGCATTTTACTTTGAGGATCAAACAAATGTATGTATCATTAACTCCATTTGGCATAACACCCGTTCTAAGAGTATGGATAACACTTTGAACTACTTGAGGCCCAACCACATCCCAATACTTTTGGAAAAATATTGGGGACATACCGTCCGATCCCGGAGATTTTGTCGGATGCATTTGCATTAGGGCTTGCCAAACTTCTTCTTCCTTAAATTCTTTTAAAAGATCGTCATTCATGGCCTCCGTCACCCTCCTGCCTACTGCCCCCAGACTCGCACCAAACTCCGTGGGGAAAGTCGTACTATAAATCTCCCTGAAATACTCCAGAATAACCTCTTCAACTTCCTCATTGTTCTCTCTCCACCTCCCCTCAGAATCATTTATTCCTTCAATTCTATTCTTCCTCTGTCTATTGTTCGTTGTTGCATGAAAGAACCTTGTGTTCCTATCACCGTATCTGATCCACAGCGCCCTGACCTCTGATTCCACATTATCTCCTCCCTAAGCATAACTTCATTAATTTCCATTTTCAACTTTTGAACTTCCTCCGCCGACTCGTGAAGTAAATTCAGCTCTTCCAAGTGTTGTAATCGACTTTGCTTCTGCTTCAGAGATTTATTAACATTTCCAAACACTCTCCGGTTCCAATTCTGGAGTTGAAACTGGCAGCATTTCAGGCGTTTCTGAATCGAAAACTCTGGATTACAATCTAAAGGGTCCCAGGCCCTTTCAATCACCTCTCTATAGCCCTCTTCCCTAGTCCACATCTCTTCAAACATAAATCTTCTCCTAGCTACCTTTCTCGTTTCTCTCATTCTAATCGATAACGACAACAAACAGTGATCAGAGGCCGCCATTGATCTGTGAACTACTTTCGCCTCCGGAAACAAATTCAACCAAGCCTCATTAGCTACCATTCTATCCAGCCTAACCAGAGTTCGTTGATCTCCAATTCTCCCATTATACCAGGTGAATCTCTGACCCACAAAACCCAAATCAAACAAACCACAATTACTTAAACACTCCCTAAAACATTCCATCTGTCTAGCATCCCTCTCTAACCATCCTAATTTGTCATCAGAATTCAGAATTTCATTAAAATCTCCAAACACAACCCAAGGCATATTGCACTGCCTATTTAATAATTCAAGTAAATTCCATGAGATAGGTCTCATACCTGCATCGGGGTGGCCGTAAAATCCCGTAGCTCGCCATGGCAAAGCTCCGTTACTCTCGCACACCACCACGTTGATGTGCGAATTTGAGCAGCTTTTGAACCTCACGTCAGCTCCTTCTCTCCATAGCATTGCCAAGCCCCCACTCCGGCCATCGGACGGCACCGTAATGCCCTGTGTTAGACCCAGTTTGCGTTGGAGCCCCTTAATCCTTCTCTGAGAAGCTTTGGTCTCTGCTAGAAAAACCAAAATCGGATCGCCTTTCTTCACCTCGTCGGTGAGAGCTTGAACCGCCGGAGCTGATCCCATTCCCCGGCAGTTCCATGCTAGCGCCGTCATTTGGCTCGGCGGTGCTGCCTTGCAGCCACCGCCACTCCGCCATCCTTGATGCACTCTTCCCCTGTTTCTTCCTTGCTCAAACCTTCACACTTCCTTCGTTTAGTGACTCTCACGTTCTGGTCAATCTCACTGAGTATTAAGTCCCCTTCTCTTTTTCTCTGCAATGGGCCCAGTACTTCCTTCATTTCCTCATCCGGCCCAGCCCTCACTTTCCTTTTCCAGTGGCCACTAGTCGGGCCCAGCTTATTTGCTACCCAACCCACCTCTGGGTCATACTGCATGGCCATAGGGCCTTCCTTACTCTCATCTAATCCCAAGCCCAAGCCCACAATGTTATCTTTCTTTACCGTCTCCTAGCCCTGCCCAAATTCGAAATTTGGGATAGTCTTAGCTAATATTTCAGCCCTCCCGTGTTGACAAGCCTCTTTCCCGCCACTCCCTTTCCCAACTTCCCAGTTTTCCTTTCCTACCTCAACTAGCTCTCCTATGTGGCTTCTCCCAATGCTCTCTGCCATACCTTTCTCCACCTTTTCCTCAGTAGTCACCTCACACCCACCAGTCATATCACCCTGCTTCTCCTGCCTACCCTCCCCGAGGCAGATAGCTTCCAGTCCTTGATTTTCACGCGCCGCCCCCTCCCTCGCTTCAACCATACCATTCTGCCCAACCTCTGTGGAATTTACTCTGTTTTTCATTTCACCGGTGAACTTCTTCTTTGCAAAACCGAATTCCCAACCTCCCTTTCTTATTGGTTCTCCTCTCAACCAAGCTCCATATTGGAGATCACCCTTCCCCACTGCTTTGTCATTCCCGGATTCTTCCAAACAATCCTTCAAATCATGTTCTAAGAGCCCACACCTGTAGCAAAAGTTCTGGAGGCGCTCGTATTTGAAGTGCACCCACCTTGTTTCTCCTTTCTCCATATTAATCTTCCGCCCTCTGATCAGTTTCTGGGTAACGTCTATCTCAACCCGTACCCTTAGACAAGTACCCCATTGTACACCGGTGTCTTCCACATCAACATCAATAAACTTCCTAATGCTTTCTCCAATGGCTTTCCCCGTTTCCTTTGTTCGGCTCTTCAATGGAAGATTATATATTTGCACCCAAAAAGGAGACCATTTCAGCAAGATATCCTTTGGATTTTTATCTCCTTCAAACTCTTGAAACAACACTAATTGTTTTTCATAGTGCCACGGCCTCATGTCCATGATCCGTCTTTTGTCACGTTCATCTTCAAACTCTACCAAGAAAAGTTTTTCTCCTATTACAAAGAGCTGGATGTTCTTATTTGGTTTCCAGAGCATCCTGATGTTTTTTCGCAGCGCCTCTATCATTAAACCTTTCCTTGACAACACCTTCAAAAACACACATTTCTTTCCTCTCTCCACTGCTGCTCTAGTACACTCAGCTCCCAGCGAGATGCTTTCCTCCTCTTCCTCCAAAACTTTCAGTCTCTGCCATAGTATCTCCAACTCTTCTGCCATTTTCCTAAGAGAACACAATAAAACCTCACACCTGACCTTACTACCCAAAGGCAGAAGGTCACTTTACTCCCACAAGTGATTGTGGGACGATTCCTGCTTTCACGGGCCTAAGGCTCGAGAGCACTCCCTGAGACTTTTACTTTGTCTTGATCTTGAAGTCACATGTCTTTGACTGTTGGACTTGAACCTTTGGAGAAAAGCATAAATAACCATCTCACCACTGTTCACTAGCCAATCATAAACACCTTAGTGCATATCGTGAGATTTTGTTCTCGAAAAAGTGTAGCATATGCACAAAAAGAATATAATGTGAAGCCTCGGTTTAAATTGCTTAATTCTTAAAATTAAAATTTGTGTATATATTATGAGGCATAAATTCAAGAAACTTACACGATTGCAAGCTTATGATCTAGGAGATGTGGGAGTTATATAATGTAACTTTTTAGGTGATAGTCTCTTTTAAATTTTATGTGATGAATTTTGTAGACTTTGTAGTTGATTGCTATTCACATATCACCTCACATGTATCTTAAACTTTTGCTAGTTGTACACACTACACAAGTTACTCTTTACTAAACTTGGTACATTATATTGTGTATGTGATCTTGTTGTGGCCATCCAAGATTAAAGTTCCTTGATTTTAAAGCAAAATGTGTTTAAAGTTTGAGAGTTGAGGTCAAATTGATTGAAATTTTTTTTGGAAGATCTGGGTTGAATTCAAGTGTTTTTGAAAAACTTTTCATCTCATACTCATGCATTTTATTCATGAAATATTGTGCTTTGAAGAGTTTCTGCATTAAATTGCTCTGTTTTTCAAAAAATTGATTTTTCCATGCATCATTTATGTTTAGGATTCACATGAAATGCATTGCATTGTTTTTGTATCCATCTTGCAGTTTTGCAGTCATATCTTTCATTATTTTCACACATAACATGCATACACTTTGCTACATTGGGTACTCAATTTGATCAAAAAATTGATTGATTAATTTTTGAGCTATGTACTTTCTAGTATATGCCTTTTTTATGTGTGAACTGTAGAAAATATTTTTCTTAAGAGATATGATGGATAATCAATGTGCAAATATTTTCTCTACTCATGCAACTGTTTATGGGTCACATAGTGTCATGTTTGCATTTTATTGAAAGAGAGAATATTTTTTCTTCATGTATATCCTCAACTTGTTTTTGTGTTTGATTTGTGTCTTTTTATTTTTTTTCCCTACCCCCTTTATTTTTCCCCAAAACTGTTTTCCCCAAAATTGTTTTTCCCAAAACTAGTTTTGTATGAATTGTTTGTTTTGTTTAGGGAGAGAATATAAAAAACTTTTTATTGTATATAACTTAGGGTGAGAGTTAGTTTATTTTTTTATATTCTGTTTCATATTATTGTTTATATGTCTTTCTTTCCACACATGCGGTGATGTGTTTGTTGAGTGTTTCAGGAAAGACAGGCGCATTCTGATCAAGACCTTCTACCTCTTCTTGCAACTTCTAGGTTAGGAGTCTTAGATTGGAATTTGTGATGTAATTGGGCATTTTATTGTATTGAGTTGTTCTTGTATTTGAACATTTCATTTTGTATGAAAGTTTTGTCACGAATTGCCAAAAGGGGAGTTTGTTAGGTTCTAAATATTTAGAACAATTGGCAAATTGTGAACACAAACTTGTCTAGATATAAATCTTAGAGTCTATAGGTATTATTAGACAATACTCAAGATGATTCAAGTCAAGATTTAAGAACATACAAGCTGCAGGAAGAAGATTTCATAATCTGTCTGGTTCAATCGATCAAAAGACAGGCTCGATCGATCGAAAGTCGTATCTGCAGAATTTTAATTAAACCCAAACAGCAGTTCAACCCATTAAGGATTAGGGTTTCTAATCTACTTCTCCCAGTATATAAAGGAAACCCTTAGTACGTTTTTATGTGGCTTTTCAGAGAGAAAAGAGTGTGCCTCTTTTGTATTTAGAGTTTTGTTCCTAAAAAGCTCTCTTATGTCTTCTACCAGTGCTATTCCTTAAAAAATCTCAAGATCTGGTATTATAGAAGTTGCTGCATTCTCTTGTCATCAAAGATGTTGATGATCTAAACCTTCAAGGGTGGTCTTGGAGTCACAAACAAGAGAGTTTATGTTGTTAAACCTTTGAGTGGGATCTTAAAGTCACAAACGGAGGTGTTTGTGTTTTGCAAAGGCCAAAGAAAGAAGGAGTCTGTGAATTTGGAGCTTGCACGTGGTCATGTCAGTAAGTTCTACTAGTAGGTAGTAATAAGAAGTTGAACGTGAGGGTTTGTAAGTCTTATTGTAAGAACTTCGATTCTTTCTAGTGGATTTGCTTTTTACCTTAAGGATAGTTAGGTTAAATCATCCCCAGGTTTTTTACCGGTTTGGTTTTCATGGGTGATCATATAATTGTTTTATTTATTTTCCGCTGCTATGCATGATATGATTGTTTGATTGTGATAACTTAGACTTGGAATTTGGACTAAGTAACAACTTGGCTAATTAACTAGGTTAATCTAATTGTGTTTAAAGGGGTTTAAAAACCAACAATAATTTTTTTTTTTTTTTTAAAGAAGTGTTATGTCAACAACATTTTCACAATACTTTTAAAATAAATCATAGATGGTAAGTTGTTATTAATTCTAATTTGAATTGACCACAAAAATTACTTTTTTGCCCACCAGTAACAACCGATAACAACTTGTCACTTAATATTTATTGTGAAAATATTGTGGACATAACATTTTTTTGAGCTGAAATATATCTAAAAGATAGGGATTTCCTGCACAAAAACTATAGCAACTCCTACAAATAGGGATAGGTGTCAAGAAAAGAAAAAGACACATGCATTGTGTAGTGGGCTTTTTTTTTTTTTTGTTAAAGTGGGCTAGGCTGCCTCTTGCGGTACTGGGCCTAGGTATTCTGAGTAAGGGAGTTGAGACCTATCCAACTGTAACTCAATTTGGTCCGACTTGTGCGCAAACTATGCCTCATCTGCTAGGAACACACTTATGGCGGGCAGAACTGTTTCAAATGGATTACGGCAGGTAGATATGATAATAACAAGATAAAATAAAGTACTTTGAGATCTTTATTAAGGTAAACAGATAATCTCTATTTAAGAAAAGATAATCACAGTTTAATAACAATTATTTTATAAGAAAAGTAATGGAAACAAGTGGGTATTATATGAGTTGATTGAGAGAGGAAATGAATCAGATCAAGTCTGATCCGCAAGACCAAAACAGAGAGGGAAGAATGCCTCTTCTTAAAGTGAATAATCTCTTAGGGAGATCCTACTGTGAAAACTAATCACTTTGAGAGAAGCGAGCCTGAATGGTTGGTACACAAGAACACTCTTTGTTTCTGGCAAAGAGCAAGATTTTGAGAGGGACAGAGGGAATCAACCTATTGGTGCATGCCTGTCGTTCTAACTCTCTATCTTTTTCTCTCTTTCTTTTCTAATATTCCCCTTTCTTATCTTTTTTTTCTTTCTACTTCTTTTTCTTAATACTTGTTTTCTATTTCCTGGTTTTCAAATTTCTAATGTCGTGGTGCTTGTCGTGTCCCTTCTTGTACACGGCAAGAGTCTTTTTATAGTGCCTGTCGTGACCAGATTTTACTATTTTAACCCTTTAACCACCTTTATCTGGTATGGGTGTACCTGCCGACTACCACTGGTCCGCCTGTGTGCCACTCCCCATTGCCAAACAAAAGAAAACTATTTTGTTTGTTTGTCTGCTGTGATATCCTTTCCTGCAATGATGTGGGTGCCTTCTCTCTCTATATCCCTCATGGCATGCACCTAGTGGTTCCAACTCAGCTTTGCTCCTTTGGGTGGTATGTCATCCCAGCAGACACTTCCCCCAAAAGAGCCCTAGCAGTAACCTCAAAATAGGTTTTCCTCTCTCCCTACCGCCAAACCATGCCCTCTTACCTCTGACCCATGACCTCCTCGTGTCCTGTATTGGCTGGGTACAAGCTGGTGAGGTCTGGGCCTTGCGCGTGCCTCTCTTCTATGTATGTCCAAAATCTGTCTGCTACTCATGCGTCTACCGTGGTTGGCTTGCACAGTCTGCCATCCATTTTTTACTATTTTTTTTGTTTCCCTTTCCTTTATGGCTTGCCCTATTCGGTGCTGGGCCTTACTTGACAGTGGACTTTGCTTTTCTTCAGCCCATCCTTTTTCCTACTACCATCTCTTACCATACCACTCTATCATTCCTACTACGAAATTGTTTTGCCTTAGTTTGGCTGGGCCTCTTTAGGTCTGCCGTTTATTTTTCTCCTAATGGCCCAACACGGCCATTAGTTCTTTTGTAATATTGCTAGTGGGCTCTTGTGTCCCATTTGTTTTCCCTTGAGTGTCCTGGGCCTGTTTGCTTTCCTTGGGCTTCCTCGGCCCTTTTCTTAACTTTGCATTCTCATGGGATTTTACTGAATTCTTTGGGTTTCCCTAGCCCAATTACATTATCCCTCATTCTTGGGATTCATGGACTTGCCTTCAACCCCTTACTTTCTTTACTTTCATTACTTTGAGCTTGTCGTGGCCCATTCTCACTTTTCCACATCATATACTGCCCATGGTTTGCTTTTTCTCTCTTTCCGAGCTCCTTTAACCCCATTTACCTCCTCAAGACCCATTTGTTCATCTCATAGGCCTGTGATCCATTATTCCTGTCGCTTGGGTTTAATGAGTTTTCTATCCGTTTGCCAACTCTTTTCTATCCGTGTTGCTGGGCCTTTCTCTTCCACTTGGGCTACTAAAATGGCCATCAACATGTTTTAACTTTAATTTTGTTGTTGATCATGGTAAAGTTTTTGTTGTCCCATGCATCTTGTTTAATTAGTTTTAAATTGATGTCAGTTCGGGTTTTCCAAGCTATTTTAGATGTATGTTCTCCAATATATTAAACGTCCATAAACTGTTTTCAAGGTTTTTTTGGAACTTTTGTCCCTTCTTAAAGACTTAAACTAGTATAAATATTTGTCGGTCAATTTGAACCTACAGTATATGTTTATGTGGACGATTGGACTTTAGATAATTATAATTTGAGTTTCCGAACTCAGATTGTGAAACCTTTGTATGCATTTGTTTTTAGGGTACGTTACATTGATAAAGTCATCATTTTCATATATATACTTTGAAACTTATCGTGTCTCCATGAATTGCCACTGTCCTTTAAATCGTATCATGCTGGAACGTTTAATTTCCATGGAGCATTTAATTTCCTTAGAAATGTATACTATGTTTTCCACTGGTTTCAAAAATTAGACATATATAATTTTATTTGATTTATGGTTGGGTTAACCTTAAAAATGGTTTTTGAACCTGATTTCTAATACTTGGATATTCTTTCAGATTCAAACCTTTACAAACACTAGGTATATTTTTCGAAATTGCAATTTTCTTCCTTTTTTTTTTTTTTTTTTTTTGTGTTATTGGAAAACTTGTAATGTTACTTTGTGGATATGAAATTTTTTCCTAAAATTGGGAGTTTAGACATGCTTTTGTAGTCACTATATATTTTTTTTCGTTATTTTGTATCTCTTGAGAAAGTATTTGATAATGGAGCTTGAGAGTATTGTTTATGTGGATTTTAAAGGTTATCGTAGAGTTCTTTTTAAAAACAATTAGGATAAATGTTAAATTTCTAAATCCATGACTTCTTTGGTTTTAACTACTGGTGCTTTCTTACCATTTTGGAAAGTTTTTTTTTTTTTTTTTTTTTGACAAACGATAGTATTTAGACTTGTTTGAATATTTAACTATTCTCTAGGGTGTACGTAGTCTTTCCGTCTCATACACACATACCGAATTATTACATGGAGAAATCCATGATGGTGGCCCTAAGATGCGGGTAAGAAGTTTCGAATCCAGAGTCTTATAAATATCATAAGGTCTTAAGAATCACTTAATAAAGTGTATGCAATTTGTGTTTGTAAAATGCAATTTTAACCCTAGTTTGGACCTTGTGAAAAAGGAATATCCCATGTGATTTTTTTTGGTTTTAACTATTAATCTAATTTTTTATTCACCAATCACAGTCGATCATATTACATACAGTTGTGGCAAAAACCGTAACAAAAAAGTTACATATCTAAATTTGTTGTTTGTATGATAAATAAATTGAAATTTCCTTGATTTGCTTTACAGGCAGTAACAATGAGGAAATACGCTGCTCATCTCTCACTTACAACACTTGTTTGCTTCATAGGCACACTACAGTCTATAGTTGTCACTTTTGTTATGGAGCACAGGCACTCAGTTTGGACCATTGGATGGGACATGAATCTTCTAGCTGCTGCCTACGCTGTAAGTCTCTCTCTCTCTCTCTGGCTCTCTCACTTTATCTCTACCCTATTAGGCTTTAGTGATTAATTAAATATGTAATTTTCATGAACAGGGTATAGTGTCATCAAGCATTGCATACTATGTCCAAGGATTGGTCATGCAGAAAAGAGGACCTGTCTTTGTTACTGCCTTTAGCCCTCTGATGATGATCATTGTTGCTATGATGGGCTCTTTTATCCCTGCTGAATAGATTTATGTCGGAGGGTAGGTTTTCTTTACTCATATTTATCTCAATAAAACTATATATTTATGTACAATTTCCCACAATTAATTAAAATAACATTTCAAAAATCTCTTCTTCTTCTTCTTCTTTTTTTTTTTTTTTTTTTTGTTAAACAAAATTCGTTTTTGTCCAAAGAAACAAAGTTCCACTTTCATTTGTTTTCATGGATATATCACAGTCACCACACACAAAGACAAACTTAGTAGAGAGAATAATTGCAGTGGACTATACCACCCTGCCCCACCAAAACAAAAAATGTTTATTTTAGTTTTACCACTAAGGCACAAACTGATAAATATATCTACGTGTGATTCGGCCTTGTGGCTCTTATTCTACACTTGTGTTTGAAACTTGTGGAATCAAAGTGGTCATTTCAAGGATTATTAAGTTGCCCCATCTATATTCTTGATTTTAAGAACAATTATAATTTGAAATGACCTTTTGACTTTCTTGAAGTAAAGAGGTAATTATAAAATTTTCACTTGATTCTAAGTAGGGCATCTTGTGCTTAGAATGGCGAAGTGAAGGAAAAAACCTAAAACTTAGGAATTTTTTTTAAGACAATGTCTTTTCTTAGTTTTAAAAATAGTAAATTACACTATTAATCCATTTTTGTTTTTTTCACTTAAAATTATTTAACTAAAATATAAGAGTATTTTAGAGAGTTTTAGAATTTGTGAGGATATTTTAGTACACAAAATGGTAAAACCTAAATAGGGGAATCCTATTATTAATTAGTAGTAGTTTCATCGCATGTGCCAAGTCTCTTTATTTATATATATATATATATATATATATATATATATTTAGTCTCATAATATATACTTAAAATGATATTATTAGTGATGTAAATTTAAAATATATACTTTTTAAGAAAAGTCAACATTCCAGCTTCTCCCCATTTTTCGGCCATATTGGGAGGGCACAAAATGTAGGCCAGAAGGACTTGGTTTCTCTCACCCTTTGGCCTATCCTTTTTCTTTTCTTTTCTTTTCTTTTCTTTTCTTTTCCTTTTTTTCTCTCAAACAATGAAAAAGACTCACTTTCTCTTCTTTTCCACTCAATCCAAACACACTGTTAATCTCACCCGATTCTATCTCTTTCTTTCTTCTTTTTTTTTTTTTTTTTTCCTTTTCTGCCTGGTCGTATATTACATAAAATATAGCTTTTAAAATAAATAGTTGGAACAAAAGTACCATACTTACTTGCGCGTAATTGTTACAAATTGTTGGCCACTAAAAAGTGAAGTCGTGCCAGCAGACTTAAGTGAAAAACATGCGAGTTAGCAGACTTAAAATTATAATTGATTTGATTAGCAATTAAAGTGTTAATTATTAATTATGGGCCATTGGCTGCTACGTTATGGGCCATTTCTTTGGAAACACCTTTAAAATAGCCTATTGCGAACCCAATGTAGTTGTTTTCTTCAATTGCCGAAGCTCTCACCTGTTATGCATTCTCAAGAGTCAAGACAGGAATAAGGAACACATAGAAGAAATATTCTTCAACAGTTCAACTGACTTGAAATTTACATATTCTCACGTATGGGACAACAGAACATGACTTTCTCCAATATGAAGACATACTTTACAAACTTAGAATTGTACAAACGTGGCAAGATATCAGGTTCACCTCATTACTAACTTGGCCAATTTTGAAGTTCCATAAGTGCGGTAGCTGGCCTGGTCGTGACTCGTGAATGGTGAGCCTGCCGAACTGCAAGAGGCGACTCAGTGACTCACGGTCAGTTGTTGGTCACAGTCCACGGACTTAGGCGAGAGCGAGAGATACTGAGATAGAGCGTCTGAGAGATTTGAGCGGCGGAGAGTAGAAAAATGCTATTTATACTAGGCAGAAATCAGCAATCCTAAATCAAAACGACGCCGTTTTGAAATATTTTGTTTTTTAATTACTAAGTGAAACTAATCGTTTTGTCAACAAAACACAAAACGTGAAAACACTTACAGAACGAAACAAAATATCGCTCTGCTCACTCCCGAGTCATTTCGTATCCATAAACTTTTCAATCAATTATTATTTTTCATTTTTTAAAAGAGAGTGGATGAATGAATTGTAGGATATTTAAGATAATCATAAACTTTAAATAAGAAACTAATACATGCGTCATGCTAAAAAAAGAAAGAAAAAAAAAAAACTGATACATCATCTTTATGGAATGTAAACATTGTTCTCCTTATGATAACCACACATAGCATTCTAAAAAAATTAAAACAAGCGAAATCGCTATATTGTGAACCAAAAGGCAGTATGACCATCAACTCAAATTTCACTTATCGTCATCCTTAGGGACCTCATTCAGATTGAAACTCACCACAGTTAAGACCAACAACTAGTACAGATAAGAACAACAAACACAACTTGAAAATACAAACTAATACATCATCTTATTCAGCTAAAAAAAAAAACCCTAATACATTAACAGTCTACAAACCAAACACTACATCTTACGAGTACAGACGAGAAACTACAACTTGAAAATACAAACAACACACAGACCTAAACAAACACAAACACCGGCACAAATATTCTACAGATAAGACCAACAACTAGTACAGATAAGAACAACAAACACAAAATGCTGGCAAATCTTCAGGTGCAACTGCGTCTTGGGATGAGGTAAAAGGCAGTACATACCATCAACTCAAATTTCACTATCCTCATCCATAATTAGGGACCTTATTCAGATCCAAACTCTCCCAAGTTGGACCAGGCTTCAGTCCCTTCCATTGACGGTAGCGATGCGCCTTCATGTGGCCACATATAGCCCTTTCCTTGTCATAGGTTTTTCCGCAAAGGACACATTTATACGGAGGCACATTCAAATCAAGGGCGAGAGCTTTAGCCTTGACAATTTTACGCGGCTTACGATTAGGCAGCTGAGCCTGTGCTCCAATTATGGGCCTCTTGGTGTCTTCAGTCTTTGGCAAAGTTGATGCATTACGGCCGGCATTGACAGTCCCACGGTTGTGTTGCGTCTGGTTGGGAGGGAATTGGAAATCAGTAGGGTTTTCCATGGTGGTCTTCTTGTGTAATATGGTTACTTGAAAGAGTGCGAAGGGGGACTGCGAGAGGATTTTGGGGGCGGGGGGCTGCCCGGTATTTATAAACACATCATGCAGAGGGAGAAGAAGAAGTTTTGAAATTTGATGGGAGTTGGGGTTCAAGTTTTGTCGACCGAATTTTCTAACGTCTTGTCGCTGTGCCTATTTGTAACACTAATCAAAAGAGAGAGAGAGAGAGAGAGAGAGAGAGAAAGAAGAGAAGTTGTTTGTAAATACCGGAAGGGGTTTGATTGGGGCTTTTAGGGAGAAAAGGAAGCGCAAACTGTGTCTGGGACCCGTCAGACAGAGAGAGAGAAAAGAGTAGTGAAAAGTGGGTCTGTGTGAAGAATAGGGAGGCCTAAATTTGACTTGAGGATTTCCTAGTGAGATGGGACTGAGATGGGACTTGAGGATTTCCTAGTGAGATGATTTCCTAGTGAGATGGGACTTGAGGATTATCTCACTAGGAAATCTATTTCTAATCCTCAAGTCACAATCTCACTAGGAAATCCTCTAGTCACAGAGAGAGAAGAATAGTGAAACACAGAGAGAGTAGCGAAAAGTGGGTCCCAGACCCACTCTGCGCTTCGTTTTGTGCCTAAAAACCCCAGTCAAACCCCCTCCTCAAAAGTGTGCCTATATGTGGAAATAACATATAATAACAAAAATGTGTCAAATCCATTTTCTAAAGTTTTCTTATACTCGCTTTAACTTTTCTCATTCATTTCTTGTTTATACGTGTACTATCGTACAATAATAATAAAAAAAAAAATCTAATTTGTTTGCATCAACTTTATCTTTGTCCTTATATACGTAATAGATACCATTCTCAAAAAAAGAGAAAGAATGAAAGAAAACATGAGAGCGACGGAGTTACGATTTTAGTTTAGAGGAGCAAAATTAAAAGATAATATTAAAAATGAAATTAATCTAAAAAATATTAATCAATAATAATAATAATAATAAAATATATATGAATATGAATATATTTCATATTATTAAAATAAATAAACAAAAATAACCGATTCATAACTACTAAAAAATTTACAAACTGATAGAGTAAAAATATATTTAAAAATATAATGAATAAATGTTTGAAATAACAGAGAGAGAGAGAGAGATTGTGGCCGTGCCTATATGTGGGGAGTCCGTTTAGATTGAACTTATTGTTATTGAAAACTAAAAACTAAAAATACTGTAACAAAATAATTTTTAAATGTATAAATAGTGTCATGAGATCCATTTTTAATTTGTTTAATGCATAAACAGTGCTGCTACAGTGCGTAACCAGTGATTTTTATCTCTATACAGTAATTTCATGTGATTTTACTATTCATATGCTGATATTAAAAAATAAAAAATAAAAAAATAAAAAAAGGCGCTGAAACTTAAACGCGCAAAACACACAATCCAAACGGCCTCCATATATATTGTGTCGAGAGAGAGAAGAAGTGTGAAACACAGACAGAGCAGTGAAAAGTGGGTCCCAGACCCACTTTGTGCTTCCTTTTCTCCCTAAAAACCCCAATCAAACCCCTTCCTCAAAGTGAAAACTTTTTCACTTTGAGGAAGGGGTTTGATTGGGGCTTTTAGGCAATGTTGTCAATTTCGTACCGTTCCGGCTGATACGGCCGGAATATACCGTACCGGCCAGTAATCCAGTATGCTTGACCCCCCTGTTTCGTACCGGAAAAAATACTGGCCATACCGGTCTCGTACCGGCCGTACTGGCCAATTTCGGACAATACCGGCCGGTACCGAGTGTACCGGCCGGTATAGAAAAAAGTTTTTTTTTTTTTTAGGTTTTGTAATTTTTGAACTTTTGTTAGAAAAGAATGGTAACTTATTTGCATTAACTTATTAGTATTATTTGTTTTTTTAGTATGCAATGGTAACTTTTAAACTTTCTATTTTATTTTTTTCCCTTTTAATTGATACTAAAGTTTAAAACCATGAATAATTAGTTCTGAATTGAGAAAATGTTTTATGGTAAACTTTTATATTTATTATAATATATATATATACAAACACATACATACATACATACATACATATATATATATATTTATAAATATAAAAAATAGCGGTAAACCCGAAACGGTACACCGGTATTGACCGGTATCCGAAATATATCGTACCGGTGGCCAAACCGGTATGGCCTTCGGTACGGTATTGACATCCTTGCTTTTAGGGAGAAAAGTAAGCGCAGTGTGCCTTACTTTTTTGAATGAGGTCCATATATATGTTATTTCCAATTGGTGGCTTCGAACATCTCTCTCTCTCTCTCTCTCTCTATATATATATATATATATATATATGAATATAAATAAATGGTTGTGATTTAAGCATTTGGGACAAACCATATCATGTCCACCCACATGAATAGCAAAAACTAAAAACACCTCATTTGTGTACCATTAGCCAAGTAAAAGAAAATTAAGAGGCAAGAGCACTCTGTGTGTTTCACGACTTAAAATAGAAAAAAGGCAACAACAAAAAATACACATAATAAAAACCTGTAAAAAAAAAAAAGGCTTTTAAAGGACAAAATGCACAAACCAAAAAAGATACTTAATAATTTTCACACAGTAAATGGACATGCTAAAAAGTAACCCACAAAATGGAGATGCTGTCCAATGAATCAATGATATACATGGTACACGGATGTTATCCACACACTGAAATCCAATAGAACAGATGAAGTTATATCATATGAAGTACTACTATTATTAACACAGTCAAAAGGGAAAAGACAACAAAAAAGGAACCGCTAATAGAGGTTAGGTTGATTACATTTTGCTTTGTGAATTCACTAATGATCATCTGGATATTTTGTAGCAGACAATTGATGACCTTCATGGAAGAAAATCTTCACATTCTTAGTTGATCTTTTGAGCCTTTGAGAAGTCATTTCTACTTCAGAAGAAGGATGGTGATGGGGCAAAGTAGCGTAGCAATGGATTTGACTATGAGTTCAAAGCCAACCCAAATATCCAAGACAGGTTGTACTTAATACGCTCCGACTAAATTTTTCACTTTTTGATGTTCGGTAGTCGCTTTGTTTAGTTTATATGTGAAGCACACAAAAAGATTGATAAATCCGTTTTCTGTACTCGTAATTAGAAAAGTTATAGTACTTTTCTCATTCATTTTGTTTATTAAACAAAGTCGTAGGCAATGGTTACAAACTTTACCTATATTTTTTTATTAGATGATAATTTTTACTATAAATAAATATACAACTAGATTGCATTTTATTATTATTTCTTCAATGTTGGTAAAATTTCAAAAATATTTTTTTAAATAAATACTTATGTCTTCAATTAAATTTTAAGTTTTTTTAATCTTAAATTATATATAAAAATAAGTTTATAGAATAAATAATAAATAATATTTGATTTGAACGAAATTTGACATGTATATTAAGAATATAAAGAACATACAATTTAATAATTAAATTTTTTAAATACGTAGATATAGACGTATTAATTTTGTAATGATTGCAAGCGTACAATCTAATTTGTATGTGTACTATCTTTAGAATTGAAAAAAAAAAAAAATTAAAAATTCTAGTTTGTATGCGCTTGTAAACTTCAACCTTATCTATACTAGATGGAGATACCCTTATCAAAAATACATGGAAATGTTGCTTGTTCAAATTTCTCTTAATGAGTTGTGTTAATAAAAAGGAGAAAAAATTATTAAAAGGTTTGCTAAAAAGAATTTAAAAATTGCTAAAAAAATTATTAAAAATGGTAAACAATTACAAAAAAAAAAAAAAAAAAAATTTGTTAACGAGCACCTTAGAGCTCCCCTTAACACAATCACAAATTATAAAAGTTCCCATGTTTTTTTTTTTTTTTTTGGGTAATCATAACCTGCCAATGCATACACTACATTGCCGGTCTGCCATCTGATGCACATGCATGGCTGTATCCAAAGTCTACTGAAGTAAAGTTGAAACTGGGTCACCAACCGTCAAAGCCAACCCAAATATCCATGACAGGCTGTACTTAATATCCAAGAGACTTTGGAAGTTAGCGAGGAAGACAGAGGAGAAAGTAAAGAATCGGGGAGTAATTCTGGTGACACAATTGTCCACCAATCACAACTCACCACGTGAACAAATTGCGCATAAAATTGTACAAATAATTGTGTCACCAGAATTTTCCTGTGATGGAAGGAAAGCAAAACAAACAAGTGAGAGAGAGAGAGGAAATAAATTCAAAAAACTGTGATACAGTGAGGTCAGAAGTAATGGTGTCATGACACGTGTGATAGGTCGTGTGGTTGTCGCCGTAGACATCCGTACAATAATTGATTACAAAAAATATTCTCTGTCAGAACCTATTAAGTATTACTTTAACAAAGGAATCTAGTGCTAAAAAAAATGCTTGGACTCCGAATAGCCACCGTTTTGTATCTAACATTATTCGTAAAAGAAAATCATAAATTTTACTACAATTTTCCGTTTAGTTGACTTTGATTGTCAAAGAAAGATTGGCTGCTAGCCTGCTACAACTAATAAACAGATAAAATTTATGTAAAATAATAAACAACCAATCAGATGTAATAAATAATTAAAAAAGTTTGTGAGCTTGCTGTAACTTTTTGACTTCTTCATAAATAAAATAATTTTTTTTTACTTTTAAAAATATATTTAATTTAAAAGAAATGCTATCTAATGTCATTAAGGCATTAATTAATAATCTATTTAAAGAAAATTTTTATAGGAAAAAAAAATTTAATGTTTCAAACAGTTTTTTTCATTTCTCATAAAAGTGATGTCAAAACTTTCTTAAAATAAATTGTTAACTAATACTCTAAGGGCATCATTAGTATAACCCTTAATTTAATTAATTTATCCTTATTCCTAACACGTAAGAGATGAAGATAAAATCGTAAACCAATAAAAAAAATAAAAAATAAAAAATAAAAACCTACAGACTAAGAAATCCCCATTAGATAGTAGGAAGATACAACCAAAACTACTCCAAGTTGAAACGCTGCAACTTCTACCCTACTACCCGTACATTGAAACACTACTTCAATGAAATGTAATGTACCCGAATGATAGTTACAATGGGAAGTAAAATGTAATTTCTCACCCTCTACAAACAAAAACTTCCCAATAGTTGAACATCTTACAAACAAAAAATCTTCCTAGTAGTTTGTTATGTGTACAGAGACTACTATTCCTATTTCAATTCCTAATTGAAATAGAATTTTGGTCAGGTGGTTAGTGTACTCACAAACGTGTGTACAAGGATTCCTATTCCTACTCCTTTTCAAGTAGCTATTTCTTTGTATAAAAGCAGTGTGTGTGATTTAATTGAATAGAAGAGCAAAACACGTTGTAAAGCTAAAAGGTGATTTTTTTTTTTTTTTTCTTTGAGTGCTACGTCCATAGACACTTAGATAGTTGAAGTATTCACTTCCTTTTGTTGCACGGTCTCTGCATAAACTACAAACCTTGCTTTATTTTATTAAAAATGTATGAAGTTTTCTTCAAAGCATTTTTTTTGTGTTTTGGATGAAAAATCCAATATAAATTGACACAAAATTCCTAGAAATTACAAAAATTGTTTAACGGCCTTTACACTAATTTCATTCTTGAAGTGTCCCCCAAAAACCTATGTAACACCTAGGTATATTCTTTGAAAAAGTTAACGTTTTTTTATCCATGTATTATGGCTTTTTTTTTTTTTTTTTTTTTTTTTTTGAGAACTTGTTTATGATTGCTAAATGTAGTGAAATTTTTAAGTACTCGCAAATGCATGAATTATACCGAAGTATAGTTTGATATGAACAAGGTCAAACCCACATATGAATTTAGAAAAATTAATCAAACCTTAATTAAATTAATCCACTAACCACTCGAAATTCACAAATATATTATTTATTGTGTTATTTTGGTGTTTGAGCTATTTTCTTTTGACATCTCTTTGTACTGTATTTTTTCTTTTAATGAATGTCTTTCCTCTATCTGTGCAAAAAAATAATAATAATAAAAATAACCTCCATAGTTTGGTTCCTCTTCCTCTTTGCAAAATAAAAACTAATCTCCACAGTTTGGTTTCTTTTTTCTTTTTTCTTTTTTTTAATTACAATACTGACAAGTAATTATATACTTGGAACCAAATTGAAATTAATTTCATATTATATGCACTAAATTCTAACGTGGTAAAAAAAAATTAAAATAAAAAACATATGAAACAACCATGTATTTGTTTCAATGTCCAAAAAAAGAAAACAAATTTAAGTCATATAATTTTTGTTTTTTATAAATGCAGGGTGACTTTTTTAGTGGATTGCATAAAGGCCAAAGAATCATAATTTGGTGTTAGTTGAGTTCGGGTCTAAGTTAAAACTTGCATGCAATCATGCACAACTCCTTAGTGATTCTTTATTTTGTAAAATAAATAATTGTCCTATTATGCCTGAGTTTATTGATATGTGTACTTACATCCTTGGATTATATTTATGGAATAACTGCCTTATAGTTTGATTTTAAAAACTAACATATTAACAATCACATTAAAAGCAACACAAAAATTTTATTATATTTATGGAATAATAATCTCATCGCACGCACTCTACACATGCATAAGGCTCTTTTATATTTTTGGGTTTAGTGTCATAATTTTCTATAAATCACAATTTGATTTAAGTGAATGTTGAATCATATTATGCATTTGAGAACTACTAATACACCCAAAGAGTGTCTTTAGACTAACTTCAAAAAAATGAAAATAATAATAGAGAGATGATTAAAAGAAAATGTGTTCATCTTTTGAAGCTAGCCTAATAACACTCTTGAGTGTATTAGTAGTTCTCAAATGCATAATATGATCTAACATACACTTAAACCATAGTGTGATTCATTGAAAATTATGAAACTAAATCCAAAAGAGAGAGAGAGAGAGAGTCTCATCACACGTGCAGAGTGTGTACAATAAGGCTAGTACTACCAATAATAGGAATCTCCTATTTAGGCTTTACCATTTTGTGTATCAAAATATCCTCACAAATTATAAAACTCTCTAAAATACCCCTATCTTTTAGTTAAATAACTTTAAATGAAAAAACATAAATAGGTTAAAAGTGTAATTTACTATTTCTAAAACTAAGAAAAGACGTTGACTTAAAAAAAATTCCTAAGTTTTAGGCTTTTTCCTTCCTTTCTCCATTTTTAGCACAAATATGCCCTACTTAAAATCAAGTGGAAATTTTAGAAATACCTCTTTACTTCAAAAAATTCAAAAGGTCATTTTAAATTATAATCGTTCTTAATATCAAGAATACAGATGGGTCAACCTAATCATCATTGAAAATACCATTTTGATTCCAACTAGTTTCAAACACAAGTGTAGAATAAGAGCCATAAGGCCAAAATTATATCAAGAGTTTAAAACCAAACTAATCACATAGGATATTCCTTTTTCACAAGGTCCAAATTTTGAAAGTAGGGTTAAAATTGTCTTAGCGAAACTACAATATTAGTCCCTCAAGTTTACCCTATGTGCGCAGTTGATCCTTCAAGTTTGAAACATGCGCAATTGGTCCCTCAAGTTTGTAAAATGAGCAATATAAGTCATTTTACCGATTGCCATTAACGGTGTTATTTATGTGGCTAACGAACAATAACTTGACATTTTATTTTAATGATGTGGCATATTTTAATTAAAATATTACAAATTAAAAATACACATGAGAAACTTTCTTTTTACAATGGTACCAAATTAAAAAAAAAAAAAAAAAAAAAAAAAAAAAAAAAAAAAAGAAAAAACTCTTCTTCTTTCCAATTGTAAATATATCAAAATTCGTGGGACCCACTGATGTGAACATAGACAACTTCTTCTTCTCTTCTAAATGGCTTTTTTTTTTTTTTTTCTTTTTTTCCGGCTCTTGCACGAAACCCACTGTTTGTCTTCTTCTTTCTTCTTTTTCTTTTTATTTCCTATCTCTCTTGCACGAACCCACACACTGATGGTCTAAGGTCTTCTTCTTCATTTTATTTTTTTTTTTTTGGTGGTGTTTACTATTTTGTTGTTTTGGTGGTCTTCTTGTTTCAAATAAAATAAAACTCAGTTGAATTTAATCCCACCAACAAAACAAAATTCCTAAAAATAGAATCTCAAACCCAGAAAACAAAACCCATTTGAGTTTAACCCTCATCATCCACAAAACACAAAAACAAATCAAACATTTAAAGAAAATAAAAGAAAGAGACAACAAAAGAGAAGCAAAGATGCTGCGAAGTGCTATATGATACATGCCCTGCTTTTTTGCTGCTATGCCTCTACTGGGATTCCATGGGTTTTGTTTCATCCCGTGGAATGTCTGCAAATGTTTAGCTATTTTAGTTTACTCTGTTTCTATATTTTGTTGCAGTTCTGTGTAGTTGTTGTGTTAATATATGTCTTGTTAGTGTGTGTATTTTTATCAACCAGGTTGGGCTGTAAAGTTTGTGGTGTTGTAAGAATTTTTAAAGCGTGTTTCTATTTACATTTAATAAAATCCCAATTTATACCAAAAAATAAAATAAAAACGTTGGGACCTGTTTTTGTTATTTTTTAATTAAAATAAAATGTCAAGTCATTATCTGTTAGCTACATAAGTAAAATGGTAAGAGAATACCAATAGTTAAAACCAAATAAGTCGAGGATTTAGAAATTTAACATTTATCACGAAGACAAAATTATGTCCATTTGGAACAAGACATTTGCAAGGAAGGCTTTAAAAAAAATGGCTTTGAAAACCCATGTAAAGTATACAAATCCACATTCCAACTACTCTCCAACTTAATTCAAGACATTTGCAAGGATGTTCTTGTTTGGGATTCGCTTATTTTGCTGAAATTGAAAACTTTTTGCTAAAAGTATTGCAAATAAAAGTAAAAATTAATTGAAAAGTCTGAAATAGTATAGTAGGACCCATGAAAAGTACCAAAAAGTGGAATAAAACCCATAAAATAGTAGAAAAATAGTAAAATAATTTTTGTCAAACAGACACTTCATATTAGAAGAAAATTTTTAAAATTAAAGTGAAGGAAGCCATTAATTTGCAAAATTAATGCTAATTATGAAGACAAAGGTAGATCCATCACAAAGATGGTCGTTTTTAGAAGGAAGTGTACAATAACCTTTAAAATCCACGTATGCAATAGTCTCAAGTTCCATTATCAAATACTTTCTCAAGAGATACAGGGGCCAATAACGAAAAAAATATATAGCGACTACTAAAACGTGTCTAAACTCCCAATTTTTGGAAAAAAAATTCATAATGACAAAGTAACAATACAAGTTTTCCAATAACTCAAAAAAAAAAAAAAATTTGTGAGAAAATAGCAATTTCCAAAAATATTTTCCAAGTGTTTGTAAAGGTTTGAATCTGAAAGAACATTCAAGTATTATAAATTAAATTAGGTTCAAAAACCATTTTTAAGGTTAACCCAACCATAAATCGAATAAAATTCTGTCTAATTTTTGAAACCCGTGGAAAGCATAATATACATTTCTAAGGATATTGTTGTTTGAGTGTTTTTAATATACATGTGGATAAAAAAGTATGTTAAAATATGTGAAAAGTTATTTAAAATGTGAAAATTGTTGTTTGAGTTAGCTAACCAAACGGATGCTCCATATATAGCAGTCCAAACGTAAGTAATACGTTCCAACATGATACAATTTAAAGGACGGTGGCAATTCATGGGAACATGATAAATTTCAAAGTAAATATGTACGAAAAAGATGACTTTACCAAAGTAATGTGCCCTTAAAACAAATGCATACGAAGTTTTCTAAATCTGAGTTCGGAAACTCAAATTATAATTTTCTAAAGTCCAATCATCCACATAAACTTGAGAAGGGACAAAAGTTCAAATTATACTAGTTTATACTAGTTTAAGAAGGGACAAAAGTTCCAAACAATCCCGGTAAATAGTTGATGAAAGTTTAACATATCGGAGAACATACATCTAAAATAGCTTGGGAAAACCCTAACTGACATCAATTTAAAATTAAACAAGATCCATGGGACAACAAAAATTATACCATGGTCAACAACAAAATTAAAGTTAAAACATAACTTAAGTCAATCCATCAATTTTCACCAAATTAGAACAAGGAAAATTTCCAATGTAGTATTTCCAAATCTTGAAAATCAATCAAAATTTAACCATGGAGAGTTCAATATCAAAATAATAATCATATCACAACAAGAAAAAGGGGCTATTGCGGCAGGCCAGAAGCGCCGCTAAAGGTACATTTGACCTATTGCGGCGGGCCGTCCCGTCAGTGTTGCAATGTTGCTATAGCTCGATTGCAGCGGTCGCTAAAAGCGCCGCAATAGATCTGCCATTTAGCGGCGCTTTTGGTCTATTGAGGCGGGCTAAAAACCGCCGCCATAGGAGATTGCCATTCAGGTCATGTGGCCTTTTAGTGGCGGTCAATAAGCGTCGCTATAGGATTTCATGTACAGCATACCCTATGTACCTTTTAGCGGCGGTTTCGCCCGCTACTATAGGTTAATTTTTTTTTTTTTCCTCCTGGATCCTAAAACCACATTTCTATTACAAATAACCTGTAATATTTTTAGCTCCACTAAGACATTAGGAGCACAACAATGAACAAAAATGCAACATAAAACATCTCTTGAAAATTAGCACTAGGCTAATCTATGTAATTGCATTCAAAACTGAATAATTTGTACAGCTTAGGGATATTTATACATGCCATGCTTAAGTACTAACTTCTAAGGAATTTAACATACTCAGCATAGGGCCTAATGCCAGCTGTACAAACTGCTAACAGAATTACTAACTTCTAGCTAACAGCCTTGGCTGCTAACTAATTGAGTTACAAAAGCTCTAGCTAACTCTAGCTGTTACTTAAAGTTGCTTATTACAATTTTACACTAAAACTACTAGATTATTCTTCTAACTGCTACTGCTGCTGCAAGCTAATGAGTAATGTTAATACATCAGGCTACTGCATCATTACTATACATAATATGGAGTCAAGTCAAATGAAATATGTGCTAACTATCTAGATGGATTGCATCACAAATTTAACAAGATTAAAGTACAAACAATATAAAAACGTTCTATAACAATTTCCAGGATGCAAAACACATAAAATTTCCAAAACGAGGGTACATTCTCTGCACAAGTACAAAGCCATGTACCCCAAAAACAGTTCAATTTGGGATTACATATGTGTGTGTCTATATTTAGAGAGAGAGATTGATGAGTCAACCAATATAATTAAACGCAAAACATTTTTAGAAAAAGTACAACAAAAAGCTACCCGAGAGAATTTGCGGACAGTTTTATTGTTCTAATGTCCAGACAAACCTGACAAGCAAATACCAAAGTTGTGTTGGTCTCTATAAAGTATGATCAATGATGTTAAAACACTATTAAAGTGAAACAACAACAACAACAAAAAAAAAAAAAAAAAGGAAGATACCTGCCCTGACGTGCTATCCAATGTATGCCATACTGCACCAGTTTGACCTTCACTTTCAACTTGAATGGTCACCGAACCAAGAACAGCGCTTTCCTAATTATATCCCAACCATATATTGTCACATTAACCTGCTATCCAGTAGAGAACAAAATTAGCTTCATATTCCAAGCCTACTTAAACCAGTAAAGCCAATAGAGAGATCTATGTTAACAAAAAAACAGGCCAAATTATATGTCATCTTTCTTACTTCACATCGTACATTTTAACACATATGTCCAATGAAAGGATTTGATTTATTAAGGCTATTTTAATATGCTGGAATTATTCAAAACTGCAATGGCTACTGCTAAAGTTACATTTCTTCTTCCTACCAAATTCTTTTTTTATTTTTTTTGTTAGTTCCAATGCTAACCTATGTCTTTATGTATGCGTTGCTGGGTTTTCAATGTAAATTAGATTCAATTTGTGGGTTTCTGTGCTGGAATTACAATATTAGGTAACAGATTGTGTTCATAACCATGTGCCTGTATAAATTTTTAATTAATGTATGGCAAATAATTTTCTTCTATGTAAATATGACATTTGGGCTGGCACCAAACAACCCTGTTTAAAGCAGTACAAAAAACAAAAACTGTGACTTGGCACTTGAGCTGGCCCTATTTAGCCCTCAAAAAAAATTTAAAATAAAACACCACAATTCAGCCAAGCCCAAAACGGAACATTCACACCCAACCAACCCCATCAAATTGCACCAGGTCGAGGTCAGTCATTAAGGAGAATTTAGGCCCACAAGTGAGGGAGGTGTTATAATAATAATTAAATAATTAAATTCTCTATTTCCTAATAGCTTAGACTTTCAAGACAAGTGGTGATGGAGATCAAGGCACCGCTTCGAAGGATCTCGTTCAAGTACCAATTGGGCCGGTTACAAGAGCACGAGCAAAGAAGTTCAAGGATGTACTCAACGGACTCATCCAAGAGTTATGGGCTCAAGCAAACTCGTGGAGGCCCATTGAGCATGATCCACATAGGCAACAAAAAATCGTCACCTTGATTCAAGTTCTAGAAGGATCCGGTCAAGGCTAAGAATTGGCATGAAATATTTTGGGTCTATGTAAAAAACGTTATTCTAGATTTAGGTGATTTATTTTCTTGTTTTTAGGTGCATTTAATGCTTTTTAGGTCAAACTTTATTCCTAATATGGTTAGGTATCAATTAGGAGTTATTTTAGAATATATTTTGTCTGTCAAGTTTTAAGGAGCCCTTAAATAGTCATCTAAGTTTGTAAACGTTTTTCAGATATTATTGATAAAACTTGTGAGGTTTATTCTCTTTGGTTCTTTGAAGAACTACTCGAACTTATCGGGAATTCCCATGGCGTTCATCTCGACTTATCAAACGGAGTTTCCACCACCGTTTGTGGCGTCTTCCTTATACCGAGGTTCTTGTTTGTCATAAACAACGGGTCGAGGTCTTCCATTTGAATCTGTCCATAGAACGATCTTGGGTTCCCTTTCGTTATTGGGTCTCGTTATTCCTGATGGGGTTCACATCAAGTGGTAGTTTAACAAGCAACATTAAACTTAACCTTCATCTAGATTTTGAATAAATGTGGAAAAAAATATTAGTAGAAATATATATAAGGATCTTGGTGTCACATTTATGCAAGGAGTACAAGCAATATCATTTCATGATTTCTTCCACAATTTTTTATTTTTGAACCCAATTTATTTTTTAATTTTGATGTTGACTTTAATTTTTTTTAGGATAATGGGATTTTTTTTCTTTTGTTTTCGAAATTTTTTCCTGATTGATGTAATCCTTGCAAGCCTATTTCAAAGAGCCCTAGTAAACACAGAAAACACTTTTTTTTTTGGAAATTTTCCAATTGTTGGGTGTTGATTCCTAAGTTTTTCCTAAATTCCCATCCTATCTCCCCATCCTATTCCTTCTATATCTCACCCAGATTAGAGAATTTATGGATAGGGAAGGGCTATACATAGGGTTTCCCCTTAAGAGTTTGAATTTCTCAAGCGACACTGAGACATATTTTTTTGGACAAAGAATTTGTTGTAGTTGTTGTTGTTGTATGGATAGGAAAGGGCTACCCCTATTAACCATCCCATCCTTTCAACCAAGGGAAAAAAGGGTCTAAGTTTCCTGCATACTCTTGTTTTGATAGGTTATAAGGAAATATTATTAAAAAAAAGGAATAGAACAAAAGATGCACAGAGTTAAGGAACACCAACTGCATTTCAAATGACATTGCACCATATAATCATTTAGATTCTTAAAAAAAACCTAAATCTTCACCACGAAATGGTCTCACTTTGTTTCAAAAATAAACGGAGTGGATCCTAATACACAAAAAGACCCATGACTTGGATGACATTAAACACCAAAAATATAAATCAATTTGAAAAACCAATAAAAACTAAGTCTTTTTTTGAACATTCAATAATTTCAATAAGGAAGACGGATTTGAACTCTGGAAGCCTCAATTTAAAACACCAATGAGGTGGCAGACCAGTTGAGCTCTTGGGCCAATAAAAATTCAATTCGAATTCAAATAAACAAAATGCGGAGTACTTTCTATAACTACTTTCCTAACCACAAGAATCAACTAGAAGCAATGAGATTTAAGTATCTAGTTGGAAAGTTTTAGCAAGAGAATTTTTGGCATAAAAACACAGCTCAAGTCTCACAAATGAAATAAATAAATTGAAAAACACGAAAATCTCATATTGAATAACAATTTTTTTTGGCAAAAAAACAAAGCGCATATATATTTCTCTCTCTCTCTCCAAGAAATAACAAAATGTGGATTATAATTTCTTTAATAGTTGAATTTGGAAGGGTACCTGGAGGGCATGTTGAAACCTGCCGTACTTGCGGAGCTCCTTAACACACTTTTTGAGAGTTGCTTTATGGACGGAATTGCCATTGTGGACGTAACCATTTAACGTCTCTGCCACGCTCCCTCCGCTGGCTCCCAAAGCCGATAGCCTTCGATACAGTCGCTGCCCAGTGGATCTTTAGAAGAAATTAGCACTCTTAGTAACAAAATACATTAGCGAAGTCCGTAAAAGTTTATTTAGAAACCAAATCTAAAAGTAGAAGAAGAAGAAGAAAGAAGAGGATTTAGAACTAATCTGAATATCTTTAATTTAAAGAAGAATGAGAGAAACTGGCAAAGTGTACATAAGTTTGTGTGTCTTAAAGTATAGGAGTTTTAATTTACATATTTATCTCCGTTAGTTGAAAACTTGTAAGTGGGTATGATGAGAAGTTGGAATAAAATAAAAAATAAAATAAAAAAAAGCTGGAATTCATTTGAACAAAAAATACCACGCTTCAATTATTTTTTTAGCAAAATTTCAATAGCAAAATTCGGTGCTTGAATTTAGGAGAAGTTTGTTGTAGTTAGTGACCACTGTTATTGGGCTGTTAATAATATTTAGTAGGAAGTTATTGCAAGGAACACGTGAAGAGTTTTCTTGATGGAGTTTTTTTTTTGGATAAGGATAAGGGAAAAAAAAAAGTAAGATTTTAAAAAAAAAAAAAAAAAAAAAAACCAAATTAACGTGAAGGAGAGGAAAAAAAATGGCACTCTTAAGTGTGGTACACATACTAGATACAGATCCCCATAGTCAAGTTGCAAGTCCTGCAAGGTTTTATCTAATGCCTTTGGTATATCTTCTGGCATGTGATCAGTACACCTGCAGATAGTTATAGTTCCAATTAGATAACAAGAACAGCCAATAAAAAATGCAGCTTATTCTTATTATTGATAATTAGATAATCAGGGGAGGGGAGTTTTGATTCTTTTGAACCCTTGATGGCTGGATGTCTCTATTGGAAACATCAAGAGATGCTAGTTGAGCCATTAGGCTCTTGCACCTTATTTAAAGTTTCATTAAAGAAAGCTTAGTACAGTTTCCAGTCAAATAATTTTTAGAACAAACCAGAGTTTGGAGGTGAATCAACAAGCTCCCTATACAATCTAAATCAAAAAAATTATTTATATTTAGCATGATTTATTAAATTGCTCACAACTAAATCCTAACATTGCCCCACACTTGGTTGACTTAGAAAATATCAAGAGTGAGCTATGCCATGAAGATGAAAGAGATGACTATTGACCATTTCTAAATTATTCTAAGGAATATGGTTACTTCTGCTAGCTTTTAGTAATTTCTTAGCAAATCAAGCAGTAAGCTTCATACACCACACAGTGACATGAAAGGTGAAATGCACTATATAGTACCCCTGCAACTTGGGGACAGCTGGTTTTTCTTTCATAAATATGTATAAATTTCAATTCTAATAATACTTTTTAACCATTGTCAAACTTTGGTCACAGCTGGTTTTTCTTTCATAAATATGTATAAATTTCAATTCTAATAATACTTTTTAACCATTGTCAAACTTTGGTCAGAAAAATTTTTAGGAAAAAAAAAAACCCTTGAGAGTAGATCTGACCAAAGTTGAATGACTTAACAAAATGTCATGATATGAAATGGCAACTAAAATGATATACAATATCTGGTGTTATGCAAAATTACCTCCTTCTCATTGTCGTAAACTTAAGCACAATCAATGTGCCTATATCCAACCTGCATTGAAATATTAAAATCTGTAAGCTAACTGCCCATTAACTATATATAATCCGCAGGTAAGTTACAAAACCCAAAACTAAAAAACAATTCCCCCCTCCCCCGATTTATTAATAACTTATTTGTTATTATTATTATTTTTTTTTTTTTTTGAGGAACAAGAATTTTAGTTATTATTAGATTGAAATATTAAATATTTTGTTATTTTCACCTCTGAAATTTTATTATAAATTTGATCCTGTAAACTCTTTATTTATCATATAAGTCTAGAAGATTAATAAATTTCTACAACTAAAGGTACTGTTTCTATTATAAAGATTAATAAATTTTAATGACCCCAAAACATTGATATTTGGGAATATAGCCAAGATGAAGCTTAAAAATGAATAAAAAAATTCTTGTTTTGTAATTATCTTCACATCTCCTTTGATTTGCATAAAAAGTTTTGTTGGAACAACGAGTGACTATTGACACATATTAGATTTGGGGTCAAATTTTTTTTTTGTTTTCTTGGCAACCAGGCAATGATTAAGGTCTCAAATCATTCACAAAACCCATATTCATTAGGGCCAACATTTTCAAACAGCATACTTATATAGGCCCATCTTTTTATGCAATTCCACTCTCTAGGCTTAATAAAAACAATTTTACTCAACTGATTTCATCCATCTTCAATTGACAACCCAAAATAACATGGAAAAAATAAGTTTGCTGGCAAACACAAGATTATCTAATATATCAACTCATTAGGGTTTCCATCAACAATTACAGCCATCAGTTTCCAGTCGACAGCACACAACACAATTATAAAACATCAATAGAGTTTAAGAGTGTGTTTGGATTGGCTGATTTTCATTAGCCTATTTTGATTAAAGAAATTAGATTTTTAAAAATATAATTGTAACTGGCATTGAAAATAATGCTGCCACTTTGAGCTAAAACAAACAAACCCTTTTTAATTGCAAATAATAAAATTAGAAATTGCTACTTTAACCTTTTCTCTTTTTTTGAGCATATATAAAGCACTACTTTCTCATATCCTAATTGCAAATTATCCCAACTTAAATTTCTCATTGAAAAGGTTACACAATCAAGCTTCACTATAACTCTAATGAAATCCTATGCCTCTGTGAGCTACACAGAGGCGTATAGTTATGTTCTTATTTGGGTTTTCCAAAATCCCAAAACTAGAAAAAACTCGAAAGTATTTCACAATTTTCTTCCCCCCCAAAAATCAAAAGATTTCTTTTCTTTCCTCCGCCCAAAAAATTCTCCTCATCTAAACAGCACAAAAACCCACCAAATCATCATTAAAAACTATATAACTTAAATAAAAAGTTTTGTATTATTTAAAAATAAAAAAATTATAAAAAAACACCACCATACACATTGGATCTACCCAACACTGAAACGAAGGATTACTAAAAAAAAAACCTATATGCTCTAAATGGCATCCTTTGCCATAATGCACTCTCACTCAGTTCGGTTCAATCTTCAATCACACAAAAATATTATCAGCTTGTTTTAAGCATCAAAACCAATCCATCACCAATCACAAAGTTCCACTCAATCAATTCACACCAAACTAGAATAATATGAAAATTCAAAACCATAAATAAATATAAATACTCATCAAACTCACACACAGTTATGAAACAATAACCAAAATTCCACTCAATTAATCACATGATCTAAAGAAATGACTGTTCAAGTAATTGATTAACCTTTCTCATGGACACCTTCAATGGGGACAGTCTTGATCACAGCCTCATCGTCCTCCTCCCCTTCCTTGATGGTGAGGACAGCTTCAGCGACGGCATCCTTATCTTTGGGATAGCAGACGATGACGATGGGACAGATGCAGTGGTGGACGCAGTAATCGCTGACGCCGCCGTCATCGTTGCCGCGGTGAACGGAGCCGAATCCCCTGCTTCCCATGATGACAGCACTGAGTCCGAGCCTCTCGACCTCGAGGCTCAGCCTCTCCTTCATGTCGTGATCCTTCACGATGTGGATCTTGTAGGGAATCTGCGCCTCCCTCAGCGGCCTCGCCAGATCGGCGGCTTTCAAAGCGATGAACGTGTCGAAATCGTCCTCCAACTTCTTCTGATTATTGGAGGAAGAAGACGACGTCGGGGTGGCGGTTACTTCATCGGGGTGGCGCTGAATTGATAGAGAGAGCCAAAGAGCTTTGGCAGTGGCGGTGAGGATGGCAATGGGAATGGAGAGAGAGAGAAGAAGAGTGACGGCTTAGAGAGAGGAAAAAAAATTTTGGGGAAAAAAACCTAAGTTAAAAGTCAGATTTTAGCTTTTGTTTTTTTTGGGGGGGGGGGGGGGGGGGGGGCGGTGGAGAAGCTAAGTGAATCACGTTAGGACTTAGGAGGGCAACAAATTTTTGGGAAATTTTGGGTGGTAAAAATAAAAGAAGACAGATTTATTTTGAGGAAAAAATAAAAATAAAAGAAGACAATTTTAATTGATTACCATTTTTGACTTGTAATTACCATTTTGTCATGCATTTTGTAATTGTACATGAATCAAACACATCTATATATTTAAGTGAGTTAATGAGTACAAAATATTAAAAATCTAATATTAATGAGCTATGAAATAAAATTTAAAAACAAAAAACAATCACATATGCTTAATAAAAATCACCACACACTTTCTCAAAAAAATACCACACAACAAAAATTATCACACGTTCTATCTTATTAAAAATTTAAAAAAAAAAAATGGCCATAGCTATTATATAATAAATTTATATAAGAATTTTAATATGTGACTAACTATGTTTACTTTTCCCATAAATAAAAATAAAAAAAACTACGTTTACCTTTAAAAAAAATAATATGACTAAATGGATGGTTAGATTGAGAGAATATATATAGCTATATAAATACACAACACATGTCCATCACGTGTCATTCTTAGATTTGAAATCTAACCGTTGGATTTAAAGAGTGTAATGAAATGTCCATTTTTGTAAGCATGAAAAATATATGAAGACATTTGATGTAACTCTAAAAATCTAACGGTAAATTTGTCAAAATTCACAACGAAATAAGAAATATAGGGTTGGGTTCAAATTACATTTAATGTAACTCTAAAAAAGTGTTACACCAACTAATAACTTATTGTTGAATTCATATTTTGAAAATCCAACCGTTGGGTCACATTTTCTATATGTTCCTAACATGCATACCAATTGGATATAATTTACTATTTGATCTTTAAACTCATCTTTTATGCGCTATTTTAAATTACAAAAACTTGAATTTAAACAATTGATTGATAACATGACTATTAATCTTTGATCACCTTGAAATTTTGTAAATATGAAAAATATATTAAGATAATGTAATCTAACGGTAGATTTGTCAAAATTCACATCGAATTAAGAAATATAGGGTTGGGTTTAAGTTACACTTGATGTAACTCTAAAAAATATTACACTAACCAATAACTTATTATTGAATTCATATTTTGAAAATCCAACCGTTGGATCATATTTTCTATATGTTCTTAACATGCATGCCAATTTCATGCCGATCGGATGTTATTTATCATTTGATCTTTAAACTCATCTTTTATGTATTATTTTAAACTACAAAACTTGAATTTAAACAATTAATTGATGACATGACTATTAATCTTTGATCATCTTAAATTTTTTAAGCATGAAAAATATATGAAGATAATGTAATCTAATGGTAAATTTGACAAAATTCACATCGAATTAAGAAATATAGGGTTGGGTTCGAGTTACACTTAATGTAACTCTAAAAAATGTTACACCAACCAATAATTTATTATTGAATTAATATTTTGAAAATCCAACCGTTGGATTACATTTTCTATATGTTCTTAAAATGCATGCTAATTTTCATGCCAATCGGATGTAATTTACCATTTGATCTTTAAACTCATCTTTTATGCGTTATTTTAAACTACAAAACTTGAATTCAAACAATTGATTGATGACATGACTATTAATCTTCGATCACCTTGAAATTTTTAAAGCATGAAAAACATATGAAGATAATGTAATCTAACAGTAGATTTGTCAAAATTCACATCGAATTAAGAAATATAGGGTTGGGTTCAAGTTACACTTGATGTAACTCTAAAAAATGTTACACCAATCAATAACTTATTGCTGAATTCATATTTTGAAAATCCAACCGTTGGATCACATGTTCTATATGTTCTTAACATGCATGACAATTTTCATGCTAATAGGATGTAATTTTTCATTTGATCTTTAAACTCATCTTTTACGCGTTATTTTAAATTACAAAAACTTGAATTTAAACAATTGATTTGCAATCTATGAAATTTTTAAAGCATGAAAAATATATGAAAATAATGTAATCTAACGGTAGATTTGTCAAAATTCACATCGAATTAAGAAATATAGGATTGGGTTCAAGTTACACTTGATGTAACTCTAAAAAATGTTACATCAATCAATAACTTATTGTTGAATTCATATTTTGAAAATCCAACCGTTGGATCACATGTTTTATATGTTCTTAACATGCATGAAAATTTTCATGCCAATCGGATGTAATTTTCCATTTGATCTTTAAACTCATCTTTTACGCGTTATTTTAAATTACAAAAACTTGAATTTAAACAATTGATTGATGACATGGCTATTAATCTTTGATCACCTTGAAATTTTGTAAGCATGAAAAATATATGAAGATAATGTAATCTAACGGTATATTTGTCAAAATTCACGTCGAATTAAGAAATATAGGGTTGGGTTCAAGTTATACTTGATGTAATTCTAAAAAAATATTACACCAACTAATAACTTATTGTTGAATTCATATTTTGAAAATCCAACTGTTGAATCACATTTTCTATATGTTCTTAACATGCATGCCAATTTTCATGCCGATCAGATGTTATTTACCATTTGATCTTTAAATTCATCTTTTATGCATTATTTTAAACTACAAAACTTGAATTCAAACAATTAATTGATGACATGACTATTAATCTTTGATCACCTTGAAAATTTTAAAGCATGAAAAATATATGAAAATAATGTAATCTAACGGTAGATTTGTCAAAATTCACATCGAATTAAGAAATATAGTGTTGGGTTCAAGTTACACTTGATGTAACTCTAAAAGATGTTACACCAACTAATAACTTATTGTTGAATTCATATTTTGAAAATCCAACCGTTGGATCACATGTTGAATTCATATTTTGAAAATCCAACATGCATGCCAAGTTTCATGCCAATCGGATGTAATTTACCATTTCATCTTTAAACTCATATTTTATGCATTATTTTAAACTACAAAAACTTGAATTTAATCAATTGATTGATGACATGGCTTTCAATCTTTAATCACCTTGAAAATTTTAAAGTATGAAAAATATATGAAAATAATGTAATCTAACGATAGATTTGTCAAAATTCACATCGAATTAAGAAATATAAGGTTGGGTTTAAGTTACACTTGATATAACTCTAAAAAACGTTACACCAACCAATAACTTATTCTTGAATTCATATTTTGAAAATCCAACCGTTGGATTACATGTTCTATATGTTCTTATCATGCATGCCAATTTTCATACCAATCGGGGTAATTTACCGTTTGATCTTTAAGTGGGAAGGCAAAAAAAATAGGGGGAAATTTTGGGGCTGAGAAATTTAAAGGTTTATTGCGGTGGTCCAACCCGCCGCAAAAAGGAGTACATATTGCGGTGGGTCATTGACGCGCTACTATATCTAAGCTTAACGCTGCTAAACTAGGTCTATTACGGTGGGTCATTGACCCCCCGCTGTAGTATGCCACAAAATACTAGAACTATTGCGGTGGGCATATAGAACGCTGCAATAGATCTCATGTACAGCGGCGGGCCAAAAACGCGCCGCAATAGGCGACATATAGCGGCAGTTTTCGCACCCGCTGCAATAGCTCGTTTTTCTTGTAGTGATAATAATAATAATAATAATAATAATAAATAAATAAATAAATAAATTGTAAAATTTTTAAATAACATTGAAATCAGCTAATAGATAATTCCGAGATACTGCTTCAAAACAAAATTTATTTTGTACTTTTTTTTATTTAACATAACATAATAACCTCACACTTGATGGTTCGATGTTGGTTAGACACCTCATGAGTTCAACGGGATCAAACAAATCCTTTGACCAACCATCACAAATAAAATTTGTCGGATTATGCTAAAAATAGTTGGTTAACAACTTGTCATACCAATACCACTCATGGCTAATGAGGTTCAACCAAATTGCACCTCCTAAGGTCAACGTGGCCAACAATATTTACTATTAGCAAGTTGTTTTTAAACAAGTTTTCAAACATAGAAAAATGAAATTTTTAAAAACTCAAAATTTTTTTTGAATAGCTTAAAACAATCTTAGGACTTTAATTCAAAAACTTTTCAGTCAATACAAGTGTGGGGCACAAGAATTTAGGTAAGATACCTGTGTCACGTGTCATGTCCATGGCCGAGGAGCCCATTATCGTGCCGAAGAGGCTACACGCTTGGACAGTAAGGCCACATCAGTGGCACATTGCTAGAGGTGGCCCTGCTGTTGAGAAAAAGTTTCGAAAAGGGGGTTAGCCCTGACATGACAGGGATGGTGGCTGCCTTCACATTCAATGCATCCCACCATATGGTCAGCATGTGGCCAACAATATTTACTATTAGCAAGTTGTTTTTAAACAAGTTTTCAAACATAGAAAAATGAAAATTTTAAAAACTCAAATTTTTTTTTTAATAGCTTAAAACAATCTTAGGACTTTAATTCAAAAACTTTTCAGTCATTACAAGTGTGGGGCACAAGAATTTAGGTAAGGTACTTGTGTCACGTGTCGTGTCCATGGCTGAGGAGCCCATTATCATGCCGAGGAGGCCACACGCTCGGACAGTAAGGCCACATCAACGGCACATTGTTAGGGGAGGTCCTGCTGTGGAGAAAAAGTTTCGGAAATGGAGTTAGCCCTGACATGACTGGAGGGATGGTGGGTGCCTTCACATTCAATGCATCCCACCATACCTCTTGGCTGCATTTATATGGAGAAGACCCCTGAACAATGCTGCCTTGGCCATTGCAACTCACAAGAGGTTTGGAAAGGTGTCTAATGGGACAAGCACTCAAGTGGTAGACTGGGCAATCAATAAGTGAAGGGCTAAAATCGCCTGAAGGGAGCTATATACTGCGAGAGACCCTCCAAAGGGGAGGAGGAGGGGAAATCTATAGGGAAAACACTGTAGTATTAAGAAAATGAATTGTAATCAAATCCAAGATAAATATATTCAAGAACTACTCTCCTTGGACATTGCCAAGGAAGAATTTATGTGCATCACATTTGTCTATTCATTATTTCTCCTTGCTCTCTTACCATCTTTGGCCCATTAAGGGCATGATCACTTCATTGAAGCCTAGCTTTTCAGCCCACTCTCTACAAATTTGTTGTATTAGGCTCTTTGGGCCCTAATCCATTCATCTTTTGGACCAAAGAACCAAAGTCCGCCTCTACAACAAGAATACTGCAAAAAAATTAACAACTACTGGCATGAGTATAGTACAAAATCACAACAATTTCCACCACAACAATTTCCACCACACAACTATTTCAAGAACTTACAACAGCATTGCAAAACAGAGAGAGGCTAAACAAATTCTAGGCCAATCCAATCAACCAAATATAGCACACAAGATAGTTTCTCAATTATGCTTTTTTTTGGCTTTGCAATTATAACAATTTTGTTATTCTTAGTGACTTAGCTTTTAGATATAGAAAATATTATCTTTCTTCCATTTTTCTCTTTTCTATTATCATTTTAGACTCTCTCTCACTTTATTACTCTCATCTCAACAATTTCAATTCTTATTTTATTTATTACCAGCCCCTTTTTCTTTTTTTGGTTGTCAGTATCAATGTATCACACATAAATACAAATTTTATCACAACTATCTTACGTAGTAAATTATGAGTGGTAAAGGAAAAATATTTATTCCATGTAATAGTGACGGACAAACAATTACAGACTACCAAGTAAGACAATTGTGGCAAAGTGTGTGTTTGGTGTAATACTAGCATTATCAGTATAAAACTGGATATGGACAGATGACAATCATTCGGATACTATAGGACTTATGTTAGAGTTGTTTTCCTCCGTTTGTTCTTGGCTGGTGGCCGTGAGGGATGAGTTTGAGACATTTTCAAGTAAGATCATTATGTTAAGAAGAGATCATTCGTGGCTTTACTCTAATCTTTTGGCATAGAAGTCGTACAATGTTAGGTGAAAGTTCATTGTGATAGACGAAAGTAACTAGCTAGAAACTAGTTGATTTATCGCATTGTAGGCATTGCTTATTTACAGTATAATCACCCAAAATAGTTATAAGCGCACTTAATTAATTGTAAACGCCGTCTCTCTTTTTTGTCTGAGATAGAGAGAAAGGGTCGGCAACCGTCTCTATTTTGTTCTTCCTTGCGTTTTTAATTAGGATAAAGAGCATACCAATGTCTTTTAATTTAAACTCACTTGGCACTATACATGTCATTCTCAATTGTAGCTCATTTTTGTAGCAATGTCAATTATGGCACCCTCACCCACTTCTCTAGTTTTCAATGTTCGGAGATGTGAACCAGAACTGGTTGTTCCAGCTAAATCCACTCCCCATGAATTCAAACAACTTTCAGATGTGGATGATCGAGAACGCCATCATGTTCTGGTCATAATGTTTTATCGCTATGATCAGTCATTGGTAGGAAAAGACCCTGTGAAGGTCATTAGAGAGGCACTTGCACAACCACTTGCGTTTTACTACCCATATGCAGGTAGGCTTAGGGAAGGTCCTGATGCCAAGTTCATGGTAGAGTGTACTGGTGAGGGTGTGATGTTCATTGAGGCCGATGCTGATGTTACTCTGGAGGAGTTTGGTGATGCACCTCATCCTCCATTCCTATGGACGAGCTCATTTTTAATTTCCCGGCTCCAGAGGGATGCTTAATTGCCCATTGTTACTTTTTCAGGTAATTTGTGGCTCTTCTCTGTCAAATTTTGTAAGCAACTTACCTCATTGATTATAATCACTGTCTTTCTTTCTCTTCTAACTTGTGTATGTGTGTGAGAAATGTTAGAAATCAACACTAACTCTCTTGTCTCTAGAAATTTCTACATTATTCTAGAAACTTCTCGAACATTCTCACACAATCTCTCTAATTCCGGAAATTTTTCTCTCTTGCTCTCTTTTCGGAATCCTCTCCAAGATAGTTCTTATATTTTCTCTAGAAGCTTCCTTGCACTAGTGAATTTTAGTCACATGTTTATAGAATAGTCTAGAAGGTTGGAGAATGGCATTCATTTAATGCCAATAAAAAGGAAGTTGCTAGAAGCCTCAAGTTGGTTTCCTAACCAACACACACCTAGTATAAATAGATGTGGTGGTATGTGAAGTAGAGTGTGAGACTAGTGAGAGACTAGTGTGAGATTAGTGAGATGTGTGAGAGACTTGTGAAGAGTGTGAAGTGAAGAAATAAGTAAGAGCTATTGTATAGTGTCAATACATAGGTGTCTAGAGAGTTGGTGTGTGTGTCTTGTAAAAGCATTTAGTGCTTGTAAAGTGTTGTAAGTCAAAGAGTTAAGTTTTAATAAAAGCCCTTTGTTTAGTCATTTGCTCAACAATCTAGTGTCAGAGCTTCTGCTAACTCAACAATTTGGTATCAAAGCGAGGCGGTCAGGGACCGTGTTTATGGTGTCTAGGACAGTATTTTTGGAGGTGTTCATTCCGCTCGTGTACAATCTAGGACTATGAAGTTCGTGGTCTGGGACCAAGCTTATTTGGTAGAGCGAGAGATTTCACCAAGTTGTGATGGCGGACCTCCAAGCTGTCGGTAGCATTAGAAGGCTCAATAACTAGAATTACAACACATGGTCGACTTGTATGGAGTCGTACTTGCAGGGGCAAGATCTGTGGGAGATCGTGGCTGGTGGTGAAACCACACCTCCTAAGAATGCTGAAGCTTTGAGAAAGTGGAAGATTAAAGCCGGGAAGGCTTTGTTTGCAATCAAGACAAGCATCGAGGAAGAGATGCTGGAGCACATCAAGCATGTAAACACACCAAAGGCTGCATGGGACACCTTTTCAACACTATTTTCAAAGAAGAATGATGTAAGGCTACAATTGCTTGAGAATGAGCTAATGTCGGTGGCACAATGAGATATGACGATCACGCAATACTTCACCAAGGTAAAGTCTCTCTGTTGCGAAATCTCTGAATTAGATCCTGCATCAAATATTTCTGATGCAAGAATGAGACGGATAGTCATTCATGGGTTGAGACCTGAATATAGAAGTTTTGTAGCTGCCATTCAAGGTTGGCCTGTCCAACCATCATTAGTAGAATTGGAAAATTTGCTAGTTGACCAAGAAGCATTGGTCAAGCAAATGGTTGGGGTCTCACTAAAGAGTGAAGATGAGGCACTCTTTAGCGGTCAATATAAAGACCGACCCAAGAGAAGATTTAATGCAGGTTCTAAGAATAGAAATGATAAAGATAGAGAAGATAAAGAGAGCTCTCAAGATGGAGGAGCTCGAGGAAGTCGCGACAATAATGATCAAAGATCCACGGGTTACAGAAATCGTAATGTCAAGTGTTTCAAGTGTGGAAAAACGGGCCACTTTGCACGAGACTGTCGATTCAAGTGGAGAACAGCTCAAGGAAATATAGTGACGTTAAACAACCTAGAAGATGATAGCAAAGAAGAATGGGCTGTTGAATCGTGTCTGGCTGTGATAGAGCTAGTTGAAGAAGTAGTGGAAGAGGAAGCAATGCTAACAGTCTTAAAGGAAATTGAAGAGAAAATGCCTGAGAGCATGGGGGAGCAGTCTAGGAAAGATTAGTTCATGATAATTGATGAGTTACAATCTTTTGAAGACGAAGGTGAGCCAGAGTCTAGAGAAGTGACACTAGAGGAGGATCGACCAAGAATTAAAGAAGAGATTCACGCATTAAAGCAGGTGCCAAAGCCCAAGGATATGAAACCCATTAAATCTTCGAAGTTATGGCAAATAGATGATGTAAAGAATGCTTTCCTAGATGGAGAGTTAGATCGAGAAGTTTACAAGAAGTAGCCAAAGAGATTTGAGGGCAAAGCCCAGCCAAACAATGTCTGTAAGCTACAAAGAACACTTTACGGGTTGAAACAAGCGCCGAGGGAATGGTATGTTGACAATGGCAAAATTGGGAGAGAGTCAGTGTTGAGGGGGAGTGTTAGAAATCAACACTAACTCTCTTGTCTCTAGAAATTTCTACAGTATTCTAGAAACTTCTAGAACATTCTCACACAATCTCTCTAATTCCGGAAATTTCTCTCTTGCTCTCTTTCCGGAATTCTCTCCAAGATAGTTCTTATATTTTCTCTAGAAGCTTCCTTGCACTAGTGAATTTTAGTCACATGTTTATAGAATAGTCTAGAAGGTTGGAGAATGGCATTCATTTAATGCCAATAAAAAGGAAGTTGCTAGAAGCTTCAAGTTGGTTTCCTAACCAACACACACCTAGTATAAATAGATGTGGTGGTATGTGAAGTAGAGTGTGAGAGACTAGTGTAAGACTAGTGTGAGACCAGTGAGAGACTAGTGTGAGACTAGTGTGAGATTAGTGAGATGTGTGAGAGACTTGTGAAGAGTGTGAAGTGAAGAAATAAGTAAGAGCTATTGTGTAGTGTCAATACATAGGTGTCTAGAGAGTTGGTGTGTGTGTCTTGTAAAAGCATTTAGTGCTTGTAAAGTGTTGTAATTCAAAGAGTCAAGTTAAAATAAAAGCTCTTTGTTCAGTCATTTGTTTAATAATCTAATGTCAGAGCTTCTGCTAACTCAACAAGAAAGCCCCGTATTATTTTTTTCTCATCTTATATAGGGTTTACCTAACTCTTAGCTATGAGTCTTAGGTATCAAATTCACCCTTATATAAGAGAGAGAGAGAGAGAGAGAGAGAGAGAGAGAGAGAGGTATAATACACCAAGCTTACATAAAAAATTTTCATGTACTAATCTGTCTTTCAAACTTTAACCATGCATTTTTTTTCTTCTTCATATACCAATAATTGAATTATCTATCTTATTTGATTTGGAATTAAGAAAAAAAAAATGAAGGTACTTTGTCTATAATTTATGCTATTGGACTATAAATTTGGGGAAGTTATGATCAAACTCATATTTTCATATTATAATATACCAACATTATTTAGTTTGTTCATGCATATACAAGTAATCAATTAGTCTTGTATAATAACTCACACCTAGTATATTAAGTGTCTTGTAGTTTAAAAACATTGATTAGTTTCTTTTATGAGGACAACTAATGTTCAAATCCCCCTCCCCCCACTTGTAACAATTTGTCCAAAAAACATCACACTTTAGCTTACTAACATTTTTTTTTTTTGAATAAACAGTAATACTTATTAGAACACATACAAAAATAGCAATACTAGTATTTTAAATTGGGTTTATAATACATTACATAACTAGAGTACAACTACAAAATGGTTTAACTTTTGTAGTTGTAGATTGGGTTTAAAAACAGTGAATACTAGAACACACAATACAAATTTTTTAAAAAAAAATTGATACTTGAAGTGTAGACATTGTATACAAAGCATACATCAAAGAATATGAATTGATAATTTTCTGGATTTTCTGGTGCTTATAGTCTTTTTTGGCTTGGTTGATGTATTTTTTTTAGTTTTGTGGATGTACTTTCGAGGGAAGCTCTGTTCTCCCCTGTATTGTATTGTAGCAATTGGCTGTTTTAATAAAAGTTTTGTTTTCAAGAAGAAAAAAAAAAGTATGTTACTTATAAGTGATATATATAAATACAATAATCTGCTTATGCTTGTGTGTACTAATGTTGATTGGTATGATACATAGGTGACACGACTAAGGTGTGGAGGTTTTGTGTGTACTAATCTGCTTATACAATCACATAATGAGTGATGGTATGAGCATACTTCAATTCATGATTGCTGTGGGTGAGATGGCACAAGGCGCAACTGCTCCTTCAATCCCACCTGTGTGGCAAAGGGAGCTTCTCAATGCTAGAAACCCACCACAAGTGACATTCACACATCATGAATTTGATGAAGTGGTCGAGTCCAAGGCCTTTGCCAGTTCCCTCCATGACATGGCCTGCAATTGTTTCTTCTTTGGTCCAACTCAGATATCTGCAATTCGAAAAAAAAAACTTCCTCGTCACCTACATAAATCTTCCACGTTCGAGGTATTAACTGCATGCTTACGGAGATGCCGCACCATAGCAATTCAACTGGAGTCAAAGGATGAAGTGCGCTTGATATTTGGCATTAATGTGCGAAACAAATTTAACTCACCAATAGGGTACTATGGTAATGGGATTGCAGTCTCATTGGCTTTAACAACTGCTGGAAAGCTATGTCAAAGTCCTTTGGAATTGGAACTAATCAAAAGTGCAAAGAATAATGTTGCTGAGTAAGTTCGATCACTTATAGATCTTTTGGTGATAAAAGGTCGACCTTTTCTTACCATGGTGTATTCCTACTTGGTATCAGACATAACACGTATAAGATTTGAAGCTTTGGATTTTGGGTTGGGCAAAGCAGCCTTGACCCTGCAAACTTCTACATGCCAATGAAGAATAGTCATGGAGAGGAGGGAATTACGGTGCCAATGTGATTGCCAACTTTAGCCATGGAAACATTTGTGAAGGAGCTAGATAGCATCTTGGGAGACCACTGAGATAGCAGTACAACTTCTTAAGTAATCACGATAAATGACTAGTGCACTTAAGTTATTGCACTCAAAGTTGTGTGTAATAATTTAAGACGAAGTCACAAATTTCAATTTAAAAAAAAATTTACACAATTTTTTGTGTGATAGATATTGCTCTAAGTAATCATATCTTTTCAGTATTTATGGGGACTAATATGTGATATGAGAACAAAATGCATAATCTTATTTCTATGATATTTCTGGGGTATATGATGCTTCCGATGATTCTGGAAATTCATTTTGATAGTTACTATTTTAACCACTCGTGCATGGTTAAGATTATGTTGTTACTCTTCAAAAAAATATGAGAAAAGATTATGTTGGTATATATTGTATCCCGGCCCAAAAATATAAAGATATCACATACAGAACGATAGTCATGCATTAATGTTCTATTGTTGGGTAATTGCTAATGTGTGCACCTTATTACACACGCCGTACACGTAATTTAATTTTTAGACTTAAATGGTGACTTCGAAGTTACAATTTCTGTTCAAATATCGAAATGTGAGTATGATATGTGTAATAGGCAGTGTGTTATAAACACTACCCTTTATTATTAGATAAGCAAGTTTGTCTCTACATTTTCACTTGTGTTTTTTGTCTCTACATTTTCACTTGTGTTTTTCTCTTACAAATGGAATTTACTTTCTTCACCCTTGTTGGTTACTCTGTTGCACTAAGTGAAGTTGTATATACCATACGTTCATACATTTAGTTAGTAAGTTGTACAGACTCTTGTTTTCTTTATCTTTTTTTATTTTTCTTTTCGTAAAGTTGTATATACTTAATCATACTTGTTCAAAACGATTATTTTATTGGGACACTAAATAAAAATTCTCTGTCTCATTTTTTATGGTATACCAAATGTCCTTTTTGTCTAAAAAAAAAAGTCTTTTTTTTTTCTTTTTTTCATTTTAATTTTGGCTGTTTTATAAGAAAAGTGAAAAGAAAAAATGAAGTATAAAGTGGTTATTTCATAAGAGCATTAGCATTCTCATCTGGAGTTACAAAAAAATGCTATTTCGACGTATCAAAAAGATTACTTTATTATTTTAACACACTATTTTACAATTTAGTGCACATCACATCTTCTATTTTTCAATTCTATACATTAAAATAATATATACAAATATTAAAATAATATTAAAAAAACCAACACTAAAGCATTTGAAACCAACACTGTAGCATCTGAATAAACAAATAATAAAAAATTTTGCAACATGCTATAGTGCGGTTCCATATATGAATCTGCACTGTAGCATATTGCAAAAAATTTTGAGATTTGGAACATCTCATGAGGCATGGATATTGGTGTTTAGTGTGCTGAATGCCAAAAATTTGGCATTTGACACACCTGATACAGATGCTCTGTAATGGATATGCTAAATTCTAAATTTTTAACATTTAGCACATCAAACACCAAAAACACAGCCACATCAAATATTTCAAACCTTAAAAATTTTGACATGGGGCTATAGTGTTGTTCTAAAAATGAGACGGTACGCAGTAAAATGTTAAAAAATTTCTTTATTTTATACTCTCTCTCTCTCTCTCTCTCTCTCTCTCTCTCTCTCTCTCTCTCTCTCTCTCTCTCTCTCTCTCTCTCTCTCTCTCTCTCTCTCTCTCTCTCTCTCTCTCTCTCTCTCTCTCTCTGGCGGTGGCTTTTTGGTGGCAGTGCATGGCCAAACTTGTGGTTTGTTAGCTGTAATATGTGGGTCTTCGTAGTCACAGAGCCAGGAATTTATCTTTGAGGAGGGGGGAGCATATATAATTTTTTTTTTTTTTTGTGTGTATGAAATGTAAAATAGTAATGTACAATACTTCATAACTCAATATGTGCTATAAACAAAAGTGTATTAATTAAAAATAAACAATCATGAGACAAGATTGACAAAATGATTTAATATCTTTAATCAACTATAAAATGGGCAAAGTCGCAAAACATAAAATAACATAAAAGTTAAACATCTTTTTTCAAAACTGTAACCTACACTCTTTAAGAGATCTAAAGTCATCTAGTATTGATGACTTTTCAACTTTTCTACTGCTATGTACAAGTAAGCCATAAATGTGTTGGGATGAAATTTTTTTTTTTTCCTTTTTTTGTTGAGGTAATTGTTAAAATACCTATGTGTTTATTTTAAAGATGTTGAATGTTTAATTATTGTATTTTGTTGACATATGTAATTATGGATTGTATTTTTTTTAAAAGAAAATTATGTTTATTTTTAGACTTTCTTAAATATATATGTATATTATCAAGTATGGGGGGGGTCAAAATAATAAAGTTATTTAAAAATTTTCAAATTATTTAGGATATTTTCAAAAAAAATATATATATTTTTTTTTTCAAAAATTTTGGGGGGGCCCGTGCCCCCCTCGGTCTTCAAGTGGCTACGCCACTGGGTCTTCGACGATGGTTCAATCTAGTGGGTTTTAGTTGTTTCGAAGGTAGGTTGCAGTGCTGGTGGTTATGATTGTGGTTGTGGGTTGCAAGTGAGGGGTGGTAGGTTTTAGTTTATGGGTCACCCATGGTTCTGTCCATGGGTTTTGTGGGTTGATGTTCTTGCTGGTGGTATTGGGTTGATTTTGGTTGGTTTGTAGGATTATATCTCCTTAAAGAGAATTTTATGTGGCCCACATTTAAGTGAAGATGAAACTCATGTCTTAAGTTTCCTATTTGTGAAAGTTACATGTTAGATGTAACATCCTTTAGTAACTCTCAAATTGTGTAACCTATTTGGTTAATAAACACCATGAAGTTGCAACTTTTAAACTCCTTGATGGAAGGAGAGTTATGGAAATCTTCATTTAAAAGGGTCCCTAGTCTAGCCTATGTATATAGCCTGTCTCCATCAAAAGGATATCTGTAAGGTGAAGGCCATAGACAAGAAGACCCCTTTATATACACTATCATCGTAAAGTGAGTCTTCTTTTTCTCTAAACACTTAAACAACTATGGCTGAAGGTATGTTTATGTTGTTTTGTTTCCGCTACACTCTGAATTTTGTCTTACATTTGGTATCAGAGCCATCTTTCATGCTATGTTGTTTAGTGATCTTAGTTTGAGAAATTTCTAATCATAGTATATTTGTAGCATCTATGGTAAAAGTTTGTATGCACTAATTTAAGTTGTCCTAAATGCAAATATAGAGCATGTGTACTCTAAATCCTAGAGAACAAGTTTTGTTTTGCATCTTTATTGGTATATGTGTAACAAATTACCATTGAGTTTTGAGATTGGAAGTATTAATTTGGAATCCACGTGATTATTATCTATATAGAACTAGACATGTTCAATGGTAGTTACGTTGTATGTATTTGTTTTTCATTACATGTGCGACTCAAGGATTTTTTTTTCTCTAATCTTAAATTGTCCACATATAGTATTTTACAATATGCTAATGTGGACTAGTGGGTAATTTGACTAAAATACATGCCAAGGCACTTAAAGTGTTCATATATTTGATTTTGATATTCATCAAGTGCTCATCCAAGTATTTATGTTTGTTTCCTAGATAGAAAATCTTAATTATTTGGAAAATAATTTTTAATAGTATGGTGGTTCATATGACAAACATGCCTCAATAATTTGTACAACTTTCAATTGTAAATTGCTTTAGAGACAATTTTTTGTGGATCAATATATTTGGCATGATAATACAAATGATCCTTATATTTTGGAAACCATAACTTTTTACAATAAATTATGGGGATAAATGTGTTGCATATAAGTTTGCAATTATTTCATAAAGTTTATTGTTACATTTGAGATTTGGATCATTGAAGTGAAGAATGTGTTTAATTAAGTGCATTTTAGGTTTCTTTGCACTTATCATGTTGTGAAATATTATTTCATGTCATCTTGGAGTGCATACTGTCATGATCATTATTAGGATTGATTGATCTTTATGATGCTATTTGAAGTAGTGAATATCAAAATGACTTAGGAGTAGCCATAGCATCTTAAGCCATGATGATAATCACATCAAGAAATTTTTACAAGACTTCATTAGGATAAAGGCATCTAAGTGGCAATTAATTCATGAAGATAATGACTTGGCCCCATAGGGAGGTTATTATTTTTATGATTTAATTGGAATAAAATGGTGAATGTAGCATTAAGATGAGATTTTTCCTAGGCCCATAGGTATGGAAAATTTGATACTTAGTGTTTATATTTACTAGTTTTATGAATAAAGTTTTATAGTAAATTCATGAATGATGCGCCTCTGCCCATAGGAAGGTCGAATTTACTACTAAATTGACATTGGTTAATTTAGAATTAAAGTTTAAGTTTCATAGCATTAAAAGTTTATATTCTTTGGGTTTGTGGATCTATGTTTTGGTACTCATGTGGATGAATCACCCATCTCATTGAATTGAATAAAATATGTTAAAATGAGAAATTAAGTATAAGGGCGGGAGTGATCTAATTGCTCAAGAGTAAAAACTTGAGAATTTATTCCTTTAAGGTAAAGGTTTTGTGAAAGCTATTTATATTAGTTTACAAGATCCATTAAGCTACTAATGGTATATAAAGGTACACCAACTTTGTTGTGCCATTTGGTTTTACTGGGCACATTGTTAATCAGTGTATATACTATATACCTTAAGATCAGTGGGAGTAAATGCATTGTTTTTACGCCTAAATATGAATGACACACTACTTGGAAGTAGTGATTTGATTATGTCATGTATGATATCCTATAAGCTATGAAGCTATAAGACAGGCATTATGGATAAGTCTTAAGATTGTCGATTTTATGATAAGACCTTTAAAGATTTTTTCAAAGATAACTCGGCTATAATTTTCGTCTCTAAGGACAATGAATGTGAAAGCCGAAATAAACATATCGACATAAAGTAACTCAGTCTAAGAGAGAGTTTTAAGAAATTGAAAGTGTCCATTGTGTTAAAATTATTGAGCTAATATTTGTTAATTTCATAACTAAAGGTTTGCCGGCAAAGCAGTATAAAAGTCTTTTGGACATATGGAACCTGTTAGCTCATTTAGTGTTTAATTTCTCTCTAATTATTCTATGTTTTGGACACATATTTGGTTATTTTTGGAGAAGAAAATATATGATTTTTATTTTGTGCACATAAAGTATATATATAAAGTTTATTTAATCCATGGGGATAAATAAAGAACAATATATCCATAGGGATGTTTAGAGGAGGACCCGAATGGCTAATAGGTAGTCCATTCATAAAGAATTAATGGCCCATAAAGTACTCACTTAAGGATTACCATACATTATAATACATGGAAGGAAGTACTCATTATAATTAAGGGTATTGCCGCCATGATTCATGTACTGGATTCTTTATTTGAGTGGAAGCATTTCACAACTAGTGACATGGATAATATCATGGCTATAGCATAGTGATAATCACTTATTGAGTTATTTAAATTTCATGTGGGCCAAGTGGGAGAATGTAGGATTATATCTCCTTAAAGAGAATTTTATGTGGCCCACATTTGAGTGAAGATGAAACTCATGTCTTAAGTTTCCTATTTGTGAAAGTTACATGTTAGATGTAACATCCTTTAGTAACTCTCAAATGGTGTAACCCATTTGGTTAATAAACACCATGAAGTTACAACTTTTAAACTCCTTGATGGAAGGAGAGTTATGGAAATCTTCATTTAAAAGGGTCCTTAGTCTAGCCTATGTATATAGCCTATCTCCATCAAAAGGATATATGTAAGGTGAAGGCCATAGACAAGAAGACCCTTTTATATACACTATCATCGTAAAGTGAGTCTTCTTTTTCTCTAAACACTTAAACAACTATGGCTGAAGGTATGTTTATGTTGTTTTGTTTCCGCTGCACTCTGAATTTTGTCTTACATGGTTGAGATCAGATTATTAGCATTCTTGTTGGTGGTATTGGGTTGATTTTGGTTGGTTGAGATTAGATTATTCTTTTAGTTGAGAACAAATTGTTCTTCTTTGGTTGAGATCTTCTTCTTCTTTATTGTGGTTTTGGTTTGATTTTGGGGTTTTGTTTTAGTAGTATTGGGTGGTGGTGGGTTTGTGGTGGTGGTGGCGGGTGGGTTGTTGTTGGTGGATGGTGATTGGTTGTACCTATTATGATATGGTACTGGCTTTATAATTTTTTTTTTTTAAAAATTCTGTAGAAGTATTATATAAAATATTTTTATGGGTTGTGATCTTAAAATAGAAGATCTAATGAATGATACTAATGTGTTAAAATAAATGGATTTGGCTTACCTCTAGTATTTTTTTAACTAGACATCTCCTTTTGTTTTAATAAGAAACTGCCACATCACCGACTAACTAAATAAAATGTGGAGGCCAAAACTCACAATCACTTACTAATGTATATTTAAAACGATAGGAGATGTCCAGTTAAAAAAGTATTGGAAGTAAGCCAAATCCAAAATAAATAAAGTAACTTTTTGTTGTGTGAAAAATAGCATTTTTTTAGCAGCTGATGTCGATGCAGTAAGAAGAGTTGTAATTGATGAGTATAAATTATAAAGTGAAACATAAATAGTAAGATAGATAAAGGATTTGTTTTTAGAGAACACCTATTTCCCTTTTGATTCTTTTATGTCTTGTTTTAATTTGTCCTCTATCTATCTATCTATATATATATATATATCATTTTGGGTGCTGAGTAATTAAAAATAAATTATTACTCTAAACAAGTATTAATTCTTTTTTCATTTATTAATATTTATCATAATATATACATTTTTTTTCCCACAAAACTCTTCTTGGCGGCCCAACATAATATGACATTGCATAATTAAGTAAAGTTGTAATCTAATTTTTGATTTTATATCTCGTTTTTAAGAGGGAGATAGATATTATTTGGTGTGTGGCTTTGTGTGATATCAATTTACAAAAATTATAGTCTCAAAGTATTAGGGGAGATTAATCTATAATTGATGATTTAACACATTTGCAACATTTTTTTTTGAAACATTTTAGGGTTTCAATTGGGTTAGGGTTTCTATTGGCCTCATACTTTAAGAGTCTTAATAAAAATGAAAATGAAAAATGTGCTAAAAATGCTATAAAATGTTCAAAATATAATGTGACATTGATTCTCATTGATGAATTTTATCAATTTAACTAATAAATGTTTAAATACTTTTTTTGTGATTAATAACATGGTAATTTGTAAGCCAATAGTAAAATTTGTAGTATACTTAACATTACTGATAAAAAAAATGCACAACCTTTAAAATATATATGTATGTGATTTTATAAAAATTTGGGCCTTTAACCATTAAAAGTGTGGTCTTTTTTCCGAAGGAGAATTTTATTTTTTATTGGGGCCTTAGGCCTAGGACTAACTTTCCGAGGCCTTAATAGATGGTTTAAAGAACAGTATATAAAGTAAAGCGAAAAGTGAGAATTAGTAGAAATTTTACCATGGAGTTTTTAGTGAAGAAATTACTACAGTAGTAGAGTTTGTATTTACGTTGTGGTTGGCCGAAAGGATGACAAGGTAGTTACAAGTTATACAAAATGTTCAAATGAAACTTTTGCTTCTAAAATTAAGGTTGTAATCAAACATAAAATAACCAACACATGAATTTGATTTTAAGTGAGTTTTTCTTTACTGGTAAATTTTAAGGTTAATAGGTTACTAGATATTCTACATTTCTATTGTTATTTTATTTATTTATTTATTATTATTATTATTATATATATATATATATATATATATTTTTTTTGGTAGTGATAAACAAAATACAACAAACACTTAAAAGTGAAAATCTCAAATGAATAAGAAAATGGCTTGCCTAAAGTTATATATAATGCCTTAAGCCTAAAATCATATCTACCAGGCCCTAGACGTATTTACTTTCCTTTCTCTTCATTTTGGTTGGTGGTTGCCATGGTGGGGAATCAAATTGATACATTGAGTGTTTACACATAAAATAATGCCACATGACGAGTATGTGAATGATAAAGTGGGCAATACATAGCAGTGGCGGCGCCACCTTATAATTATATATAATAATTTAAAATTTTATATTTATTTACCTTTAAAAAAAAATTGGGATCACCCTGAATTTTTTTATATCAATAAAATTAAATTTTGATCTATAATTTGAGCAACTTAGCAATATATTAGGGCATTTCAAGCAAAAAGGAAAAACTAAAAAAAAAAAATAATAATAATAAAACTACTACAGGCTGGGCAGTGACTTGATTCCTTCGACTAAACACACTATCCAATACAACACAATTTTCAACCTTTTATTATTTTTTATTACAGTATTATTTTTCCTCACCAGACATATATTATTTACTTCTCATTTTTAATTATTTTTTCTTGTTTATTCTTAACCACACACATCTCTATCTCCTTGATTTTTACACTTCATACTTTTAAATTTTATCACATCTTCATCTACACTTTTACATCTACGTTTTGCCTTCCTCCTTATTCGTAACTTTTGTGTCTTTTACCAGTATCAGTGCGGCAGTGCCTCTTCTCAAGTTTTGAGTCTCAAATTTCTCAATACGATTTTTTTTTGCTGTACAAGTACCTTTGTTCATTTCTTTTCTTTTCATTTTTTTTTCCTTTTGAGTTTTTTTGGTTTACAAAATGCAAATTTATATTGGTTTTAAGAACTTTTTTTTTTTTAAGCACAAACTTCATGCCGGCCGAAATTCAAGATTTGGCCAAATCTTGAATTTCGGCCGGTATTTACCGAAACACCCGAAATACACCGAAATTACCCGAAATTTTTTCCGAAGTGGAATAGGGTGGGTTACTATTCCGGTTTGTTTACTGGCATGATATTTTCTGGCCGTTATGGCCAGAATGGAATGGAATTAATAACATTGAATCAAACGTAATTACCTAAAGGCTAAAAAGAAACAAGATTGTGTAATTTATGCTTCCTAAGGAACACCCTGAACAAAATTCCTGGAGCCGTCACTGATACATAGCTTTTGTTAGTACATATGTGATTCACTTGTTAGGAACATATGTCACTATTTTATGTAATTGGCTAATCCTTTGACAAAACTCACTTTACTTGTAATTGGATAGATCTAGGATGTGTTTAATACTTCAAGAAACTGTGTTTCAAGATCAAGTGTTAAAGTCATGCAAGTCTGTCCAAGAGACAAGCTAAAAAAGTGTTGTTCATTAAAGCTCGACAGCTAGCTATCTATTGAGACATGTAGAGCTGTTGAAGCCCGTGGCTTGACAGTAGCTCGACAGATAGGGTATCTGTCGAGATTTATGAAAAACATAATTTCAATTATGTTTTAACTCCAATCCGCGATTATGTGTTTGGGTTTTCTTTTCTCACAACCCTAGACATATAAAAGGATTATTTTAAGAGTCGTCAAAGAGTTCACAAGTTGCACAAGTGTTGAGCAAAGTTTGTTCAAGCAAATTGTGACCGAAGACAGAATTTGCCTTAGTTCATCATTCTTGTGAAAAAGTTGTTGTGTTTGTGCACCGTAGGATTTTGTGACCAAGCATCTTTTTGATCTTCATCGTGGATGAACTGAAAAACTTTGCAGCCAACAACCTTCTCTAATTGGTGATTGAAGTCGCGTACTGGGATCCGCACAATTGGTTAGTCACGTACTGGGAGCCGTGCATCAAAATGAGAAATTGTCATTATAGAACAAGTTCAATTGGGTATTGGGGTAAGGGTTCAACTGTAGGTTGGTATAAGGTACTAGGATTCCTTTACTTATAACCGCTTGTTATGATAATAGTGAAATTTCAGGAGTAATGACCTTAAAATCACTCGATGAGGTTTTTGTCATGTTGGTTTTCCCCATTCATAAAAAAATCACCGTGTTAATTTATTTTCCACTGCATATTTAGTTTTTTGGTGATTTGTTTGTACTACCACGCGTTTCCATGTTAATTAACTTAATTAATTCACTTGGTTAAATTAATTGGTTAATTTATCACAAAGGGTCAATTCGTTTTGGCCTATCAAGTGATATCAGAGCAAGCACACTCTGATTAGGTTTTAATCTTTGCTGTGTTAATCCATTGATCCCTGTTGTCATGGCTGCAACTGACTTAAAGAGATCTTTTAATTCAAATACATCTTGTTTTTCTAATCTCTGCTTGTTTGAGTGTCTTAGAAAATACAAGTCTAAAAGTTATTTGAATTCACTTGTGATGACCATTATAAAAGATCTCAGTTTGCCTAAGAAGAAACTAGACTGTCTTAGAATGAAAATGTACAAAGGAGTTCATCTGAGAAAAGTGAAAGTTAAAGGTTTAGCTCGTAAAAGGCACATGAGAGAAAGCATCATTCCTACTGACCTGTCATCTAAGCACGAAGTGTGTTTTATGACGAAGTCTGCATTTAAAGTTATGGATACATGTCTGTGGTACCTTGATAGCAGTTGCTCAAGACATATGACTGGAGACCAATCTCTCTTCAAGGTTTTCGAGTCAAAGAAAGGTGGCAATGTCACTTTTGGTGGTGGGAGCAAGTCACAGATTAAAGGAAAGGGAATCATCTCTCTACCTGGATTGTCGGACATTGCGAATGTTCTATATGTGGAAGGTCTGAGGGTGAACCTGTTGAGCATAAGTCAGATATGTGATCAAGACTTCATGGTGCTATTCTCAAAAGGAAAGTGTCTTATCATGGATGAGTTTGGAAAGAAACTCATAAGTGGTGTTCGCACTCTAGACAACTGTTATGGATTGGTTCCGGATGCTGATATTGTGTGCAATAGCATTCGTTTGCCAAATGAAGATCTATGGCATCAACGGATGAGACATGCTAGTTACAAACATCTTTCTATTGTATCTAAGCATAAATCAGTCTTAGGGATACCAAAGCTTAATAGACTGAGCAATGTAGTGTGTGCACCATGTCAGCTTGGGAAACAGAAGAAAGCTAAGCATCTGAGCACTCAGACATCAGCTACATCTAGACCATTGGAGCTTCTACATCTGGATCTTATGGGTCCAACTAGAACCGAGTCTCTTGGTGGTAAGAGATACATCATGGTTATGGTAGACGACTTCACTAGGTATACTTGGGTCATTCTCCTATGATCCAAGTCTGATGCTCCTAAGCACATTGAAGCTTTGTGCACAAGACTGCAGAATGAGAAAAGCCTGAAGATTGATCGAATTCGAAGTGACCATGGTAAAAATTCGAGAACTCGAATATGGAGTCCTTTTGCACAATGACAGTTTTTAGACCCCTTAAACAATTGATTTAACCTAGGTAATTAGCCAAGTTGTTACTTAGTCCAATTAAACAAGTCTAGGTTATCACAATATAAAAGATCAAATCATGCAAAGCAGCGGAAAATAAATAACACAAGATATGATCACCTAGGAAACTAAACCAGTAAAAACCTGGGGAGGATTTGACCTAGCTATCCTCAAGGTAAACTTGAATCCACTATCTTGAAAGAATCGAAGTTCATACAATAAGACTTACAAGCCCCCACGCTCGACTTCTTATTGCTACCAACCAGTAGAACTTACTGACACGGCCACGTGCAAGCTTCGAATCCACGGACTCCTTCTTTCTTGGATTCCCACTAGCTACAAGCACACCCGCTTGTGTATTCTTTAAGCTTTAATGGCAGCAACTGAATTGATCATCAAGGTATAGATAAATCTTCTCCTTGAAAACCCTAAACTTGTGTAAAGGAAAGCTTCTCTAGATCTCACAAGAGATTTACACAAACCGCAAATATGAGCAACACTAAAACGTGGCTAGGGTTTGCCTTTTATACTTAGGAAAAATAAGAAACCCTAAAAACGTTTTAAAACAAATAGGGCTGAGTTGGACGAATCTGTAGAAAAGCATTCTGCCCGAGCTTCGATCGGTCGAGCCTAAGCTTCGATCAATCGAGCCAGGCCGAAAACCACAGTGCTTCCTGCTTTCACTCGATTCCAACTTTACATTGACACACAACTTTGAGCTAGCTTTAAACACTTCTAAACACATTGTTTTGATCATGGTTTGCCAACATTACACATTAGAGTTCTAAATACATAAAATCCTAATCTTTAGAACCTAACAAACTCCCCCTTTGGCAATCCGTGACAAAACACAACTTAGAAGCTCAAAGTTTACAAAATGAAAAGCCCTTTACAAAATAATGCTCATAAACCAAATTCAATCCTAACTACTATCCATCAGTTACAAGTGTAGACAGCAACTTAATTGAATCAATTTGTATATTTCCTGAAACACTAAACAAAATGCATAACCGCATGTGTGGAAACAATACAAGTAAACAAAATAACTTCTGAATTTCAAACAACACACAAATAAAGACATATATCAATGTAGACACCCCATTTTACAACTTGCATATTTAACCAACCAATAGATCTTCAAATTTGTGATACAAAACAAATCTTGATGTTCTCACGATCATAATGATATGTCATGGGTTTTGATTGGACCACCTGATCAAAAGTTATCATACAAACAATTTTCAATGATCATGGCTCGCCTATACGATGGGCTTGATCACATCCTATTCTAAACACTTAATTTTGATTGGTTCTCACAAGAATTAATTTAAAGTTAATAAAGTGTGATTTTTGATTGGATTTCATTTTTTTTCTTTTTTTTTTGAATAAATAATAAAAAATGTTTTTCTTTATGGCATCTTATCTGCTATTTTAAAAAAAAAATAAAATTGGAGATATGATCCATGAAAAATTCAAAAAAAAAAAGAAAAAAAAGAAAAATGCTCAAAAAACGTCATTATCTTCAGCAGCTACTTGAATCGCATTTTTGGTCAGAAAAACGTTGAAATTTGGATTTCTCTATTTATATAAAAGTTGTAGAGAATTAAATTTCCTTTCAAAAAACATCAATCCCAAATCAAGTGGAATTTTGAGCAGAAAGTTATGGCCAAAAAACGAAACAGGTGCAGAAGATAACACAAATTCAGCATTATCTTCAATTTTCTCTCAAAATTTCAAATGAGTTCAACATCAAATCTGGTCAAGCCTATCTAATAGACTTATCCTTTCCCTTTGCTTCAGAAGAAAGATTTTTGAAAAATAAATTGGGTAAAGAAACAGATACAGCCTATGAAAAAATTCAAAAATGCTCAAAAGACGTTACTATTTTCAGCAGCAATTTGAAACACATTTTTGGCATGGATAACGTTGAAATTTGGCTTTCTCTATTTCTGAAAAAGTTGTAGATAATTGAATTTCCTTTCAAAAAAAGCCCATCTTGAATCAATTGGAATTTTTTCCGGAAAATTAGAGCCAAAATACGAAGCAGGTGCAGCATCATTTCAAAATTTGAATGGGGATCAACACCAAATCCGTCCCAGCTCATTTAAACAGGTTATCTCCTCCCTTAGCTTCAGAAGAAAGCTAATAACTTAGCTTTAAAGCTAAGCCATTCCTTCCCCTATAAATAAAGAAGACCTCTTCCATTCTCTGGACCCCGAATTCCCTCTAGAGAGCTGGTGAGAAAGCAGAAAAGAAAAACTATTGAGCAACTGTTGTTCTTACTTTAGTTGTAGTTTAGTACTTCCTTGCTTTCTCCCTAGCCCTTTAAGTGATCACTTCCCCTTTTAATTTATGTTGGTAAGTAGTTAATTTTTTTTTTTTAAATTCTTTATACATGCTAGAATAAATGCTTACAAATCATTAATTATTCACTTCTTTTGTGTTATGCTTGGATGAACATGCCTATATGTCTTATTGATTTTCTCTTACATGCTTAGATGAACATTTCTAGGTGATACACAATTTTCTCTTACATGCTTAGATGAACACTTCTAGGCTAATACACAATTTTCTTTTGAATGCTTAGATGAGCACTTCTAGGCTAAAACACAACTTTTCTCTTTAATACTTAGATGAACATGTCAAGGTAGTTGTTTTACTTTTTTAAATGCTTGAACAAACATGTCAAAGTATTTTGATTTTGTCTAGATAAACATGTCTAGGGTTTTTTCCTTTACTTCTCTTCATAATTGCTTGGATGATCAAATATGCTTAAAGGTTTTATTTTTATTTGTTTCTCTTTACAATTATGTTGATGACAAATAACATGACAATTTTGTTTTTCCTTCACATGCTTAGATGAACATGTCTAGGTTAGGAATTCTTTATTTATATTGATCTCTTGGATGAACATGCCATTACCTTCGTTTTTTTTACATTAAAATTGTTATCTAACATGTTTTATTTTTTATTTTTATTTTTTGTTTGTTCCTCTTTATGTTAAATTCCCTTAACACATATTTATTTACAATTCCTACAAATCACATGTTTATATGACATATTCTTTGTATTTGTTTGACATGACATGACGTTGGCCACCTTAACCTAGGAGACTGGTTTTACCGGGCGAGATGGGTGCTTAATCCCTTCCCATCTCGTAAATTAGCCTCCGAACCAAGATCAAGGGTTCTAGACAATGCTCTTGTATATACAATTTTACCTTTTTTAGAATGTAACTAAGAAATAAAGCAATGTAATTTACTTTTCTTAAATTGTACCTAGGACAAAAAGCATTGTAAATTTTTGTTACAAAATTCGATGTAAATTGTCATATACATTAATACAACAGAAGTATTTTTCATTAAAGGTGGAGACTCCATGTAAAACCCTCGATCTAGGGGGGAGCACATTTTACAATCAATGAATAACTTATAAATATAAATCAATAAGCAGTTTGAAACAAGAATAAAATAAAGTACCAACAAAACATAAAACTCCCCCTAACATGAATATCCCATCAAAAACAAGGTAAGAACTAAAAAAAAATGCATAAGTACAAAGTGAAGCACCTAGATACAATCTAAACCCCACAAGCTCCAACCAAAAAATAAACTCCCCCTGAAAACAAAAATCCTCCATGTACTCCCCCTTTTTGTGACGGAATGCCAAAGGGCAAACAAGATATCCATCATCAAAAGGGAGGTGGTCTAAACTGCGCCAACTCCGCACGCAAGGCACAAATCTCATCAAGTACATCCACCAAAATATGTCCTTGAGCCGCCTGAACGGTCAAGACATGATCCAACGTTCGACGAATGTCTGAATCATTCGAAGCAGTCGGTGGAGGAACATCAGCATCAGCAGCAGCACCTGAAGTCTGAGCAGCAGCAGTACCTGTAGAAGAGGGAGGAGGGGGAACACTACTAGATGACGCACCTCTAGTACGAGGAAGAGCAACTCTCAACTGAGCAGCCCTCTGACGAAGAAAGGTGGCACCTATAGGAGTAATCACATGAACAGGCTCACCAGACGGAAAACCATCTAGACCTAAGTAGAGCAAAATCCTATAAATGAAAATAGGATGAATCAGAGCATGCCCTACGGCAGAACTCCTATGAACCTCGTTCAAAGAACGAAAGAACAAATGAGGAAAACTGATAGACGCTCCAGAAGCAAAGGTGTACAAAAACACACATCACTCTAAAGGGATGGTGTGGAAGTGAGAGATAGACCACAAGGAATAACACGCAATCCTAAAGAAGAGATAGGCCATCTCGGTAAGCTCAACAAACGTGATCCGAGGATCAGAACCCCATTGGATAGATGACCCAGTGATGTAAGACATAAAAACGTCTAATGAGGGTGACTCATCATAGGGATAGTCAGCATCCCGAACAACCGGCACCCTAAGAGCCTCAGCCACTACCCGAGGGGTAATGGTGAACTCTACACCTCGTATTCAACTTCTAACTAGGGTGTTGGAATCATAGACGTGGTAAGAGAGGTTCGAGTAGAACTCTCTAATAAGGGCGGTCGGGGGTGGATGATCTATCTCTAAGAGAGGCAACCAACCTTTAGACTCAAAATTGGCCCTAATGGCCGGATCAAGCGCATCTAACACAACAGCTCGCTCAGACAAGATCTTACGCTTACAGTTCAAAGTGTCATAGGCTTCTCTACACTTATCATTCTTAAACAGCTCAACCCTAGGTGGAGACTCAGAGGAAGTGGAAGTGGTCCTATGAGCTTTAGTTTTCCTAGGCATGGTGCTAAGATAAGAATCAAAACACAGAGCGAAAGAACAAAACCACAAAACCAAAGCCAAGAGCAGACTGCAAGTTAGCACAAAAACAAAATATAGAATCAAAATCTATATGATGCATGAACAAGTATAAATGTCATGATGCATGTTCTAATGCAGTGAATTAAGTCCAAAAGGTTCAAATTACAAAATTGGCTTGTACAATAAGGTTTTTAACACAAAAACCCCAAAATTTGGAAAACCACTTGATTAATTTGAAAAATATTGACAAATTGATCATTACACATGATATAATAACAGAAATAATGACCAAATACATCAATTGGATAAGCCAATTTCATCAATTTAAGCCAATTTGACAAAATCCCCAATTCGGATCAAATTCAAAACCCTAGAATTTTCAATTTTTCAAAAACCACAAAATTGATCAAATTAAACTATAGGGAACATCATTATAACATCATAGCACAAAAACCCATTGATCAATTACACAAGAATAGATTCGAATCATCAAAAACCCCAATATGTTTGAAAGTGCCGAAAATACCCATAATAATGCATGAAATCAAGAAAAAAACTTGAAAAAGAAGGGCAAAAGGAACTTATCGGCTTCCAAGGACAAAAACCTTGCAAAAAACTTGAAGGAAAACGACAAAAACTTGAATGGTGGAGCCTAGAGCCAACGCGGAGAGAGAGAAAAGCAAGAAACTATTTGAAAAGTGACTTTGAAAAAGTCAAATTCTGCCTTTTAAAAAAACCTGATCCACGAATTTCGATCGGTCGAAAATCAACCTTGACCGGTCGAAACAGACAGAGACACACTCTCTCAAATTTTAAAAAATTTTGAAAATTTCGATCAGTCGAAAAATAGAATGGACCGATCGAATCAAGCAGAGACTCACCATTTTCGAGGAAAAACACAATTTTTGAAAAAACATGATGATTTGACTCAAAGCATTGAATTTTAAGAACAAAAATGCATGAGTATGAGATGGTATGTTTTTCAAATCAAGAATTTTAAGCCCAAAATTCCCAAAACAAAATTTCTTGTATTCTCCACAAATTTTCAAGCAACAAATTTAATTTGCACATAATTCAAAGTAATTGCAATAACTTGGTTGGTCAGACCATAAACACACACAATAACATGTACAATGTTTAACAAAGAGTAACTTGTGTAGTGTGTGCGACTAGCAAAGACTTAAGATACATGTGAGGTGATATGTGAATAGCAATCAATCACAAAGTCTACAAAATTCATCACAAAGAATTTAAAAGAGACTATCACCTAAAGAGTTACATCATATAACTCCCACATCTCCTAGATCATAAGCTTGCAATCATGTAAGTTTCTTGTATTTATGCCTCATAATATACATTCCAATTTTAAGTTATGTGAGTTTGGCATTAAGCCTAATAGTACACACCAATTAGATTTTAAGAATTAAGCACTTTAACCGAGGCTTCACCTTATGTTCTTTTTGTGCATGTGCTACACTTTCTCGAGCACAAAATCTTATGATATGCACTAAGGTATTCATGATTGGCTAGTGAACAGTGGTGAGATGGTTATTTATGCCTTTCTCTAAAAGTTCAAGTCCAACATTTAAAAACATGTGACTTCAAGATTAAGACATAGTAATCAAAAAACCATAAACATCTTTCCCACACAAGATGAACTACAAATCTTCAACTAGTAAAGTGCAATAAATAAGCTCATCAAAGCTAAACAAGGTACAAAGGACATGTTATATGAAAATAAATTGACTAACCTTATTCTCAAAAACTAAGAAAAATAATGCAAAACAAAATGTGCTTCCTTTTTCTTCCTTTTTTTTTTTTTTTTTTTTTTAATTTTAATAAAAAAAAAAAAACACCTAGAATGAAATGCATGAATGTTATGCAATGTAAATCCTAGAAACAAAAAAACAAACACCAAAGAACAATGGTCAGAAAGGGTAGAGCAATGAAGCACAAGGACCATGAGGCCAAAGACAAATCAGGGACACAGAATTACACCAATCACTTGACGAAGAGTCTCAAACTTACTTCTATCAAGAGGTTTGGTAAAAATGTCGGCATTCTGACGCTCAGTAGGAATATACTCAAGACACACAATTTTTCTTTCAACAAGATCCCTAATGAAGTGATACATAATCTCTATGTGCTTAGTCTTAGAATGCTGAACAGGGTTCTTAGATATGTCAATAACACTAGAGTTATCACAGTAAACCACCATGGTATCTTGGGATATCTCATAATCTATTAAAACCTTTTTCATCCAAAGAAGTTGTGAGCAACAACTTCCAGCAGCAATATATTCTGCCTCGGCAGTAGACAAGGACACAGAATTTTGCTTTTTGCTCATCTAGGCAACAAGGTTAGCACCAACATAAAAACATCCACCAGTGGTGCTTTTTCTATCATCAGCATTACCAGCCCAATCAGAATCAGAAAAGCCAACAAGAGACAGATTAGACTCTTTGCTATAAAATAATCCATAGTCACAAGTTCCAGCAACATATTTAATTATTCTTTTGACATCATTTAAGTGTGAAACTTTAGGATTAGACTGAAATCTAGAACAAACACCAACACTAAAAGCAATATCAGGCCGACTAGCAGTCAAATATAACAAACATCTAATCATACTTCTGTATATTGTAACATCAACAGACTCACCTGATGGATTATTTGTTAGTTTTGCATTGGCAGCCATTGGTGTTCTAGCATGGGCAGCATGGTCCAGTCCAAATCTCTTGACTAGATTCTTTGCGTATTTGGCTTGGTTGATGTAGATCCCTGAATCTGTTTGCTTCACTTGTAATCCCAAGAAATATGTTAGTTCACCAACCATACTCATTTCAAACATTGCCTTCATTTCATCTGCAAAAGAATGAGCAAGAGAGTCATTAGTAGCACCAAAAACAATATCATCTACATAAATTTGAGCTACAACAAAATTGTTCTTATCCTTTCTTATGAAGAGAGTAGTGTCTCCAATCCCCGTTTGAAGCCGTGCTCGGTAAGATATGCAGTCAATCTATCATACCAAGCCCGTGGAGCTTGTTTCAAACCATATAGTGCTCTCTTCAATTTATACACATCATCCGGTCTGTGAGGGTCAACAAATCCTTTAGGTTGTTCAACATAAACTTCTTCTTGCAGCATTCCATTCAAGAAAGCACTTTTGACATCCATTTGATATAACTTGAAGTTTAGATGACTAGCTATAGCCAGCAATATTCTAATGGATTCCAATCTTGCTACTGGAGCAAAGGTCTCATCAAAGTCAATCCCTTCCACTTGTGTGTAGCCTTGAGTAACAAGTCTTGATTTATTTCTGATGACAGTGCCATGTTCATTTGACTTGTTCTTGAAGATCCACTTAGTTCCAATTACATTCACACCCTTTGGTCTAGGAACTAATTCCCACACATCATTCCGAACAAATTGATGAAGTTCTTCATGCATAGAGTTCACCCAATCAGCATCTTGAAGTGCTTCATCTACCTTCTTTGGTTCAAATTGGGACAGATAGCATAAGTGTGTAATTACACTTAAGGCTTTTGACCTTAATCTCATATTGTCATTCAGACTTCCCAATATATTTAAGGAGGGATGATTCAGCCTTACTCTAGAGGAATGACCTTTAACCAGAGATCTGGATGTACCTCTCTGCTCTGATGAAGGACTAAACTCATGTTGAACCTGTTAAGTCTCATGAACTGGAGTGGATGGTTCAGGACTTGATGGCACAGATATTGCATCATTCAACACCATTAGTTCCTCATCACTATGTTTCACAACATAATCATCAGGGAGAGAGTCATTAACCTCCATTGGCTTATCTTGAACCTGAGTAGTACTTTCTGGATGTGCTTCTGGACATACTTCATCATTGATCACAACATTTGAATATTCCATGACAGTTTTGGTTCTTAGATTGTACACTCTATATGCCCTACTAGTAGAGGAGTACCCTAGAAAATATCCTTTGTCACTCTTAGCATCAAATTTTTCTAGGTGCTCTCTATCACGTAGAATGTAACAATCACTACCAAAAATCCTGAAATACTTGACAACTGGCTTCTTTCCTCTCCAGAGTTCATAGGGAGTCTTCTTGGAGTCAGGTCTGAAATACACTCGGTTTAGTGTATGGCAAGCAGTGTTAACTGCTTCTCCCCAAAAAGATTTTGGCAATTTTTTATTGTGCAACATCACACATGCCATCTCTTGAACGACCCTATTTTTTCGTTCAACTATTCCATTTTGTTGCGGCGTCTTGGGTGATGAAAATTCTTGATGTGTGCCTTGTTCATTGCAGAAAGTAGCTAGCTTGGTATTCTCAAATTTTCTTCCATGGTCACTTCTGATTCTGGCTACCACTGTATCTTTTTCAACCTGTAATTTCTTACACAGATGTATCATCTTCTCAGGAGCCTCAGCTTTATCTTTCAAGAGCACAACCCAAGTATATCTGGTAAAGTCATCCACAACTACTAGAATATATTTCTTTCCTCCCAAACTCTGAACTCGAGCAGGACCCATAAGATCAATGTGCAGTAACTCCAGAGGTCTTGAAGTTTGAACACTAGCCACAGACGGGTGTTTAGATTTTATCTGTTTACCTATCTGACATGGTCCACATATGCACTTATCTATCTTCTCAAACTTAGGTAAACCAACAACAGCATCACATTTTGAAATCTTTTCTAATTGCTTATGACTTGCATGCCCCAGCCGTTGATGCCACAAATCAACTTGATCAATCTTTGCACTAAAACACTTGTTGCTTATGCTTGGTGTCAATCCATAACAGTTGTCCGCTGTTCGTACACCAACACACATACAGTCACCTCCACCATCAAGTATCTCACATTCATGCTTAGTGAAGAGAACATTTAGTCCATTGTCACAAATCTAACTGATGCTGAGTAAATTTGCCTTTAGTCCATCAACATACCAAACATCTTCAAAGACCGGTAACCCTGGGATGTCTACAGTTCCAATGCCTCTGGTGACAGATTTGCTTCCATCTCCAAAAGTGATTGTCCCAATCTTTCCTTCAAAAAGAGTCTTGAATAATCCTTTGTTTCCTGTCATATGTCTGGAACAACCACTATCCAAATACCAAAGACAAGAATCACGTGCCTTTAAGGCGGTTAAGGCAGTATAACACAAATAATTATTACCACATATGATAAAACCAAGATGCTCAAGGAAAGATTTAACAAACTCAACAAGAGACAAATATACAAAGTAAGCAAGTTGATGAATAAGCAGAAAGAATTTCCAAAAATCCATACCAAAGGGGTCAAGGATCAGCTCAGTGATCAAAAGATCAACAACAAAAGAGCAACCTGCTCTGATACCACTTGACAGTTTTTAGATCCCTTAAACAATTGATTTAACCTAGGTAATTAGCCAAGTTGTTACTTAGTCCAATTAAACAAGTCTAGGTTATCACAATATAAAAGATCAAATCATGCAAAGCAGCGGAAAATAAATAACACAAGATATGATCACCCAGGAAACCAAACCGGTAAAAACCTAGGGAGGATTTGACCTAGCTATCCTCAAGGTAAACTTGAATCCACTATCTTGAAAGAATCGAAGTTCATACAATAAGACTTATAAGCCCCCACGCTCGACTTCTTATTGCTACCAACCAGTAGAACTTACTGACACGACCACGTGCAAGCTCCGAATCTACGGACTCCTTCTTTTTTGGATTCCCACCAGCTACAAGCACACCCGCTTGTGTATTCTTTAAGCTTTAATGGCAGCAACTAAATTGATCATCAAGGTGTAGATAAATCTTCTCCTTGAAAACCCTAAGCTTGTGTAAAGGAAAGCTCTTCTAGATCTCACAAGAGATTTACACAAACCGCAAATATGAGCAACACTAAAACGTGGCTAGGGTTTGCCTTTTATACTTAAGACAAATAAGAAACCCTAAAAACGTTTTAAAACAAATAGGGCTGAGTTGGACGAATCTGCAGAAAAGCATTCTGCCCGAGTTTCGATCGGTCGAGTTTAAGCTTCGATCGATTGAGCCAGGCCGAAAGCCACAGTGCTTCCTACTTTCACTCGATTCCAACTTTACATTGACACACAACTTTGAGCTAGCTTTAAACACTTCTAAACACATTGTTTTGATCATGGTTTGCCAACATTACACATTAGAGTTCTAAATACATAAAATCCTAATCTTTAGAACCTAACACACAAGATCAAGTATATCTCAAGAATTCTCTGCTCCTATTACTTCTTAGCAGAATGGTATAGTAGAAAGGAAGAACAGGGTTATTCAGGAAATGGCTAAAGCCATGTTACATAACAAGGATGTGGCTAGAAACTTGTGGGGAGAAGCCGTTAACACTGCCTGTCATATGGTTAATAGGGTGTACTTCAGACCCGGTACCAAGAAGACTCCATATGAATTATGAAAAGGAAGGAAGCCGAATGTGAAGTATTTCAGAATCTTTGGAAGTACTTGTTTCATCCTCAAGGATAGAAAGAATGTGGGAAAGTTTGACTCTCGGAGCGATGAAGGTATATTTTTGGGCTACTCCTCCACAAGCAAGGCTTATCGGGTATACAACAAAAGAACTATGAAGGTAATGGAGACAATGAATGTTGTTATTGATGAGTCTTCAGATTCCAGTTCTGAGAAAGGTATTGAGGAATTCCCCAAAGAAATTCTTCCTCATGAGCCTAAGGAAGTTCAAGAAATTGCTGAACAAGAACCTGCATCTCCAAGTACTCCCGGTACTCCTAATGTTGTGGAAGATTCTACAGATATACCCACTTCACCAGATTCTGAATCTTATGAAGAGAAATGACCTTCCTCCAGGATTAAATTAAATCATCCTCCAGAAATTATTGTGGGAAATATGAATGAACTTACATTAACGAAACGTACAGTTGATAAATGTGTTGCTAACTTTGTGTCTTATTATAGTTATTTGTCACAGTTTGAACCCACGAAAGTTGAGGAAGCTCTTCAGGATGAAAGTTGGGTCGAAGCAATGCATGATGCACTGCTTTAGTTTCAGAGGAATGATGTCTGGACTTTAGTACCTAGACTGAAGGGTGAGCACATCATCTGCACAAAGTAGATATTCCGCAATAAGACTGATGAGGAGGGCAATGTGATTCGCAACAAAGCTTGGCTTGTAGCTCAAGGATACTCATAAATGGAGGGAGTAGACTATGATGAAACATTTTCCCCAGTTGCCCGTATGGAGTCCATCAGAATTCTCCTTGCCCTAGCATGTCATTTGAAGTTCAAACTTTATCAGATGGATGTAAAGACTGCTTTCTTGAATGGGCTACTTAAAGAAGATGTCTATGTGGCTCAACCAAAAGGATTCATTGATCCACACTTTCCAGACCATGTGTTGTATCTCAAGAAGGCACTTTATGGCTTAAAGCAAGCCCCTAGAGCTTGGTATGATCAGCTCACACAATACTTGATGTCACATAGGTTCACAAGAGGAAAAGCTGATCAAACTCTCTTCATCAAAAAGGAAGATGGCGAGTTGATAGTTGCTCAAGTTTATGTTGATGATATCATCTTTGGGTCGACTAAGGATGAACTTGCTCATGGCTTCTCAAAACTCATGCAAGCCGAATTCGAGATGAGCATGATTGGAGAGCTGACTCACTTCCTTGGATTGCAGATTCGTCAACAAGATTCAGGTATATTCCTTTCTCAATCTAAATATGCTAAGAATCTTGTGAAAAAGTTTGGTTTGGAATATGCTAGTTTAGTTAGAATCCCTATGAGCCCAAATGTTAAACTCACTGTGGACTTATTAGGCAAAAGTGTAGATTCATCTCTATATAGAAGCATGATAGGTAGTCTTCTTTACCTTACTGCTAGTAGACCTGACATTAGTTATAGTATTGGAGTGTGTGCTAAATATCAAGCTAATCCCAAAGAATCTCATATGACTGCTTTAAAAAGAATTATAAAGTATGTTAAAACCACTGTTGAGTTCGGTGTGTGTTACAACAAGGACACAAATGATGTCTTAGCTAGGTATTCTAATGTTGATTGGGCTGGGAATGCTGATGATAGAAAGAGTACATCGGGGGGTTATTTTTATGTGGGTAACAATATTGTCACCTAGATGAGCAAAAAGCAGAACTCCATCTCTTTATTCACTGCAGAAGCTGAGTACATCGCTGTCGGTAGTTGTTGCACCCAACTCTTATGGATGCAAAAACTCCTCCATGATTATGGTATTTGTCAAGAGCATCTCACCATATATTGTGACAATACCAGTACCATCAACATCTCTAAGAATTCGGTTCAACATTCTTGAACCAAAGACATAGAGATCCGACGTCACTTCATTAGGGAGCTTGTCGAAGATGGTATTCTCACTCTTGAGTTTATTCATAGCGATGATCAGAAGGCTGACTTGTTCACCAAACCTCTTGATAGCAAACGTTTTGAACTCCTTAGTCAAAACATTGGTGTTATCTCCATGGATTGATCTCTTTCTCCCCTCCTTCTTCCTCATACATTTGTATCTAGTTTCGTTTTGCTTTGCTTTGTTTAACATGTTTTTTTTTTTTGCTTTCAGTTTTTTTTATTTTGTTTTTGATATAAAAATATTTAAAAAAAAAATTGAAAAATAAAAAAAAATACAAAAACAGTGTGTGTTATGTGTACATTGGTACTTGTGTACCTTGAATGGCCATTGAAATAAAGTTTTCTAAATTTTGTATCTCTTGTAGCTTAAATGAGCGTCACTATGCAGAACTAAGCAAGTGAGCTTTGTGGCTTGTATTTGTGATGAGTAAGGTTAAGTGATCTCTTATACTTAACATTCGTATCACTCTTTTTGACAGGAAGGACTAAAAAATCTTAAGAGAAAGGCATAAATAACCATCTCACCACTGTTACCCGCCAATCATGAAATGACATTTGTGTGCTTCGACATAGTAAAATTGGAATGTCAAAAGTTTAACATAATTGGGTATTTCTTTTCTATCTCTTATATGTCCATGCATGATTTGCTTAAAAAGAAAAATATGCAAAGAAAAATAAAAAGCAAAAAGATCAAAATGCTTTAAATATGATTGCAAGCGTGTACTCTAAGAGATATGTGAGTTATAAGATGTACCTTGAAGGTGATAGTCTCCATCAAATAGTTATGATTGGGTGTGAGTTAAAGTGATTTTCTCATATCTCAAATCGTCATAACATGTATACACTTATGCAATCTTGCGATGTTTTTCACACACAACACGCAATATTTTTTGCTACTCTTGATACATATGCAGGTACAATGTGATTTGGCCATCACAAGGTTTACATGTGTTAATGTATGCTTACTAAACTATTTTAACTTGTTTTTGAAATATAAAATTGGTTAGACTTGTTTAGTATGTGTGTGTGTGTGTGTGTGTGCTTAAAATTGTTGTTGGGAGATGATTTTGAGAGCTTAAAATGTTGATTGGATCCTTGGTTGAGTTGCATGCTTGATTGCATTCATATCTATGTTTTTTCCTTCTTGAAAAACTGATTTTAAGCAATCTCAACACCTCCTCGACACCTAGCTATCTGTCGAGATCTTAAGCTGTTTCTTATAGCAATCTTGACACTTCCTCAACAGCTAGGTGGATCGATCGAGAAAGTTCCTGGATCCTCAATAGCCTCTCAACAGCTGGTGGATCGATCGAGCTTCTTGTTTTGTGTCTGTCTTGTACCTCGACACCTTCTTGACAGCTTCATCTGTCAACGTTGTTTTTCTCGACACCTTCCTTGACAGATGGCTTGATACCTCTCGACACCTCCATCTGTCAAGATTTACTGACCTTCTATATAAAGGTCCAACGCGATCCGGTTCTCATTTCTCTTTGAAAGTTCAAAAACGTGTACAAAAATACTTTTGAACGTTTAGACCCCCAAAAACCAATTTAATCAACACACGCAATATGTTAAACAACTAGTTTGCGGAAACTTAACATATGCTATAACATGGAATTGATTAAACAACTATCTAAGCCTCAACAAAATAAACTACAGCAGATAATGTAAAGGCAGAGATAGAGAGGAAGGAAGATGCAAACACAGCGATAACACCAGATATGTTATCGAAGAGGAAACCGAAGACCTCGGCGAAAAACCTCTCCGCCGCCCTCCAAGCGGTAATCAATCCACTAGAAAATACAGTTGGGATACAAGGACAGCAATAGACCCTCCAAGCCTAATCTACCCAATGCACCTAAGCCCTCCAAGCTTCTTGCTCCAACGAGGTTGCGCCGAACCTTTTTCTTTTCTAGCTTTCCGGATTCCGCTACTACACCGTAGCATCAACCAATGAATATTGGCTCCTTCCTAACTGCTTCCCAGAACTCCAAACGTCTGTCTCACAGAGATGATAATGGTGAGAACCAGGTTTGGTATAAAGCCTCTCAAGGATTTGACAATGGAGAGGAAGAGAGTGAGGGATTTTGATGAGACTCTAAGGTAGAGATTGTGGGTGAAACAATTTGGTTTTTCTTTAGGGTTTCTCTCTCAAAATTCTCTCTGGAAGCTCCCTTTCAATCGTGGGTTAAAAGGGTATTTATACTGGAGTGAAGAGGAATGCGAAACGTCAGGTTTTTCCAAAACAGGGGTGGCTCGCGGCTTGACTAAGTCGCGAGTTCCAGTCGCGAGTTAACCGTATGGCCAGTTGTCCTGTTTTGTCCTGTAGTACTCCAGCTAGCATGACTGCTCATCTTCCAGCATGCTTGGCACGTGTGCATCTTCTGGCGGGTTGAAGCCGCGAGTCCAGCCGCGAGTCCCAGCCGCGACACTCTGTTTTCTTGCACACTCTTGAGCAATCTTCACACTATCTCACTCACTACCCTTACAACAATCCCACCTAAATACAGGGTTACTAAATGCTGAATTACAAGCAAATTTGGCACGGAATAAAGCCAATTAGATGGTTGAATAAATTCAACCTTACACTCTTGATCTCTCTCTCGATAGCTTCGTGTTCTCTCCTCCCAAACCTCTCTCACTCACTCCAAACTTCTTCCTCAAGGTTTCTTCAAGCTTTTACCAGTTTTTCTTCACTTGGTAAGCTTCGAATCTCTCTTTTTCATGCATTTTCATGTTTTGAAACATAGGTTTTGGGGTTTTTGAAATATTTTGGGGTTTTTCAAAATTGATGAAGTTTTGGTGAAATTTTTGGGTTGGGATTTGCTTATGTGATCTTAAAACTTCATGTATTGCATCTCATGTGCATTATAACAGTATTATCATGCATTTAGATATGTGCAAATTGATTGTGTATTGGTAGAATTGGATTAGGCTGAGCCCATGATGCAATTTCTTTTGCATGTCACATGTTCATGCATTCCCCATGCATACGTACTTCTTTTTCAATATATTTGCTATATTTGAAATGTGTTGGGACTTTTTTGTTTGTCTCTTTCTCTCCCTCTCTTTTCTATTTACGTTAGTTATGTCTATGGCACCTAAGTGTAAGTCAGCTCCATCCCAGAACCCTTTGCGTTCTAGGGCATCGTCTTCTGATCCTACTCCTTCTCATATTCGGTTCCGTGATGAGGATGTTCGAAAGGACTTCTCGGAGAACTTTTCTCGACGAGGTGTTCATTTGGAACGCCGAGTCATTTTGGCGAACTTCGCTGACACTGACCTACCCAATGTCATTCACAGTCGGGGTTGGGAGTCACTATGTGACATTCTGGTCACATGTCTATCCGTGCTGATTCAGGAGTTTTACTCCAACATGCATGGATTCGATTATTCAGTACCTCTCTTTTCTACTTGCGTTCGAGGTATGCGCATTGTTGTCACACCGCAGCTTGTTGCGAATGTGCTTCGTGTTCCGAGGGTAGAGTATCCTGACTACCGTGAATGTGAGCGTTTGAGGACTGTGTCCAAAGACAAGATGATTTCTGCTTTCTGCGAGCGCCCTTCTGATTAGGGTGATCGTTAGTTTAAATCATATAAGGCCTTTGCTAAAGGTCCTAGATTCATAAATATGGTGATGACTTTTGTTTTGCACCCACTCTCTCACTACAACTCTATCACAGAGCCTCGTGTTTGATTTTTGTTGTCCCTTCTTGAGCATCTTACTATTGATTTTCCTTCACATTTTATTCTTTCTCTTATAAATGTGTATAGGGATACAGCTACCCGTGATAAGCTTATTTTCCCTTCGGCTATCAGGCGAATTTTATGCCATTTTTCTGTTCCTTTTCCCTCTTCCGACCATTTTTCTGTCATGTGTGTCATAGACGCCGCTACAGTTAAACGTAGTGAGGCGCAATTTAGGTCACGGCAGTCGGATTTAGCAGCTCTTCCCTCCTTTTCGGCTTCATCTCGTTCTGTTCCATCCACATCCGCTCCCTCCTCTTCTACAAGCGATGTGTCACTCGAAGACATCATAGCGCAGCTACAACACATGAATGCTCACCTCGATACACTCTCTACAGAGTTGTATCAGGTGAACGTTCGTGTCAGTCGTATTGCACGGCCGCAAGAGATCATGGGTGGCTTTGCTCCTGAGGCTTCTCTTCCACCTCTTCTAGTGGCTTCTGATTCTGAGGATGAGGATGATGATGATGGTGATGACGATGATGCTTCTGATGATGATGATGATGGAGATACTAGCTCTACCGATGAGATGTCTACTTGACACTCTTACCTTTTGTCACTCGTGACAAAAAGGGGGAGTAGTTTTGGATATAAGAGTAGTCATTCTTAAGGGGAGAGTTAGTATAGGATATTTTTGTTAAGGGGAGTGTTGATATTTCTGAGGGATGTAATGAGGTTTACACGTATCTTTTTCTTTTCTCTATTTTAGATACATTTATTCTTGTACATGAGTCTTGTGACCATTATTGACATACATTGTACTTATCTTCTTTATATATGTTGATGTATGTTTCTTTCACCTACCCTTGCATGTGTTGTTTCTTTTCTTTCTTTATACACATGGTTCTTATTACTTGTATACAATCTATTATTTCTATTTCACATAAAGATGCTTTAATGAGTTTTGTTTAAAGTGTTTCAGAAATACAGGTTGTCAAAGTCTACTTGCCATAAACTCTCTTCTTACAAAGTTTTTCAAGACTCTATGTTAGGATAGATTTTATTGTATTCAACAAGTGAATATGAGTTGAGTGATTTATGACTTCTCTCATATGTTCATTTGTTTGTTATAGTTTTGTCATGGATTTCCAAAGGGAGAGACTGTTAGGACATATGTGATTCACTTATTAGGAACATATGTCACTATTTTATGTAATTGGCTAATCCTTTGATAAAACGCACTTTACTTGTAATTGGGTAGATCTAGGATGTGTTTAATACTTCAAGAAACTGTGTTTCAAGATCAAGTGCTAAAACCATGCAAGTCTATCGAAGAAACAAGCTGAAGAAGTGTTGTTCATTAAAACTCGATAGCTAGCTATCTATCGAGACCTATAGAGCTATTAAAGCCCGTGGCTCGATAGCAGCTCGACTGATAGGGTATCTATCGAGGTTTATGAAAAACAGAATTTCAGTTCTGTTTTAGCTCCAATCCGTGATTATGTGTTTGGGCTTTCTTTTCTCACAACCCTAGACATATAAAAGGATTATTTTAAGGGCCGTCAAAAAGTTCACAAGTTGCACAAGTGTTGAGCAAAGTTTGTTCAAGCAAATTGTGACTAGAGACAGAATTTTCCCTAGTTCATCATTCTTGTGAAGAAGTTGCTGTGTTTGTGCACCATAGGGTTTTGTGACCAAGCATCTTCTTGATCTTCATCGTGAATGAACTGAAGAACTTTGTAACCAACAACCTTCTCTAGTTGGTGATTGAAGTCGCGTACTGGGATTCGTGCAATTGGTTAGTCACGTACTAGGAGTTATGCATCAAAAAAAGAAACTGTTACTACAAAACAAGTCCAATTGGTTATTGGGGTAAGGGTTCAGCTGTAGATTGGTATAAGGTACTAAGATTCCTTTACGTGTAATCGCTTGTTGTGATAGTAGTGGAATTTCAAGAGTGGTGACCTTAAAATCACCCGGTGAGATTTTTGCCGTGTTAGTTTTCCTCATTCGTAAACAAATCACCGTGTTAATTTATTTTTTGCTGCATATTTAGTTTATTGGTAATTTGTTTGTGCTACCACACGTTTGCATGTTAATTAACTTAATTAATTCACTTGGCTAAATTAATTGGTTAATTTATCACAAGGGGTTAATTCGTTTTGGCCTATCAGCTTTATATCATAGGCTTAAGATATCAAAAAATTTGACTATTTTTTTGAGAATATGTGGTACAAGTAAGTTAAATGGTTTGGAAATTCAAATATGCCAAGAGTTTGATGACTTTATGAACAAATAACATTCAAGGAATAACTGTGAGCACCTTGAGGCATGGCCACCATGACTGTCAACTGAATAGTTATCTTGGGTTTCTGCCACCAAAAAAAAAAAAAAAAAATAGAAGAAGAAACAATAGTTCCCTTGGGTAGAGTGGAGTTCAATGTGGACTTATCCTATAGATGGGCTTAGGACTTAGGAGTATGTCACAAATTTTGTGGGTCAGGTGGAAAAAAGTTGTCACTTGGTTATAGTTATAGGTCCAAAAATCAAATTTGAACCCAAAGGACTACTTGTCTGGACTTAAGTAGTCCAAAGTTATGGATATATTAAACACTTAAACTCATCCAATTGTATGGTTGGCCTTCACTCATGTTGAACCATATTTGACAAAATTTTACTAAGGAAATCCTAACTCAATCACATAATTTATTTATTACATTAAGTATGCACACAAAGATTACACATGCAAGCCCCTTTTTTTTTTTCCTAAAAGAAAATTAAATTAATATTTACGCTTTGTTTGTTTCAGCAATGATGTTTTCTAGAAAATGAGTTAGACCCTGTTTGGTACACCATTTTAAACACTTGTTTTCAGTTTTTAAACAATATTATACATATTTCCACACATTTTTTTTACCCACACGTATTTCCAAAAAAACTGAAAATTATTATTTAAATACATGTACCAAACGGGCCCTTAATTTTCAAAAAGCATTTTCTATAAAACTATCTTATTTTCATATATTTGGTAGCAACTTTAAATAAGTTGAAAAACAGTCTCTTAACTTTCTTTATTTAGCTTGTTGTGAGATAAAATTATTATCCAAAAAAAAAAAAAATTAGTGGAAAACAATCTCTAAAAAAAACCATATTTCTTATGTTGACTAAAGATAGTTTTCCTTTGACTTATTTTTTCTGATGCCACCTAATATTGGAAAATATAGAAAACTATCTTTACACAATATTTTCCATCGAAATAAACAAAGCATTAATGAAAAGATATCTCATCAAACCATTTTGTAGTAATCAAAATCATGCATGTAGTAAAGTTAAAAGCATGTGATATAATTAAAAGAGGAAATAAAAATAAATAAATAAATCTTTAGCATTTAATGATATTCAATTTTCCATGTGATAGAAAAATAAATTCAATTACCGTGCACCCTTGGTGTGATAGTCACTCCATAAGTATAAGTACTCGTAGGGTATGAAGGACAAAGGTCGGAGTTCAAGTCTCCAAGAAGGAGTTTCGCACATATATACACTTAGATTAGGCTAGAGTAGAATTTCTATCTTGTATATAAAAAATAATAATAATAAATTTAAGTTCAAATTTAAATATAATTTCAAATTCTCTCATAAAAAAAGTATAAATTCAAACTCTTTCTTAAAAAAATATATATAAATTCAAATTCAAAATGAAAATTTGATTGTCTTGATTATGCTTAATTCTATCACGTGAGGCCAAATCACACGTACTGATGTGAGAATCCCTCTGTCCATTATTGGTTTAGAGTGTTTGGACCAAACACATGAATGGGTGAGATTGTGTTTAATTGTCTTTCAAAATGCTGGCTTGACTATGAACATTGTATCCCCTAGATCGAGAATTGTACATTTAGAGGCACCACTTATTTTAATTCTTAGGAAAAAAAAAGTCATATAATAAAATAAATTCATCATTTTAATGATAACAAATGTGTAATTTACATTGATTTAAATATAATAAGAACATTAAATGGCTTTGATCCTAAATACAATTTAAGCCAATTACATGGATTAAAGTCCTAGTAACATTTGAAAATTACATTAGACATGACATAGTGTATGAACCATTGATCTAAGATTAAAGGCTAAGTTACGAGGTGGAAATGTGTTAGGTATCCATCTCGCCCAATAAACTGATCTTCTAGAGTATTGGTGGCTACCATCATGTCATGTCATATCAACCAACATGTCAAAAGAAACAAAAAAACAAATTTTCATTCATAGAAAAATAGATCTAGCATTTGGGGTTTAATTTTTTTTTTTTAAAGGTTTAAACATTCGAATTGAAAAAACAAATCTAGAGTGCTTTGATCCTAAATCAACCTCTATCATTTTATAGACAAACATGTTTTTGACTGTTTTGGATGATAGGAATGATTTAAGTATTGCTATGATTGGAGAGAAGTGGACTAGGAGCTGCTATGATCAGGAGTTGCTGTTGTTGTGATTAGGAGTTGTTGTGGCTGTGATCAGGTGTTGTTGTGCTGCTACTGTGTGCTACTATGTTGTAAGCTATAGCAGGGCATAAGTTGGGAAGTTAGTAGTTATAATTGTGCATTTAGTTACAGCTACGTTAAGTGATTGGATGGGCATTAGTTAGTTAGAGGTAGTTATAGTCTTGTATCATTGTAACCATAGCATGGTAATTTGGTTATAAATGAGTAATCTATTAAGGAGTAGGAATTAATGAAGATTGATGTACATTTCACTACCCTTACTCTCTCTACTCTCTATCTTTCTCTCTATTTCCTTCATTGTTCCATTCATTCTCTAAGGAGGCCTAGTTCCCTCGAAGAACTACCAGAATTGCTTTTTGATTAGGATAGGAACAAGCAAATTCCTATCAATTGGTATCAGAGCTTACCTCTGCCACCATGGCAGAGACTCGATCCTTTTCTATTCTTAATGATAAGATCAATGCTCTCTATCAAACTTCAGATCTACATGATCAAGAATTACATGCAACTCACCAGAAATTAGATGCTATCACTAGCATGTTGTAGACCCTATCTCAGATTGTGCAAGGATTAACTGAGGCTGGCAATCAATGGCGACAGAAATCAACCTCACCAGAAAGACCTTTGTCTCCAAGCCATCCAGAAACAACCTTGGCAACCATTCCTAGAGCAATGAAGTTGGAATTTCCAAGGTTCAGGGGTGAAAATCCCTCGGGTTGGGTCTATAAGGCTTATCAAATTTTCCAATTGTATGGCACTCCCTCTAATCAAAAGATTCTTCTGGCTTCTTATCATGTGGAGGAGAAGGCCCTGATTTGGTTTCAAGAAGCAGAAGAGGCTGGTCAGTTTACCAGTTGGGAGGCCTTTATAAGATCCTTACATGTGAGGTTTGGTACATCATCATATGATGATCCAATGGAGACCCTGACTAGGCTTAGAAAAGTAGGTAGTGTGGTTGTGTATAAAGGACAGTTTGAAGTTTTATCAAATAGAATCAAGGAATTATCAAAGAAGCACAAAATAAGCTATTATTGAGTGGTTTGAAGGATAAGATTAGGTTGCCAGTCAGAATGCTTAACCCCCAAAACTTGAATGCAGCATTTGGATTAGCAAAAATTCTAGAAGAATATTTGATGGCTAGTAGGAGAAACATCAAATCTTGGGGTGATGGGCCTAAAGCTTCAAAACTTGGTCCTCCACCAGTGATCATGAATGACCCTAAGAGTGCAAAGATGGCAATCTAGAAGATTTCCCCTTCTCAAATGGAAGAAAGGAGGAAGAAGGGATTATGTTATTACTGTGATGACAAGTGGTTTATAGGGCATAAGTGTAAGACTCCAGGAAATTTTCTATATGGATGGTTTACAAGAAATGGACTATTAAGGTGTACAAGATCTTCAATTGGAGGAAGTAACTGATGAACAAGCTTCTCAATTGGAATTGCAGCATGAGATGGACAAAATTCCTGAAGGAGTGGCTGAGATAACTCTTTATGCCTTGTTGGGCAGTCCATCACTAGGTACTATGAGGGTGTGGGGAAGAATTGACCATCAAGAGATGGTGAACTTGGTTGATAGTGAAAGCACCCATAATTTTTTGGATATTGCACTTTGGAGGTTGCTACAGCTGCCTCTTTCAATTCAAGTTTGCTTTGAGGTTAAGGTAGCTAATGGAGCTGTTCTTCAAACTGAGAGAGCATGTCTTGATGTTCAACTCAAGATTCAGGGCACCCTTTTTAGTGTTGGTTTGAATGTATTACCCTTGGGAGGCTGTGATGTAGTATTGGGAACTCAATGGTTGTACTCTTTGGGCTTGATTTAGTGGGATTTCAAGAAATTCACCATGCAATTTGCTTACCATGGCAAATCAGTTTTGCTCCAAGGTCTCAAACCTTTAGCTCCTACCCTTCAAGATGGATATTAGTTCTTCAAGCCCACTATCAAGAAGGGTTTGGTATTGCAAATTGTGTCCTGTTCTTCTCTACTTCTAGCTATGCAACACTGTTTAGCCATTGATGATCTGCTTCTAGAGTTTACTAAGGTTTTTGAGGTACCAGTTGGCTTACCACCCCTAAGAGGGCATGAACATTAGATTATTTTGAAGGAAGGCACCTCACCCATTTGTGAAAGGCCTTACAGGTATTCTTTTTATCAAAAATCTAAGGTTGAGAAAATTGTGCATGAATTGCTTGAAACTAGTTCTATTAGAGTTAGCCAAAGTCCTTTCTCTTCTCATGTTTTGTTGGTTAGAAAGGCAGATGAGAGTTGAGGTATGTGCATTGATTATAGATCTTTAAACAAGGCCACTGTAAAGGATAAGTATCATATTCCTGTGGTTGATAAACTGCTAGATGAATTGTGTGGTGCTGCCATTTTCTCTAAGTTGGATCTTAGATTAGGATATCATTAACTTAGGATGAAGGAGAGTGACATTGATAAAACTGCATTTAGGACTCATGAGGGGCATTATGAGTTTCTTGTTATGCCTTTTGGTTTGACCAGTGCCCCTTTAACATTCCAATCATTAATGAATCATATCTTTAAGCCTTATTTGAGGAAGTTTGTCCTAGTCTTCTTTGATGAAATCTTGGTGTCTAGTAAGTCTTTGGAAGATCATATTGTTCACTTAAGGGTGGTCTTATCTGTTCTACTATCCAACCAGTTGTATGCCAAGAAATCTAAGTGTGTCTTTGGTTGTGGAGAGGTGAAGTATTTAGGCCATCTTATCTCTGCTCAAGGGGTCAGGACTGATCCAAAGAAAACTGAGGCAAAGTAGCAGTGGCCTATTCCTTGGACAATTTAGGCTTTAAGGGGTTTCTTGGGATTGACAGGGTACTATAGGAAGTTTATTCAGAATTATGGTGTTATTGCAGCTCCATTGACTGCTTTTTTGAAAAAGGATGCTTTTCATTGGTCACCACAAGTTGAGCAAGCATTTGTAGCTCTCAAACATGCTATTTCCAATCCACCAGTCCTTGTTGTTAATGATTTTTCTAAGACCTTTGTAGTGGAGTGTGATGCTTTAGGATTTGGTAGTGGAGCTGTTTTGATGTAGGATCAAAGGCCTTTGGCTTTCCACAGCCAAGCCCTTAAGGGAAGGAGTTTGCATTTGTCCACTTATGAAAATGAATTCCTCACATAAATCACTGCAATGAAGAGATGGAGACCATATTTGGTTGGCAAGCCTTTTATCATCAAAACAAACCAACATAGCTTGAAGTTTCTTTTGGAGCAAAGAGTAGGCACTCCTGCTCAGCAAAAATGGATTACCAAGCTTTTGGGGTACTCTTTTTTGGTTGAATATAAGAAAGGTAAGGAAAACAAGGCTGCAGATGCACTCTCTAGAAGATTGGAGGGCCATGATGATTTGTTTGATGACTTGTCTATGGTAGAAAATCAGAATGCTCAGCTATACCTTATTTCTTTTCCTTGTCCTACTTGGTTGGATGTTTTGAAGGATGGTTATAGGACTGATTTAGAGTACCAACAGCTACTCTCTAACTTGATAGTTGCTACCCCATCTAATACTCACTTTTCTCTTCAAAATGGCCTATTGCTTTATAAAGATAAAGTATTTTTGAGTTCCAAATCACCTTTGAAACCTTTGGTCCTTTAGCATGCTCATAATAGTCCATTGGGAGGTCACTCAGGGTACTTGAAGACCATGCATCATGTACAACAGGATTTTTTTGGTATGGTATGAAGAAAGACATCAAGGAGCATATCAGAACTTGTGAGACTTGTTAAAGCATCAAAGTGGATACCATTAAACCTGCTAGTTTATTGCAGCCACTCCCTATTCCTGACAAACCATGGTTAGATATTAGCATGGATTTCATTATTGGTCTCCCAACATCTCAAGGTTATGATGTCATCTTGGTTGTGGTTGACAGGCTTACTAAATTTGTACACTTCATGCCCTTTTCACATCCTTATACTGCTGCTAAGGTAGCTCAAGTTTTCATGACTGGTGTATTTAAGTTGCATGGATTACCTAGGTCCATTATGAGTGATGGGGATGCTGCCTTCACCTCTACCTTTTGGAAGGAGTTGTTCAAGCTCCAAGGTATTGAGTTGGCTATGTTCTCAGCCTATCACCCTCAGTCTAATGGGCAAACTGAGGTAGTGAATTGAAGTTTGGAGCAGTATTTGAGGGCCTTTGTATGTGACAGACCTCATACTCGGGCTTTATGGTTGTATTTGGTTGAATTTTGGTTCAACACCAACTATCATACCTCTACTAAAATGTCCCCTTTCAAGGCTCTTTATGGTTTTCCCCCTCCTCGAGTCTTGGATTATGTGCCTAGTCTTACTAAAGTTGCTGTAGTGGATGTTGTGCTTCATGATAGGATTGTTCTTTTGGACCTTCTCAAACAGAATTTGGTTGCAGCTTAAGCTAGGACGAAAACTCAAGCTGATGAACATAGATCTGACAAGTCTTTCCAAGTTGGTGAATGGGTCTTTCTTAGGCTTCAAACATATAGGCCACTATCCCTCAATTCTAAAGGGTTTCACAAGTTGTCTCCAAGGTATTTTGGTCTCTTCCAAATTGTACAAAGAATTGGTCAAGTGGCTTACAAGCAGGCCTTACCCCTTGGTTGTTTAATTCACCTAGTGCTCCATGTCTCTTGCCTTAAGCCTAAATTGGGTGCTCACATTACTCCCATTCCCACTCTTCCACCTATGGATTCTGAGGGCTTTCTTAATCCTGAGACTATTGCCATTTTGCAGCACATGTCTAAGCAGCTCAGAAGTAGAACAATCACTGAGGTGTTGGTCTAATGGCATGGTCAGTCCCCAGAGTGTGCTACTTGGGAATCTTAGTACAAGCTTCAACTTTAGTTTCCTCGCCTTGTGGGAAAAGTGCTTTGAGGGAAGGGTGCTATTGCAACTTCACTTCTTTCCTTTTACTTCACTCTACCCTATTAGCTGTTGTAACTTCTTCTTTTCATTCTACCTTGTGGACAAGGTTTTTAAAGGGGGATGGAATGATAGGAATGATTTAAGTATTGCTATGATTGGAGAGGAGTGGACTAGGAGCTGCTATGATCAGGAGTTGCTGTTGCTGTGATCAGGAGTTGCTGTGGTTGTGATTAGGTGTTGCCATGCTGCTGCTGTGCTGTAAGCTAGATAGTAGCAAGGCATAAGTTGTGAAGTTAGTGGTTATAATTGTGGATTATGCCGTTAGTTACAGTTATGTCAAGTGATTGGATGGGTAGTTAGTTAGTTAGAGGTAGTTATAGTCTTGTATCATTGTAACTATAACATGGTCATTCTATTATAAAGGAGTAATCTGTTAAGGAGTAGGAATTAATGAAGATTGATGTACAATTCACTACCTTTACTCTCTCTCTCTCTCTCTCTCTCTCTCTCTCTCTCCTTCATTATTCCATTCATTCTCTAAGGAGGCCTAGTTCCCTCGAGGCCTAGTTCGCTCGTCGCCTTCCTTGAGGAGAATCAGGAAGAGTTTGCCTGGAGTCATGAAGACATGCCAGGAATCGATCCGTCAGTCATGGTACACAGGTTGAATGTGTCACCTTCTTTTCCACCCGTCTGGCAGAAGAAGCGAGTATTCGCCCAAAAGCGAGACTGAGCAATAGTAGAAGAAGTCGGCAAGTTACAAGAGGCGGGCTTCATCAGGGAAGTATACTATCCCAATTGGCTAGCAAACGTGGTGATGGTTAAGAAAACCAACCGGAAATGGAGGATATGCGTAGACTTTACGGATCTAAACAAAGCATTCCCCAAGGATAGCTACCCTCTTCCTCGAGTCGACGTATTGGTAGGCTCTACAGTTCAGTACCAATTACTGAGCTTCATGGACGCCTTCTCAGGGTACAATAAGAGCCGGATGGATGAAGCAGATCAGGAGAAGACTTCATTTGTTACCAGCCAAGATCTTTTTTGTTACAAAGTAATGTCGTTCGGCCTTAAGAACGCGGGCGCGACGTATCAAAGGCTCATGAACAAGATGTTTGTGAACCAAATTGGGAGGAATGTTCAGGTCTACGTCGACGACATGTTGGTAAAAAGCCGAAGAGAAGAAGACCATTTGAAGGATCTCGAGAAAACATTCAGCACCCTTCGCTCCTACAACATGAAGCTTAATCTGAGTAAGTGTGCATTCGGGGTGACAGCGGGAAAATTCCTAGGCTTCATGGTGTCTCAAAGAGGTATCGAGGCCAACCCAGACAAGATCAGAGCCATAGTAGAGATGGCCCCCCCGAAGAACGTGAAAGAAGTATAGAGTTTAAACGGTAAAGTAGCCGCCCTGAACAAGTTCGTATCAAGAGCGACGAATAAATGTCTACCCTTCTCTCACATGCTAAAGAAATCTTTTGAATGGACTACCAAGTGTTAGCAAGCATTTGAGGAGCTAAAGGCCTACCTCTCTTCCCCATCGCTGTTAAGTCCTTCACAACCGGGAAAGAGCTCTTCCTGTATTTGGCTATCTCCCCGGCAGCCATCAACACGGCCTTGGTCAGAGAAGAAGACAAGGTTCAAAAACCCGTGTACTACACCAGCTGGGCATTTCATGGTGCAAAGGAAAGGTACTTCCAAGCCCACACGGTAATCATCCTAAAACGGCGGGTAATGAGCAACCCCGAAGCTTCTGGTCAGTTTGCGCTATGGAAGATAAAGTTGAGTGAGTTTGACATTCAGTACCATCCACGCATTGCCATCAAAGGGCAGGTCGTCACTAACTTCATAGCAAAGTTCACCAATGGGGAAGACAAGGGCGCAAATGAATATCCGCAGTAGAGTATACATACAGACGGGTCGTCCAACAAGCAAGCTGGGGGCGTAGGTGTCGTACTTCTCTCTCCTGAAGGAGACCTGATCGAATGTATGGTTCGCCTCAACTTCCCTACCACCAACATTGAAGCGGAGTACGAAACTTTAGTGGCAGGGCTTAATCTCGCCAAAGCAGCAGGAGCCACAAGAGTGGTTCTTTACTGCGACTCTCAAGTTGTCACTAACTAAGTAAACGGGGATTATGAGTGCAGAGGCAAAAGAATGAAGAGATATCTGGATCAAGTAAGGAGAAGGGTAGACAAGCTGAATGCCAAAATTATCCAGATCCCTAGAAGAGAGAACGAGCAAGCCGACCGTCTTGCCAAAGCAGCTTCAGCCGAACATATGACTACCCTTGATAACATACTCTTTTTTGTTCAGCTTTCTCCAATAATAGATACCATCGATGTGCAGGAGATAGGTTCCGAAACCAATTGGACCACGCCGTTGATCTCTTACTTAAAAAATGGCGTCTTACTAGACGAAAGGGAGGCCGCAAGAAAGCTGAAGGTCCAAGCAGCGCGGTTTATCTTGATGAAGGACGTCTTATATAAGAGAGGCTTCTCCCACCCATATCTAAGGTGTTTGGGTCCCGAAGAAGCAAACTACGATATGAGAGAAGTCCACGAAGGGATCTACGAAAACCACCCAAGGTCACGATCGATGGCACACAAGCTGATTCGAGCAGGGTACTACTGGCCCACCATGCAAAAAGATTCTCAAACATATGTCAAAGCCTGCGACAAATGCCAAAGATTCAACAACATCATCCGACAGCCGTTCGAAGAGTTGACCCCTATGACAGCCCCATAGCTGTTTGCTTAATGGGGGTTAGACATCATGGGGCCGTTCCCAATAGCGATGTGACAGCTGAAGTTCCTGATAGTAGGCATCGACTACTTCACGAAATGAGTGGAAGTTGAAGTCTTAGCCACCATTACGGAGAGGAACATGAGAAACTTCATCTGGAAGTCCATCATATGCAGGTTTGGGATCCCTAGAGTCTTAGTCTCAAACAACGAGAAACAATTCGACAACGACTCGTTCCGAGATTTTTGCACGCAATTAGGGATCAAAAGTCACTACTCCTCCCCTGCCCACCCTTAAGCAAATGGACAAGTTGAAGTCATGAACCGATCCTTGCTCAAAATTATCAAGACTCGGCTCGAGGGGGCAAAGGGTATATGGCCTGAAGAGTTGCCAAGCATACTATGGGCGTATAGGACAATGGCGAGGACGCCCACAGGAGAAACATCATTTCGGCTAACGTACGGAAGCGAAGCAGTCATTCCAGCAGAGGTCGAACTCACAAACTATAGGGTAGATAACCATGATGAAAGAAAAAATGATGAGGCTATACGTCTACAGCTTGATCTAGTTGACGAAGTCAGGGCGACAGCAGAACAAAGGCTTGCACGGTACCAGGACCGCATGGTTAAACACTACAACTCTTGGGTCTGACACAGAGACTTTCAGGTCGGAGATCTCGTTTTAAGGAAGGTCATGGGCACTGCTAGAAACCCTACCCAAGGAAAGCTCAGCCCCAATTAAAAAGGACCCTACTGAGTCACGTCATGGCAGAGGAAGGGCACCTACCACTTGGAGACAATGGATGGACAGAAGCTACACCACCCATGGAACGCCGAGCATCTACGGAAGTACTACCAGTAAAAAGGATAGCGTAAAGAGCAAGACCCTCTTATTTTTAGTATACCTTAGTTAAATTTAGCTACACTCCTCAATCTTTCTATTTTACTTTAGGTTTTGCTACAATAACTCTTTTTTAAGCCCAAAGGGCAGGTTTTCTTCTTTTGAGAACTACTTTTTCTACAAATGCACGGTTTATCATAATAAGAGGAGTTTCATTCAGATATGACTTAATGTGTTTTTTTTACAATATATTATCAAGTCCATAAAATAGACGAGTTTGCAACTAAGTCCATAAAGTGGATGAGCTTACTACCAAGTCCATAAGTGGACGAGTTCGCTACTAAGTCCCAAAAAGTGGACGACCTCATACTAGAAGGATGAAATATTATTAAGTCCACAAAGTGGACGACTCCACAAAGTGGACGAGTTTACTACTAAGTAAACAAAGTCATTATTATTAAGTCCATAAAGTGGACGACCCCACAAAGTGGACAAGTTTACTACTACGTAAACAAAGTCATTATTAAGTCCATAAAGTGGACAACCCCACAAAGTGGACGAGTTTACTACTAAGTAAACAAAGTCATTATTAAGTCCATAAAGTGGACGACTCCGTAAAGTGGACAACTCCATAAATTAGACGAGTTTACTACAAAAGTAAACAGTCGTTATCATAAAAAATGACGAATTTATTAAAGTTCGTAAAGTGGATGACTTCATCCCAGAAAGATGAAATATTATAAAGACCACCAAGTGGACGAGTTTATTATGTCCATTAAGCGGATAAATTCAATAGTAAGTCCACAAAAAAGACAAACCAAAGTCCATAAAGTGGACGGGTTCATTGGTCCACAAAGTGGATGAATTCATTACTTAATAAGGTGGAAAAGGTCATTTGAGGCTGACGACTTCATAAAATTACCATTTAAAAGTGGACGAGTTTAATAATAAAGTCCACAAAAGCAGACAAGTTTGTTAGCCAATCCTAAAAATTAGACGAGTCCATAAAAGTGGACGAGGTTATAAGATAGATGAATCTAACTAAACTAACGGGCTCAGTCAAAAGCCAAGAAATCAAGTCTACAAAGTAGACGTCCTTAGGTGGACGAGCCTATCAGACAAACGGGTTCGTCTCTAACCTATGAAAATATATCATACAAGCACAAGGAACGAGCATATAGATAAAGAGCAACGCATATATGCTTAAAACGACGGATATACAAATAAGATGACGTTTTTACAAACAGAGCCCAAAAATAAACAAAAGAGCATAAAACATTGTCCAGAAATTAGATAAACTTTACAAGAAAGAGGTCTTGTGGGGTCCCGTCGCCCTTGGTCTAATCTGGGGCATCCTGAGATGAAGGGTTGTCAGCAACTGGGGGATTGGCCGACGAAGTTAAAGGAATGACGGGAGGATTCACGGCAGGCTGAGCAAGGATGACACCATCATCTTGAGTATCCTGCTTTGACTCAATGGCACCGTCAGCACCCTTAGGAATGGCATCGCCTGTAGGAGTTGTTGGCAAAGGCTCATCCATTGAGACCTTCACCAAATCTAGGTGAGGGTAATTGGATTTAACCTGTTTAAGGCAATCCTCAAACCCCACACCATAATATTCAGCGCAGGAATCAATGAATGCCGGCGACTCCTTAAACTCTTTTACAGCATTAGCCTTGGCTATCTCCACCTAGCCTAGTAGAGCCGTCAACTCCTTCTCCGTCGTCTCTTTGGCTTCCTGATATTTTTTCCTCTGATGACCCTCCTCCTCCAATTTCTCTTTCAACTCCTTCACCTCCTTGTTAAGAGTACGGAAGGCGTCCTTATACTGATCTTGCCCATTGATCAGGTTCTTAATACACTTTTCTTGATGAGCAATCACCCCTTCGTTGGCAACACCCTTGACCTGTAAAGCCTTCATACAAACCAGTGCCTATAAGATAGAATAGCCGTCAGTTGGTTAGTATGAAAATGAATAAGTAAAAGAAAGAATGAAAGATACTTACCTGAGCAAGGTCATAGAGGCCTGAATCCCCCAGTTCACCCATCGCCTAACCAACACAAGGATTTGCATCTTTGTCTTTGATAATGGACTCAAGCATCTCGACAGTATAATCCTTGTGGGTAAGAAGGCGACGCGTAGAATCTTGAGTGACGGGGCTGGGCATCTTCATCAACCCTTTACCAGCCTCGTGCTTTGGTGGCGACGGCTTTTTAGGAAGCTTCTTTCTTGGAGTTACGGACGCCTTTTTCGACAGGCGCTCGTCCTTTCCGTCAGCCTTCCTCTTGGCCGCCCCCTTACCAATGGCCTTAGGGGCTGACGAGGACTACCCCACCTTAGTTTTTTCTTTTTCTTTCTTACGAACAGTAGCTGCCCTCACCTTCTATCTGGCTACTTCCATTTCTACAAGAGCAAGAGACAAGTATGCACAAGTGACGACCTAAAGGAAAACGCGTACAAAGATGACGGGAAGTTAAGGGATACTTACGTCAACGAGAATAAGCGTTTAACTAACGAGCAATTGGCGTTGGCTCAGGACCTCCGCAGTAAAGGTGTAAAGTGTCAAGTGTAATGAGATCTCGACACTTTCTCTGATCCAATGGGATCTCTGTTACCCGACGGATGAAATCTTCCTGCTCCTCTGTAATATGGGGACGGATGCTAGCTGAAAATTAGGAAAGTAGACGGTGTTAAAAGTTTGTAATAAACAAACAAAGGAAAAAGAGCAGACGGGGTTAACCTGAATCTTTGACAAAAGCCCAAGTATTGTCAAAATAACCATGGGGCATCATCTTCCATTCTTCCTGACGACACACCCAGTTCGTCCCTTTTACAAAAAAGTATCTACCCTTCCAATTCCTATTGGAGTCTGGCATGTCAGATACCAACTCCAGCCTTTTTTTCCTCACCGCGAAGTGGTATATCCCCTAAAACGAGACTATATGTTGAGGTCGATAGCACAAAAAGAACTTGTCAATTGTTAACTGACGGTTCCCACCACTTAAACAACCCCACAAAATCTCAGCCCCAATGAATATCCTCCAAGCATTGAGGGCAATTTGGCTGACGGACAAGCTTAAAAAATTGTCTAGCTGATAGTGAAGCGCTGTCAACGACAGCCTCAACCCTACTGCAAATATATCGCACATGCCAACATCCGCAGTCTTCCCCGAGTAGCACTTCTCAAACTTCCCAGGGAAACGGGTTGGGATGTCGTCCAGTATCTGGTAACGGTCTCGTAAGGTTTTAAATACTTTGTCTGATATCATTGGCAAAAAGTCATTAAAGGTCCATATCTTGGGGAGAATGAAAGGACAGTCATCTCCAGGGGCTCCCGGGGTGCTATCTAAAGCTTCCTTGTCACTATTATCCTCATCACCGTCATTGTTGTCCCCATCACTCTCTCTCCCTTCCCCCTCCTCACTGCTCATCACTCCCTCATCTTCCTCACTACTCAGCACTCCTTCTTCTTCCCCTCTATAACTCTCCAATTCCTCATCAGAAGGTTGGGCTGATCTCTCTAACAATCAGGAGAAGCCCTCCTCGAGCTCGTGACCATGATGGGAAGACCTCATCGTAGCTCGCTCCATCACAGACTGACAACTGTTTACTCGTCACTTCTCTAGACATTTGACTACCTATAAATGATGGAGGCATTCTAAGAACCTAAGTTGACGGCCTTTCTAAAAAATACATAGAAAACAAAAAGTAATAAGAGCAAGAGTGACTTACCAAAGTAAAACTGACGAATTCTTGGAAAATGACAATTTGAGTTAAAGCAGAGGACGTGGGTGAAGATTTCTCAAGTGACGGGTTCGCTTTGACAGTCAATAGTAGTAAAATGGAGAAAAATGATGGGAAAGGCAAGGTATATATAGGGAATAATAGGCATGGAAGATGAAGCGACATCCTCGTCCGGAGGCGGAGCCAATTGGATTGTGCCACGCGTCCAAGCATTAAATAAAGGCTGCTCGAGGAATAGCCCATAGTTGATTCTCCTTCTCTCCTGAGAAAAAGAAAACTAATCAATAAAGTTCAACTCCATAACCCATCAGCTTAGATTGATGGAGATATGGAGTAGGAGGCAGCTGATAAGGATAAAATATAAATGTACCTACTGATATAAAGGCATAGAGCAATGTTCCAGAAAAATCCGTCAGCCTTGTATCCAGTAATCTATATTTGGAGTCTACAGCTCCAAGCTGACGGTGTCAACTTGGAGCGAAGATAAAAGGCTGACGACATTAAGCTGAAAGGCATACACAAGACTAACGGATCTGACATAACTTGGCCTCCACACATAGGTATATAAGGAAATATCTTGTGTCCCACGTTTAGAAAGACTCCTACAAGGAAAGGGTTCCGTAAAATACGATCATAAGGATTCCTATAAGGAAAGGACTTCTAAACCAAGGAAAAGATGTCAACCTTTTACTACTATAAAAGCCCCAATACCCTCATTAACCAAGGTACGCATAATTTACCTGCTCTGGCACTCTAGAGTTGTGAAAAATTCTAACTTGACCTTCGGAGGGTATTTGGCCAGCACCACACCAGTGCACTCTATGAGGTATTCTCTTTTCGTATTGTGTAGGTGTTGTTTCAAGTATGTGAGGACCGTGTAACTTACTGTTGATTTTTCGGCATCATCAGGCACCATTTTTATATTGACACACTCGTGGCTTAGTACAATACTCCAAGCGACGTCGGTTTGATCACAAGCTCTTCCTTCTTCTATTTTGATCTTACTCTGTTTCACTCAAAGCTTCCAAAGTCCAGATATTTTTGGTTGTAGATATTTTGTTATATTGTACAGCTGTATTTTCTGTTAGAAAGCTGTTAGAGTTTGTTAGATAGAACCTTCTTGAGTAGTTACCACCTATAATATATAAATAGTGGATACAGGTTACGTACTATTATTGAGCAAGCTTAATAGAAAATTTCTTGGTTCTTCGTTTCCATTCTCTCTGTTTCATTGTTGATCCACCATTGATAAACCTTCAAGCTTGCTTTCTTTCAGAATGGTCCACTAAAGGATGGTTTTCCCCACCCAAAGTTTAAATCTACCGATCCCAAGTGTCTTATATCAGACATAAAGTAGGATTGCACCATTGTAAGAGAAGGTTGATCTTTTGTCACCAAGAAATCTATAAGTGATCGAAAATACTCCTCAGTGACATTAGCCTTCTCAATTTTTATTAGTTCCAGTGCGTATTCCAAAGGATGTTCACAAATTTTCCCAGCAGTTGTTAAAGCCAACACTAGTGCAACCGCATTACCATAATACCCCACTGGAAGTGGAGGGCAAAATTTCTTTCGCATATACATTGAAAATAGCAAGCACATTTTATCGTCCGGGTTTAGTTGAAGTGCTATGGTACGGCATCTCCATAAGCACGCAGTTAATACCTCAAATGTGGTAGATTTGGGCAAGTGTTCAGGGATGCTTTTTCGAAGAGCAGTTACTTGGTTTGAGCCAAAGAAGAAAGAGTAGAGAGCCATGTGATTGGTGGGGGTGATGAAGTCTTGGGTCTCATCCAATTCATCAAATTCATGATGTGTGAATGCCACCTTTGGTGGGTTTCTCGCATTCAAAAGCTCCCTTTGCCACACAGATGGGATGGAAGGTGCACATGCTCCTCGTGCCATCTCAGCCATGGCGTTCAAGAATTGAACTAAGCCGGTACCATCGATCATGACATGGTTGAAACGCATTGCAAAGATAAAGCCTCCGCACCTTAACCGGGTCACCTGTATCATACCAATTAACGTAGGAGTAAAGACTTTCTGCTAAAATACCATGGAGTAGATATATATAGTCAAATAAATGTTATTTGTTATATAGAAGTAATTAATATTGCATAACTATACCGATATATGATCTCCGTTTCACAAGACACAACCATTATACCATCAATGGTGACATCATTGTAAGAAATATGAGTTTAATTAGGGGTTTCAAAAATCATATTCCAATATATTTAATGTTAAAAGTGACGTTGAATTTGAGAGTAGGAAAGAAAAAGAACAAACAAAATATGCACAAATAACATGGTTCAACGTGTTAGTCTATGTCCATAAAAGAAAGCAATATAGGTAGTAATGGTTGTACTATATTGTTATTTTGTTACTTGAATAAGCAGCAATGGGCAATTTAGCAACCCTCCAGAGTCAGGCACTTCATAAAGGAGTTCTTCCTCACAAGGGAATGGAGGATGAAGTGCATCACCAAACTTCTCCAGTGTAACATCATTGTCAACCTCAATGGATATTACACCCTGATCACTAGTACGAGGATGAGGAGCATCACCAATTGCAAACTACTCCATTGTAACATTAGCATCTGCCTCAATGAACATAACACCCTCACCAGTACATTCTACCATGAATTTAGCATCAGTACCTTCCGTCCTTCCCTAAGCCTACCTGCTAATGGGTAGTAAAACACTAGTGTTTAATGACCTTCACAGGGTCTCTTCCTTCCCTTGACACATCATGGCGACATAACATCATGAATGGATCTTGCTCTCGTAATAGATCATCCACATCAGAAAGTGGTTTGAATTCATGGGGAGTGGACTTAGCTGGAGCAACTAGCTCTGCTTCACACCTCTGCACTTCGAAAACTAGAGAAGTGGCTGATAGTGGCATACTTGCCATTGCTACAAAATTGGGTAAGTGTGATCAAATGGGAAATTGGAGACTTATATAGTGTCAAAATGTAATTTGTAATTAGCGAGTGGCTACTTAGGTTTGTCAAAGAAAGAGGCAACCGAAAAATTAGATGTCAACACTCTAGTAAAGTGTAGAACTAAGTGGCAGCAAAATGAAATTGAAGAAACATGCATACAGACACTTCTCATGCTAGGTGTCATTCATAGAAAAACCAAAGGTTTCTATATAAGCCATGCAATGTAACGTAGTGTAAGGAAAAGAAATGCAATGAGACTGAATTAATACAAAAACAATATATACTCTGTTGTTTGTCGTGTCTCTTATCTCTACACAAACCAAAATATTAAATTCTCTCTTTAGCCACATGATTAAAACCTTGACAACTCAAACATGCATGCATAAATTTTTCAATGGGAAATTGAAGATTTATAAAGAGTTTCAAGAAACAATGGGTAATTATCTTTCCTTTTCAATGTCTCAAACCTAACCCTCAACTATCTGACAAAGAACAGGAGGCATAAATTTTTTTTTAAGTGAAAATCATTAATCATAAGTGAGAGATTGTGCAAAATAACGTGTGTGTATATATATACACTTAAAAAAAGGATTAAATACTAAACTAACCTATAATTATCACTTAATAAAAATGTTAAATACCCTGACTTGAGAATTAATCACAAAAATTTAGGTTCAACAAAAATAAGAATGACGTTATATACACAACATTTTCATAATTATTTTACAACAAATCTTATGTGGTAAACTATTACTAATTAATTCTAATTTGAATATAATACTTACATTATTTTTTTTACCCACCAATAACAAGTTTTCAAATACCTTAGTGCAGTAGTCACTTTATAAGTATAAATACTTGTGGGGTGTGGAGGGGAAGGGTCGGGGTTCAAATCTCTAGGAGGGAGTTTTACACACATATACACTTAGATTAGGTTAGAGTAGAAATTCTATCTTGTATAAAAAAAATAAAAAAAAATAAAAAAAAAAGGTCTTCAAATAGGATTTATTGTAAAAATATTATGGATGTAACATTATTTCAAAAATAATTCTAGCCCCTGAAATATAAACCTTAACCCTAAAAAAATAAAAATTTTAATTTTAATAACATCAATAAAAATTAGCCCAAATTACCAAAAAAAAAAAAAAAAAGTCAAACAAAAACGAGATTAGACCAAACAATCAGAGGTGAACAAATTATTCAACAAAAAGCCTATTCAAACAAAAATATAAAAATCTCTAATCATTCAAATTTATAACTCGTTCACCCATTAAATAAAATTAATTCATAATTTCATTTTTCCTTAAAAAAAAGTACAAGAAAAATATTGTAGTTATAAGTTCTCCTTGATAGTGACAACAGTTATTGTCACGCTCCGAACCCAAATGGGTCCAAAGTATGAGAAAAAGAATCATTTAAAAAAAAAAAAAAAAAAAAAAAAAAAAAAAAAACCTATAGGAGATCTTTTATTTATTATTATTTTATTTTATTTGAGTTGTTACATTCTTCCCCCTTAAAAGAAATTCTTCCTCAGAATTATACCCACAATGAGTTTTCTTAAAACAAGACTAAGAAACCATTGACATTAACATTTTCAGCATAAAAAAAATTTTAAACTCAAGGGATCATGGAGCACTCAACCAATTGTAACACGGAGAGATTATTCATTATGTTTCAAGCGTGGATACAATGTAGAAAGTTATTTAGCTTTCATATCAAAGTAGGTTGAGTATAGGCATGTATATATCAATATGCAAGCGAAATCAGAGACTAGCTAAATAGTCATTCGACCAAAGCCTAATAAATTAGGTTTAAGTGTTTAACCCAATATAGTATAAGGCCATAAAATCCAAATTCAAGTTAAAACAAGTTAGGAGTCATTTTAAATTATAATTCATATATAAAACCAAGATTCCATAATTTGTGTATAATGTTGATTGATCAACAAATAGATTTTGGTCATAGGATCAAAAATTTGCCAAAGTTTTCAAAACAAAGGAACAAAGAAATATACTTCTAATTAAAATAGGGTTGAAGGACCCAACCTAGATGACAAACTCATAAAATAGATAATCTTTTGAAAATAGGTGAACATCATAGAACTTCAAAGTAGCCTTTCGATTTAAAAGAGAAGTATTAACCTTACGATATTAAATACTAGTTACAAGTTTTCATGCATATATAGCAACTGAGTATTCAAATTAGAGATTAAAAGTAGTCATATAGGTAAAAATATGCCCTACTTAGAATCAAGTGGAAATTTTATAACTACATCTTTACTTCAAAAAATTCAAAAGGTCATTTCAAATTATAATCGTTCTTAAAATCAAGAATATAAATGGGTCAACTTAATTGATAATCCTTGAAAAGGCCACTTTGATTCCAACTAGTTTAAAACACAAGTGTAGAACAAGAGCCATAAGGCCAAAAAATTTAGATTAAGTTTAAAACCAAACTAATCACATGAGATATTCCTTTTTAATAAGGTCCAAATTTTGAAGCTAGGGTTAAAATCAAGGAAGTCAATACCATACCGGAAGCTGTTTCAGTTTAGTCAGGAAAATGAAATATTTCGGTGTCGGTTGATACTGGTATACCATTTCGAAATTACCGCTAATTTGATATATTTATATATAAAAATTAATAAATGTAAATATTTATATATTAAATAGTAAATATATATATATATACATACTTTCTTAAAAATATATTAAATTTTAAATCTATGTCTCATTTAATATGTTAACCCCTAATTAAAATGTTAGTTAATTAAAATAATATGCAATCTACTTAGATGATGATGATGTAATTCAGCAAAAAAAAAAAAAAAAAAAAAAAGAAGAAGGTGATGATGTAGATTTGATGGTCACTGGCAGCTTATAAAAAAATTAATAAGTTTCTCATTATATTTTTTTGAAACCTGAGTTCTAAAAAAAAAAAAAAAAAAAAAAAAAAAGAAAGTAGCTCTTTGGAAGTTGTAACTTTATAATGTTAGTACTTAGTTCACGTGGGTGGGTGTTAGGGCACACCATCACACGAAACAAAGGTACTTTACTTTTTATAAAAACAAAAGAAAGTCTCAGAATGCATTTAAAAGAAGTGCAAGAGTCAAAGAGAAGCACAGGAAGAAGAAGAGAAGAAGAACAGACAATGACGATGGCAAAATGGGACTAGTGCTAGAAAATCAGTAGCGATGACGAAATGTGGGTTATTTTTATTTTCTTTTCCATATATATATATATATATATATATTATTTGTTTGAATTTTAGTTACCGGCCAATTTTTATTTTCTGGCCGAAATTTAGTATATAACCCGATACGACTTAAATGAGTCCGATACGACCGGTATTTGAACCGGCATGAAACACTAGTGTTCTTGTACTAGTGTACGAGCCGGAACGGTAAATACCAGCCAATACGGTATGAAATCGACTTCCTTGGTTAAAATTGCCTTTTATAAACACAAATCGCATTCGCTCCACTAAGTGATTCCTATGGCCTTATAATATTCATGAGATTGTAGGTTCGAAACCTCTTGTCAACGTCTTAGGGTCACTCCATGGGATTCCTCCCTGTAATAACTCGATGTGTGTGGGACAGTGGACTGCATACAGCTAAGAGAATAGTCAAATACTCGAAGAGGTCTGGATGTCCTCGTTTTTGTTAGGACATATGTGGATCATGTTACATATGTCATTTAGAATTGGCTAATCCTTTGACAAAACGCACTTTACTTGTAATTGGGTAGATCTAGGATGTGTTTAATACTTCAAAGGACAAGATTTCAAGTCTAGTATTTAAGCCATGCGAATCTGTCCAAAAAACAAGTGAAGAAGGGTTGTTCATTAAAGCTGGATCGATTCCCGATAGCTGCTCGGCAGATATATCTATCGAGGTCTCGACAAATAGCTCGACAGCTATATCTATTGCGAATTACGGAATTCAGATTTCCAAATCTAATTTTCGGCCCATGCTAACATGTATGTGTAGGGTTTCTTTTCTCACAAGCCTAAACATTTATAAGACTTATTTTAAAGGCCGTCACACATGAGAATACAAGGAAAACACATGCAAAAGTGACCAAATGCCTTATTCTGTTTGAAAGAAGTTACTGCGTCTTTGCGTCTTAGGGTTTTGTAACCAAGTGCTTCTTGATCTTCATTGTTGATGAAGTGAAGAACTTTGCGGCCAACAATTTTCCTCAAGTTCGTGTGTTAGTCACGTACTAGGAGTCATGCATCATTAGTTAGTCACATACTGGGATCCGTGCAAAAAGGGTGGCGTTCATATATTGAAGAGTTCAAAGGTTTTGAAGCGATAGAAAGTTTCTACTATGAGTTCATCTACGGGGATTGTAGAGTCTAGAGATAAAGATTTTGTACTAGATCTAAAATTTCTCTTTACTATAGTGAATTGCTTTTCTGAAAGGTTCCCCCCAGGTCTTTTACTGTGAAACTAGTTTGTTTCATTAGTTTTCCTAGGTCATCATATCTTATCTTATTTAATTTTCCTCTGTGCATGATATTAACATGATATTGATGTTTGTTTGTTTTAACGAGGTTTATTCATAATAAATCTAATTAACAACTTGGGTTTAAAACCTGTTAATTCTATCAACTAGGGTCTAAATTTCCCACTAGTTTGTCAAAAAAAAAAATAAATCAAAATGATAAGAAAAGACCAATAATTAAAACCAAAGAAGTCGTGGATTTAGAAATTTAACATTTATTGCGAAGTCAAAATAATGTCCATTTGTTCATAAGGAAGGCTTTAAAAACCCGTGTAAAGTATACAAATCCACATTCCAACTACTCTCCAACTTAATTCAAGACATTTCATATTAGAAGAGCATTTTCAAAATTAAGGTGAAGGAAGCCATTAATTTGCAAAATTAATGCTAATTATGAAGACAAAGGTAGATCCATCACAAAGATGATCATTTTTAGAAGGAACTGTACAATAACCTTTAAAATCCACATAAGCAATACTCTCAAGTCTCAAGCTCCATTATTTAAATTTTTTGCCTATGTCCCCAAAGTTGTTGAGCCGCCCTGACTATACCTATAAGTTTTATGATCTCTAACATGTGCTAGAGACATTTGAAACTTTCCTATGGAGTTCAATACGGAAGTGTTTTTGTGTTAAACTTGGTGATTTGTAAAATATCACTTTATAGATAAATCGTGCAGTTCCATACTAAGCTACAACATTTTTTACTAAAGTGATAACAATAATCTAATTTGGACACAACTATTGTTTCCACATGGACTTAAAAAGATAAGAAATGTAATACATTACCTTCAACTTCTCTATATGAAAAGCAGGGTTGATAATCTTTCTGTATTTAGCCCATTTTTCACCCTCGTAATTTACCACTCCCATTGCAAGCAATCTAACAAGTGGATTTGGTTTGGGCTTCTGAAAGTCACCTATCTTGGTGAAAACATCTTTGATTTGTTCAGGGCTCCTAATGTTCACACGGGGTATTAGGCCAAGCCATGTAAAAGAATTCTTGCCTGCACAAGTTTACAAAGGTTGGAAGAAAATTTGATCTTTTTAGACAAATATTATGCCTACAACATTTTCACAATAAATCTTAAGTGAGAGTTTGTTAATGACTATTACTAATAAATAAAAAATAATTTGAACAATGTATTTAAATTAGAACTAGTAATGCTAACTTTTCCTCAAAAAAATTTTGACTTCACCGCTACCAATTTAGATTCTAGTTTATAGTTTAATCAATCGTCTAGTTTGCCTGGTTCAGATTTAAGATTTTGGGCATAAGCTAATTCATAGTTGGAAGCTTTTAAACAGAAGTTACACGACTTAAACAACCATACATACTTTATTGCTATGAAATGAGTGAGATATAATTTGTGTTTGCTGCAACAAAATCTTTAGGTAATTAAGTTTATTGTAGACATACATATATGCCATAATGCTTCACTTTGTGATGTTCAAAGGGGAGAACACGTGGCACTATATCATCAGAGAGTTCCTATGGGTTTAGAACAAGCTTTCTTTATCGTCATAGAGCTATCCTTCGAGTCCCCGAAAAAAAGTCTATGGGAATTGCCTACAAGACCTTGCTTTCTCAAGCACCTCTCCAAATATTTTGGTCTTAACCACACCCAATTCAGAATCATGCATGACAACGTTGTCATTATAACAAAAAGAACGGAGGTGGCAACTTTGTCCAGAGAAATTTCCATTATTTTTTTTTTCTTTGTATAGAGAGAGCTAGAGGCAGAAGAAAGTGAAGAAGAGATAAGAATGGACGTTTCAACACGTTTTTTATAGCCTTTTATTTGTTGTCAACAAGCATTCACAACTTGTCCTAAAGAATGAGGACAAAAAATAAAAGACAAAATAAAACATCAAGAAAATGACATATTTATACACACAAGCCTCTAAGCTCAAAAGCTCTTCTATTTTTTTAGGTAAAAGTTAATAATTTGCATCTATTATAATTTAGAAATATATATTTTTATTTTTCAAACAAATAAAAAGGATAAACTGTAGAGATAAATATATATTTTTCAAACAAATATATTTTTTTATTTGCATCTATTTTTTAACATGAAGGGGAAAAAATCCTAAATTTTTGGAGTTCTCTTTTTTAATTCAAAATGAAATTTTTTATTTGACATTTATGACACTATTTCTAAATGAAGTTACCCTTCATTAATGAGGGTATTTTTGAACTACATAAAAGTCCAGTTGGTAGAATTTGTGTGTGAGTAATACAGTGTCTCGAGCAATATGCCGCTACATTTGTGACAAGTACACGGACAAAGGAAACAAATGACTATACGGAACAAACCCCCTAGCAAAAGCATCCATAGATCAATGGATAGAAGCAGAAGGGCAGAGCTTCAATCCACTAAGCTCAACTTTGGTGTTTCAACTCGCATTTGCGCCTCGAATGAATATCAAGCAAGACAAAGCAGTGATCAGGCAGAATGAAGAAAAGCTATCGAAAGTGCTTGACATCTATGAAAAGAGGCTTAGTTCTTGGCTAGTGATGAATTTTCTTTGGCCGGTCTTTCACACTTGCCCAACACTTAGTACTTGGTCAGTGGCACTGATAAGGGTAATTTGTTCACTTCAAGAGAAAATGTGGGGAGATGGTGGGACAAGATATCGAGCCAAGACTCATGGAAGAAGGTGGTTGATTTGTGAAAGGGTGCTTAGAAAATTTGGTTGGCATTTCTTGAATAAATTGCTTCAATCTGGAGAATTTATTTTCTCCCCCTTTTTTCCTTAGTTTTTTGGCTGAGGCCAAAGAGATCAATGACATTTTGATCTCCCTATGTGTAATCTTTCAATTTCAGAACGCTTAAGGGAAATTCATTAATTTTCTACTAGCATTATATACTCTAGCCTTTGCAATAAAGTTGTTAAAATTAGGATCTTATATTGGTAAAAGGGTTTTTAATTTGGGTAGGACTAAAAATATTAACATTGATGGTGTCACAAAAAACATCAACTCCTGAACTCGTCCATATGTATCGTCCAACGAAAGACAAGCTAGGACAAACCAAACAGGCTAAGTGATCTCCCAAGCGTCCTGGCTAATCTCGTTCGTCTTTGGACAGACGAGATCCCGTGGGAATCTTACCCATCATCACCTAGACAGTGGACAAGCCGTCCTAGATGGTCTCGTCCGTCTTTAGTAAAAGATGGACAAGTTCACCATGGAACGGGCCGTCCAACCTAGGTAACTTCCACAGCGGTTATGGAAGTTACCCCCAATTCTCCGGACTCCTCAACATTAGGAACGGTTATTAAACAGATAATCGTTCCACAAATACTATATAAGGATTCTTCAAGGAAGGGTAAGGCATTCAGACAATTTTATTTAAGAAAACACTCCTTCCTTACAGAGAGTTCCAAAGTCACTAACTTCATCATCGGAGGACTTTTGGCCGATCACCACCGGTCTCCTCTGATTCAGTGTTCTTGTTTTACAGGATATAGCCTAAAGATCATCATCGTTCGAGACTCGTCAACCTACTGATATCCAAGGAACTATTAGTTGGTGCCGTCTGTGGGAAGAGATTGTTTTACAGTTTACTTCTCCGTGACAAAGGGTTGATGGTTCGGACTAGATCGAGGGCTACTAGCCCAGGCTATCAAGGAAGCAGTAACCCTCATCGCGATCGCCATTCTGCACCGGTCATGCAGACATCATCTGTCTAACATGCGCAATCTATGGCGGACCCTATGGCGGAGTTGACTCGCCAAAACCAAGAGTTAAGAATGGAGATTAATATGAGGAGGCAGACACGTGAAGAATGTGAAGAAGGAGGACAAACACAGAGTCATGGCGGTAGAGAGAATACCGAAATTAGAAGTCAGTTCAAAGGCACCACTTCACGAACGGTACCACACTTGAAGGAAGAAATGGACCAAATGAAGAGAGTTATGGAGGAAATGAAAGAGAATATGAGGAGGGCGAATCTGATAGAAGATTTGGTTCACAGAACTGATTCCCCCTTTACGGCTTCCATCAACGGTCACCCTCTACCATCAAAGTTCAAGTTGCCTTCTCTGGATTCGTATGATGGAACACATGACCCGTTTGATCACATAGTCACTTTCAATACCACCATGCATCTTCAAGGGGTGCCTGACGAGATAATGTGTAAAGCCTTCCCTACCACCCTTAAGGGTCCGGCACGAGTTTGGTTCAGCAAAATACCCCCAAATTCGGTAAGTTCTTTTGAAAAGTTGAGCAAGTTGTTTGTTAACAATTTCATTGGGGGACAAAGGCACAAGCGTTCCTCGTCCAGTTTTTTGACAATAGAGCAGGGGGAGAACGAGAGCCTTCGGTCATTCATCACCCGTTTCAACAGAGAAGCCCTGAGTGTGGACGAAGTAGATGACAAGCTCCTGTTGGCGGCCTTCCATAATGGGGTGAATTCGGATCTGTTTATACATAAACTCTATGAAAAAGAGCCCCAGTCCATGGCCGAACTCGTCCATTCGGCTCGAAATTTTATGAATGCAGAAGACGCGATCATTGCTAAGAAGAGGAAGAGGTCTGAAAGAGTGGACGCAAATCCCAGTCGCCATCCCGAGCAAGGTGCTCGTCCAAAGAAGGGACGGACGGAAGAAAGGAGAGACCGAGATAGTAAGAAGCCAGGCCCTTCAGCACGGAACTAGCAATACACCTCTTTGAACGTCCCACTTGAGCAGGTCCTTATGCAAATCAAGGATGATCCTTCCTTGAAATAGCCGGAGAAAATGAAGGGGGATCCCAACAAGCGCAATAGGAACAAGTATTGTCGCTTCCATAGGGATCATAGTCATGATACAGACGAGTGTTTCGATTTAAAGCAACAAATTGAAAATCTTATAAGGCAAGGGAAGTTGAGGAGTTTCCTTGGACGAGACCACAGGGACGAGAAACAGAAAGGGAAGATGGAAGAATCATCACGACCACCACTCGGAGAAATAAGAGTCATTATAGGGGGAAGTTCAACTGGCTAGTCGTCCAAGTCCAAGAAAGCATACCTGAAGGTAGTACAGAGCGTCCAACTTTCTAGACGATCACCGAGAGCAAGGTCCACGGACGAGCAAGCAATCACCTTCACGGACGAAGACGTTGAGAGAATTCATCACCCCCATGATGATGCTCTCGTCATCTCCATATTAATTGCTGACTACACAACTAGAAGAGTGCTTGTGGACAACGGAAGCTCGGCAGACATTTTATATTATCCAGCCTTTCAGCAGATGAGATTAGGACGAGACCAGCTCCGTCCAGTAGATTCCCCCCTAGTAGGCTTTGGTGGGATGAAGGTGCAACCAGTGGGTACTATTTCCTTATCCGTGGTAGTGGGGGCATACCCACAACAAATCACCAAAGATGTGAACTTCCTTGTGGTAGATTGTCCATCCTCATAGAACGCTATAATTGGAAGACCAACTTTGAATAGTTGGAAAGCTGTTACCTCTACTTACCACTTATCAGTCAAGTTTCCAAGAGTAGGGCAGGTACAAGGGGACCAACTAGCAGCAAGAGAATGTTACCTGGCCATGTTGGCCATGGATGAACAAGTTCAAGCCATGAATATTGAAGAAAAGAAGGTTGTAGCAGAGCCTACAGAAGCATTGGAAGATATTTCCTTGGATGAAGATAACCCTGAGAGGTGTACCAGGGTTGGAGCAGATCTAGAAGAGAAGATTAAAAAGGACCTCGTCCAGTTTTTGAAGAAAAATATTGATGTCTTTGTGTGGAGTCATGAGGATATGCCGGGTATAGACCCTAGTGTCATTACCCACCGTTTGAATGTATGTCCTTCCTCCAAGCCTGTGCGGCAAAAGAAGAGGGTGTTTGCCCCTGAGAGAGATGGTGCTATCAAAGACGAGGTTCAAAAGCTGATGGTGGTGAAGTTTATTCGGGAAGTGTACTACCTGGATTGGTTGGCCAATGTAGTAATGGTTAAAAAGGCAAATGGCAAGTGGAGAATATGCGTCGATTTCACTGACCTGAACAAGGCTTGCCCCAAGGATAGTTATCCGCTGCCACGCATTGACCAGTTGGTAGACTCAACTGCGGGCCACAAGTTGCTTAGCTTCATGGATGCCTTTTCTTGATACAATCAAATAAGGATGGACGAGGCTGACCAAGAGAAGACATCCTTTGACACCAGTCAAGGCTTATTCTGTTATAAGGTGATGTCATTTGGCTTAAAGAACGCAGTGGCGACATATCAGAGGTTGGTCAACCACATGTTTCGTCCGTAGATTGGGCGGAACGTGGAAGTCTATGTAGATGACATGCTGGTGAAGTGTCAAGACTAGGGAAGGCATCTAGACGACCTGCAAGAGACGTTTGACACACTGAGACAGTATCATATGAAGTTGAATCCTAGTAAATATGCTTTTGGAGTATCATCAAGGAAATTCCTTGGCTTTATGGTCTCCCATAGGGGAATTGAAGCAAATCCTAATAAAATTCAAGCAATATTAGACATGAAGCCACCACAAAATACCAAGGAAATCCAATCTCTTACTGGACGAGTTGCCGCACTTAACAAGTTTGTCTCTAAAGCTATTGACAAATGTTTGCCATTTTTTAAGGTTCTCAAAAAAGCATTCGAATGGACCGACGAGTGTCAGAGAGTTTTCAAAGATTTAAAGACATACCTTACCATGGCACCGCTGCTGAGTCCATCAGTGGTGGGAAAGGAGTTATATTTATACCTAGCGGTAACCCCGCATGCCGTAAGCTCAACATTGATAAGAGAAGAAGATAAAGTGCAAAGACCTGTGTACTATACAAGCAAGGCATTAAGGGGAGCGGAAGGACGGTATCCACAAATCGAGAAATTAGCCTTCGCACTGATCACCGCTTCTAGGAAGCTGAGGCATTATTTCCAAGCACATGTCATTAATGTCATGACAGATCATCCGCTCAAGAAGGCAATGAATAGACTGGAAGCTGCAAGACGATTAATCCAGTGGGCTGTAGAGCTCAGTGAGTTTGACATTAGGTATCAACCAAGGCATGCCATAAAAGCTCAAGCACTAGCAAATTTCATTGCGGAGTTTACCCCAAGTCATGATGAGGCAGAAGACAGTAAGAGATGGGTCGTCCACGTGGATGGGTCGTCCACGTGGATGGTTCGTCTACATGGCATGCAGGTGGAATTGGTGTGGTCCTACAATCCCCAGAAGGAGATAAACTGAAACATAAAGTCCGTCTACAGTACCAAGCAACTAACAATAAAGTCGAATATGAAGCCCTTCTCAAAGGGCTAGAATTGGCTAAGTCTGTGGAAGCCAAGACCATACGTGTCCTGGGGGATTCTCAACTGATCATGGGGCAAGTAAATGGGATGTATGAAGCGAAGGAAGAACGAATGAAGAAATACCTTAGTAGGGTGATGCGCCTTGTGAAAAGATTTGAAAAAGCTGACTTCGTTCAAATCCCAAGGGAGGAGAATGTAGAAGCTGATACTATAGCAAAAGAAGTCTCAGCAAATGAATCAATGGACGAATCAGATGAAGTTCAGTATATGCCAAGTATAGATGTCCCGGAAGTACAACAGGTGGATAGCAGAGGAAATTGGATGACCCCGATTATATCATACTTGAAAGACGGACGACTACCAGAAGAGAAGGATGAAGCCAGGAAGTTGAGGGTGAGATCGGCTAGATACATCCTTATGAATGAAGTGCTATACAAGAGAGGCTTTTCTCAACCTTACCTTAGGTGCTTAGCTTCGGACGAAGCAAATTATGTACTAAGAGAAGTTCATGAAGGAGCATGTGGCAATCACTCAGGAGCCAGATCACTTGTCCATAAGGTCGTCCGTGCAGGGTATTACTGGCCAAACATGCAAGCTGATGCTAAAGCATACGTTAAAGTCTGCGACCAGTGCCAACGGTTTAGTAACGTCCCCAGACAACCGTCGGAATACCTCACCCCGATGGTGGCACCGTGGCCCTTTGCACAATGGGGACTAGACATTTTGGGTCCCTTCCCTCTGGGCACAAGGCAAATGAAGTTTCTAGTGGTGGGCATCGATTATTTCACCAAATGAGTGGAAGCCAAACCGTTGGCAAATATCACACAACAGAATGTGAAAAATTTTGTGTAGAAGAACATTGTATGCAAATTTGGAGTGCCGAAGGTATTGGTGTTTGACAACGGATGACAATTTGACAATGCACTCTTCAGGGACTTTTGCTTACACTTCGGAATTCAGAACCATTATTCCTCGCCTGCACGTCCCCAAGCCAACGGCCAAGCTGAAGTTGCAAACCGATCCTTGTTGAAAATCATCAAGACTCGGCTTGAGGGGGCAAAGGGAGTATTGGCCAGATGAATTACCAGGAGTTTTATGGGCGTACAGGACCACAGTGAGAACCCGGAGACTCCTTTCAAGCTAGCCTATGGAAGTGATGCAGTCATACCTACAGAAGTATATATGGCCAATCACAGGGTGATGATGTATCAAGATAAGGATAATGAGGAGCAACTCCGTTTGAACCTCGATCTAGTAGATGAGGTAAGGGCAGATGCAGAACACAGGGCAGCAAAGTACAAGAACCTCATGGCTAGGCAGTATGATGCGATGGTGAAGCCAAGGCGTTTCAACATAGGAGATCTCGTCTTGAGAAATGTCTCTTTGTCAACCAAAAACCCAGCACATGGGAAGTTGGGCCCAAATTAGGAGGGACCCTATAGAGTTATCAACTGTAAAAGGCAAGGATCCTACTACTTGGAGGCCCTAGACGGGAGAAAGTTGGAACGTCCTTGGAATGTGGAGCACCTGAGGAGGTACTATCAGTAAAAGTGAACCTATGGACGAGCTTGGACCTTGTCTGCCTACTTACGTTCTACTTATGTTTGTTTTTGATATCACTTATGTTTGATGCTATTTGTGTTTGAAGTTTGAAACTACTACTTTATTACTTATTATGGTTGTGTCATGTTTATGGATGAAGTTATGAAGTATGTACTTATTAAATAAAAAGGCATCAATGTGCATGTGTGCCTTATCTGTAAACAATACCTATGTTATGTACAAAATGTTGTGTGAATTCTACATCTCCATGATATTTTCATCCAAGCCAATCCACAAGAGGATTGAAAGATTCAAGATGAATAAAATCTCTAGACGCAGAGATGTAACGTCTAAATTTTCCTGAATAAAACAAGGAAAAAACCAAAAATACACTTGTCCGACTCAGGGACGAGGAAAAGCCATAACATTTTTGTCCAAGTTAAGGGTGAGAATCAAAAGCCAACTGAAACAATCCAAACTCTGGACAAGAGAAAAGTTGGGCAAAGTGAATTGGATGGTATGTAAAATCAGCTTGTAAGTCTTAAGATGAATCAAGCTGGATAAAAATACTACCTGCAAAGACGAGTTAGACTAACAATATGAAGAACATATATTTTCGCCATGGACGAGCTAAAATAGCATAACAGCATTCGTCCATGTAAAGAAAATGAGAGCACTCGTCCATGCAAAGAAAATAAGACTTCATTCATTCAAAGGGTGGACGTTCTACGTCCACAAAAAAAAAAAAAAAACCCTTGATTAGTTCAAAAAACTGAGATGATTGTTTAAAAACCCCATCCTAAAACCATGGATGAGGCTAATGTATTCTGGTTACATAAAGAGGTCCTAAAACAGAGGACCAAACAAAAGAAAAAACAAACAAAGATTGCCCTGAGTGTAAAGGTCTCGTCCTTAAGCAGGGGGAGCATTGACATTGGGCTCGTCTTGGGGTGGCTGAGTGCTAGCATCGTCTTCCACATTGACGTCCTCAGAGCCGATTTGAATAAGAGAGCTTGTGGCAGCAGCAAGGTTAAGTTTGATTGAGCTAAAGTCAACTTCAGGGAAGTTCTCAATAGCATCCAATCTGAAATCCTCAAAACCAGCTGCATAATTGCGATCCAGGGTGTCCGTATACACTTTGGACGACTTGAATTCAGCCACAGCGTCCTCTTTTGCCTTGGAGAGACGAGCATTCAGCTCGTCGTTCATCTTTTGCAAGTGATCAATGTGGGTATCCTTCTCCAGTGCATCAGTCTTTAGCTCCTCGATCAGCATTTTATGCTCATTGACTTCCTCCTTAGCTTTTGCAGCAGCCCCAGCCCATTTTTTGCAGTCAGCATTCACCTGTTGAATCCTCGTCTCCAACAAGACCCTCGTCTTGTCCAGTTCTGTTGCCTGTCTGGACGCTGCCATAAACTTTGACATGGCCTATGAATAGATAAAACAACATAGGATGGTTAAATGAAGAAAGGTTGTTAACTGAACAAGGACGAGAAATGAATATAAACATACCTTAAAGAGGTCATGGACTCCAGAATGCTCAAACTCCTTTAAGCCCATGTTATAACACATATTTATGTCCTCGCCCAGGACAGCCAACTGAAAACGTTCCCAAGCCAAATCCTCATTTTCAATGATGTTCGTGGAAGGCTAGGACGAACCAGGCGCAGTTGACTTAGACAAAGGAGTTCTGGGTGGAGGAGTCTTGGACGAAGTGGACTCAACCGAAGTGGACGAGTCCACATCAACTACCTGGATGGAAGGCTAAGATTGTGGAGGTTTGGACTTAACCACCTTAGACGAGCCCTGCTTCACTCTTTTGTCTCGACAATTGGGGAGCCCTTCTAAATCAATGTTCTTTGGCAAGAACTTCCTTTTGTCCCCAACCGTTGGACGTACCTGAACCTAAGGACGATCCTGGGTCTGAGCCTCAGGACGTTTCCCCTCACCTACAACTTCTTTCCCTTTGTTCTCTTTCATTGTTGACATTCCTAAAACGAGATAATAAATAGATCAGGAATGTATACATATATATATATATATATATATATATATATAATAAAAAATAAAAAAAAACTTAGCTGAAAACTTACTTTTGTGCACAATAACCTCGTGTGCAATAGCTTCGTCTGACGGCTCAAGACCCAAACCCCACTTGGCTAGACGTCTAAGAGTGATAAGAGAACGAAAGCTCCTGTTTGTATGAAGACGAGCCCTGTGGACGCGGTCACGATGAAATTTGCTCAAAGACGGACGTTTGGCAGCTACAACACAATGAGTAAATAAAGGTTAGAAATTGTAAACAGATCAAATAGAAAGAAGGATAAAAATAAACAAGGGGAAGGGACGTACCTTCTAGACGAAGGTTCCCTAAGTCCCCAGTGTAAGGAGGAAAGGGATCCCTGCCCATGTCCACAGGGTTCCCTACCTAGAAGCCTGAGACAAAGATGAATTCCGTCTTCCACTTTCTATTAGACGAAGCTAAGGACTTGATTAACCTACAATCATTCCCCCTAGCAGTGAACTGGTAAAAACCCTTAAACTGACTTATTGCAAAAGGTTTATAACAATAAAGAAAATCGTCCACAGTAAGAGGACGATCCCCACCAAAAACTTCCCTCCACAAAATTTGCATGGAGATAACTAATCTCCACGCGTTAGGATTAAATTGACAGACACCTAAACCTAACTTGACTAACAACTCTCTAGCAAAGGCATTTAAGGGAAACCTAAGGCTACCCAGGAAGTAAGATTCATAGACGCCTATTCCAAAACGTGGGTCACAACACCACTCTCCATGGACGAGTAGCATAGGGTTAAACTCGTCCGGAATTTGATACCAAGATTTAAGACTGTTTAATCTCTGTTCATCCATCTTAGAATGGACGCCTACTGCGCAACTAAAGACGGTCTCTTCCTCGTCTGTCGGATTGGACGGAGGCACGCTGGACAGAGAGCCAGCTTAAGAGCCAGAAGCTCTCCTAAGTTGTTCTTGGACGACCTCAATAGGGAGCCCAGGGGCCCCAGAAGAGTAATTCTCGTCTGTACTTCCTCCACTATCGTCACTAGCACTGCTAGAACTAGATCTATCACTACAATCCTCATAATACTCGTCTATAGCCTTATTAAGGCTATCAGTGGACGAGGAAGCAACAAACATTTTTGACAAGAAACTTAGAACCTAAAGATGGAGAGAAGAAGAATACCTGGCTCTAGACGGAAGAAGACTCTAGATGCAGAGGAACTCCTAGACGAGGCTCTAGACGATGGATGTCAAGGAAGAAAATCTCTGAAATGAGAAGGGTTAAGGGAGGCATTCCACTATTTATAGGATGCTGACCTGGGCATTTGAAATGACTCTACCAATACGAAAGTGACACATGGTATCTACCTCAGAAAACTAAATCGACGGGACCAGTCGCCAATAAAAAAATGACACGTGGTGCAATGATTTATTAACCAATTATATGCACCCAAGGACGTGTCGGCAGCTCACCCCACTCATTGGACGACCCACATGGACGAGGGGGCAACTGATGGTGTCACAAAAAACATCAACTCCTGAACTCGTCCATATGTATCGCCCAACGAAAGACAAGCTAGGACAAACCAAACAGGCTAAGTGATCTCCCAAGCGTCCTGGCTAATCTTGTCCGTCTTTGGACGGACGAGATCCCGTGGGAATCTTACCAATCATCACCTAGACAGTGGACGAGCCGTCCTAGATGGTCTCATCCGTCTTTAGTAAAAGATGGACGAGTTCACCATGGAACGAGCCGTCCAACCTAGGTAACTTCCACAGCGGTTATAGAAGTTACCTCCAATTCTCCAGACTCCTCGACATTAGGAACGGTTATTAAACAGATAACCGTTCCACAAATACTATATAAGGATTCTTTGAGGAAGGGTAAGGCATTCAGACAATTTTATTTAAGAAAACACTCCTTCCTTACAGAGAGTTCCAAAGTCACTAGCTTCATCATCAGAGGACTTTTGGCCAGTCGCCACCGGTCTCCTCTGATTCAGTGTTCTTGTTTTACAGGATATAGCCTAAAGATCATCATCGTTCGAGACTTGTCAACCTACTGATATCCAAGGAACTATCAAACATTATACTTTAAAAATGAAAATTTACCAAAAATAATGATGTATTTTTCTAATTTAATATATATATATATATATATATATATTTTTTTTTTTTTTACACTATTCAACATTGTTTCCTTCAATTAACGCAATAATGGATGTACAAACACAAACATAATATAATAGAGTGGAAATCATAATATGTTGTTTCTTATTCTTTACAAAATGAGTTTTAATCACTAAATAGTAAATAGAACCCCAAATAAGCCACGAGGCACAATGGTGATAAATCTTGTTTAACTGGAACAACTTTTTGGTACTATATCTTATGTAATATAATGTGAGCACCAAATTGAGGTTGAAGAGTTATGATTGAGCAAGGAGCATGAGCATAGGATGAGGAGGTCTCAAATGAGAAGTTCTGCAAAATGAGTGACAAAGCCATCTTGGTCTCTATTAGAGCAAAGTTTTGACCAATGCATATCCTAGGACCCCCACCAAATGGGAAGAATGATACTTGGCCCTTTGTTGCCTTTGAAATGCCTTCTAAAAATCTCTCCGGGTTAAACTGTTTTGCATTCTCACCCCACAGTTCATAATCATGGTGGACTAGGATTGTTGGTAGAGCAATCTCCACTCCAGCTGGTATTATCAAGTTTCCCAGCTTGGTTTCCTTGTGAACTATTCGAAGTAGCGAAGCTCCTGGTGGGTACAACCTCAGAGCCTCATTCAATATCATGGTTACCTGTGCCATGGATAATCAACTATTACCACAGTGCATTTCTTAATGAACTTAGTAAAATAAAATAAAATAAGTTCATTAAATGTCCCTCTTGAAGACTATATGAGAGATTTTGTAGCTCATTTATGATTGATAAATTTTGAAATAAGATTTATTACTTGATCTACAAACCTAATCAAATTTGAGTTTTGCACTCAAATTAGTGGTCTATAGTCTATACTACCAAGTACCAACTCTTACAAAAAAAGAGTATGCTGACTATCATAAGCTCAATAGAAAATGGCTTTTACTCGATCAATTAACTAATATTGCATGAATTTTCGTGGATGTGAATATTTCAACTTTGAAAGACAGTACATATTAATTTTATAGGAAAATTAAGAAAAATTAGAATCTTTAGGGAATACTTACAATTTTAAGGTGATTTAACCCATCAAAGTCAGGTCTGTTCTTACCAAAGACTTGCAAAACCTCTTCTCTTGCACGAGCTTGCCAGTTTGGATACTTACTCAACAAAACCATTGTCCAAACAAGTAAAACCGAGGTTGTCTCTTCCCCAGCAAAGTAGAAAAGCTTACATTCCTCAATTACATCCTTAATACTCATTCCGGCACTCTTTTTGTTACCAAATTCCTTAATCTCTCTAGAATTTGATTCCATAAGTATGCCTAATAAGTCATCATTTCTGCCTTTGCTTGCCTTCTCCCTTTTGTTAATGATTCCCATTAGTAAGTCTCGTACTTCTCTTTCAATTTCCTTCATCCTCCTGTGTGTCTTAGTTGGTAAAAACCTGCATGCATAAATATTAGCTATTAGTAAATTGTGAAGATTGAAGACACAAAAATGGAAATTGTATTAATTATAATGTGATGATCTCTGTTAATTTTTGTGTTTGATGAGATGTTTAGGAAAGTAGGTTATAGCCAATTTCATCTCTGAATAAACAATAAAATTTGGAATTTTGTTTTCATTGGATGCACGATTTTATAAACTGAACAGGATCAACCGGTTCAACTAGGAATTGGAACCAATCCGATCCAAGAAAATCATCCAAAATTGGTTAAAAACTGAGTTAAACTGGGAACTAGGGCCAAAATCAATTCTTTGACCATACCGATTTTTAAAACCATGATCAAATTTCAAATGCATGAGAATTTTTCAAACTTGACTAAATTTCAAAGTTGAATGTTTAATCGCTACCTTAGTCCTAGAAAGTATACAGATTCTTCTACTTTTACAACAAGTTGTGCTTGCTCTTTTTGGAGTTCAAATATTCTTCTTCCTTCTTTATAGCTACTTCCAAATGCTGTTCTTGAAATCACATCGCTTGACATGTTTTCAAGATAAGGCCATACGTCTAACTCACAGGATCCATCTTCAGAGGTCAACCTCTCCCATTGGCTAATCATATCAATACAACTTTGATAAAATGCAGGTAACATAAGCTGTAGCAATCACAATGTATATAGTTTAAATTATAATAAATAGAAACAAGATTATTGGCATTATATTGTTCAACAAATCTCCATACATAACTTTCCTCACAAATTTTTTCACAGCTGTTGCAAATGACAAGTTATTAATGATATATAGTCCATATGAAAAGCAATAACCATTTTTTTAAGAGAAAGATCACTAACAATTTACCACTTCAATAACAGTAAAAAAATGTTATGTCTATATTATTACTCTATATTGTTTTTGATAGAATCCCAACTACCCTTTTAATACACATGCGGTTTGTAATATATGCCAAATTGCCAACAAAAAATTACCCTTTCATTTATATAATGAATTCAAAGTAGTTAGATGCTTTATAACTATTTCTTTTTTTAATTTGATTGCTATATATGTTTTTAAGTTAATTTTTTATAGAGATAGAATTTAGAATTTGTAGCATCCACCCTATGATAATTATTTTTTACTATTAAACCAAGATACTATTAAAAAAAAATTGGGTGTAGGTAGGAGTTAAACTTTTCCCATTTGAGCAAGCAAGAATCTAAGTTTAAATTTAATTGATATTATTCATATTTGAAAGTTTGAATGGACATATAGTCTTTGTTTTTTTTTTTTTTTTTTTTTTTTTTTTTTTTTTTTTTTAAAGAAGAAAATGGACATATAATATTATTTGCTATACTAGCATTACTGATGTTTGAATGTACTTAGAATCTTATTTGCACACCATATTTTTGGTCAACCATATTTTAAGCAATAGATCAAAGGTAGTATCTAGCAATAATTATATTCTTTGTGGTGCCTAGTGTATGTAGTTTGAACCATACTTCTCCCATTAACTACCCATGTCAAAAAATATTGTCACTTTTAAGTTATATATGAGCACTGCTACAGTCACAAACTATTTTATAACATTTTTACAAATTATTGATGTGACAGATTCTTACTGTTTCTCATCTGGGTCCATTACTAACATCATCTTCTCACTTACTAATAATCACTCACCATATCAATAATTTGTAAAAAAGTTTCTAAAATAGTTTTTTTCCATCACATTACTCATAACCAAAACACAAACAATTCCCTATCATGATTATTGTACTGTACTCAGACCGGCTGAACAATAGATAAATTGATGCCATGCAATCGCCTATGGCCCCCTAATAAAAGACAACCCCTACTTGTAAAAAACAATTATATATATAATTCTAAAAAAAAATAAAAAATCTCTCATCTCTCTATCTCTCTGCCTATCCATCTATATTCTTACCTTTCATTTCTTCATCTTGATTCTTAATATTTTTCTATAAACTCAATCATTCTTTGTTCACTGCCCTTTATAGTAGATTCAAGATTGAAGAGGGGCGATGTGGGCATAGCATAGGTAACCCTTCTGGTCATCTCCCTCTCTGTCTTTCCAATATTTAAGATTGAAGAGTTTGCTTTTTATTCAATTAAATATTTTAAATTATATTTTTTAATCTACTTGATTGATAGGACAACACTCTGGTCTTGCTTAGCCCACAGCACTGCACAATCTACCCATAGGCCACATCACTACACATTGTACAAGGCCATAAGCCCATAGTTCACAATTCACAGCTAGCCCCCACACGCCACATGGCCACACACTAACCCACTCACACCCACACTCAATGTCACACCCACTATATCTTTTACTTTTTTATGCAAAATTTTTACTTTATCAATTATTATAAGTTATCACACCAATTAATGATTTGATGAATATCATATCAACTCATTTGTATTATAGTGATCAATATCATTTTAAATAGATTTTAAGTAAAAAAAAAATATCAATTAATATTATTTAATTAATATTTAAATATAAAAAAATGCCCCACTTAAAATTTTCGCCTAAGCCTCCAAAGTTGTTGAGCAGCCCTGACTGTACCTATAAGTTTTTTTATCACTAACATGTGCTACAGACATTTGAAACTTTGCTATGGAGTTCAGTACAGAAGTGTTTTTGCATTAAACTTGGTAATTTGTACAATATCACTTTAAAGATAAATCATGCAATTCTAGACTAAGCTACAACATTTTTACAAAAGTGATGACAATAATCTAATTTGGACACAACTATTGATTCCATATGGATTTAAAAAGATAAGAAATGTAATACATAACCTTCAACTTCTCTATATGGAAAGCAGGGTTGATGATCTTTCTGTGTTTAGCCCATTTCTCACCCTCGTAGTTTATTACTCCCATTGCAAGCAATCTGACAAGTGGATTTGGTTTGGGCCTCTGAAAGTCACCTATCCTCGTGAAAACATCTTTAATTTGTTCGGGGCTCGTAACGTTTATACGGGGTGTTGGGCCAAGCCATGTAAAAGAATTCTTGCCTGCATATGTTTACGAAGGTTGAAAGAAAATCCAATATTTTTAGTAAAATATTATGTCTACAACATTTTCATAATAAATATTAAGTGAGAGTTTGTTACTAACTATTACTAATGGATAAAAAATCATTTCAATGGTTTATTTAAATTAGAACCAATAACACTAACTTTATCTCAAAAAAAATTTGACTCCACCGCTACCAATTTAGATTCTAGTTTATAGTTTAATCAATTGGTCTAGTTTTTCTGGTTCAGATTTAAGATTTTGGGTATAAGCTAATTCATAGTTGGAAGCTTTTAAACAGAAGTTACACGACTTAAACAGCCATACATACTTTATTGCTATGAAATGAGTGAGATATAATTTGTGTTTGCTGCAACAAAATCTTTAGGTAATTAAGTTTATTGTAGACATACATACCATAACGCTTCACTGTGTGATGTTCAAAGGGGAGAACACGTGGCACAATATCGTCAGAGAGTTCTATGTGCTTAGAACAAGCTTGCTTTATCATCATAGAGCTATCCTTCGTGTCCCCGAAGAAAAGTCTATAAGAATTGCCTACAAGACCTTGCTTTCTCAAGCACCTCTCTAAATATTTTGGTCTTAACCACACCCAATTCAGAATCATGCATGACAACGTTGTCACTATAACAAAAAGAACGGAGGTGGCAACTTTGTCCAGAGAAATTTCCATTATTTTTTTTTCTTTGTAGAGAGAGAGCTAGAGGTAGAAGAAAGTAAAGAAGAGATAAGAATGGACTTTTCTTCAACACGTTTTTTTATAGCCTTTTCTTTGTTGTCAACATGCATAACTTGTCCTAAAGAATGAGGACAAAAAATAAAAGACAAAATAAAACATTTAAAAAAATTGACATATATATAAACACCAACTTCAAAGCACGCAAGTTATGCATATTCAAAAGCTCTTCTATTTTTTCTATATAAAAGTTAAAAATTTGAATCTATTATAATTTAGAAATTTTTTTTTTCATATAAATAAAAATGATAAACTTTATAAATAAGTCGTAACTGTAATTTCCTTTTTGAACGTAAAGGGAAAAATATCCTAAATTTTAGGAGTTTTCTTTTTTAATTCAAAATAAAATTTATTATTTGACATTTATGACCATATTTCTCAATGAAGTTACTGTCATTAATGGAGATATTTTTGAATCATATAAAAGTTCAGTTGAAAGAAAAGAATACTCTTATGTATAGTATAGATATAGATAAAGTTAATGATCTTTTATTATTTGATTATGTCAAAAAAGTGGAAAGAAAATGGAGGAAAAAATTAGAATAAAAAGAAGATTTTAGAAAATTTTATTTTTACAAACCAAATTCGCACTCTTGAACCAAATAGATAATTCGCACTCTTCTCTCTTTTTTGTACAATCAAATATAATGCTCCAAAGGTACACTTGCATGATAGCCGGGCTAGTGCTGGTGCAACTGTTGATTCGGCTAGAAAAAAAATATATATATATAGAGCTCCAAGATATTTTTGTAAAAAAACATCTTTTCATTGGATTTGTTGATAGGTTTCTCAATAACAACAAAATAAAATAAAATAAAACACTGTGAATAGTAGTGTGTATCTATATTCAATGTATTCATTAAAAAAAAAAAAAAGTTGTATCTATATTCAATGTAGTTTATAATCTAGAATGAGCTAGCTTGATGTGACCCAAAAAAAAATGACATCACCCATGATTCATGTGGTGCACATTGCATCATTGATTACATAACCTCCTAAGAAATAAAAAGTTAAGAGTAGCACTTTTTACAATGAAAAAAGACAGTTGAGCTAGGGCTGTCCAGACTCGATCAAAGTCCGACAACCCAGCCAAACCACCCAAAGCCAACCCAATTCTGGCCCGAACCAAAGGTCCAGTCGATCGGTGGCAGGTTTCCATTCTCAAGAACCGACATCTGCGGGACAAGTGGCGGGTTTGCTTCTCTAAAACCCAAGCAACCAGAACCCAATTGGACTTATATAAAAAATCCAACCGAATCCTGAAAAACAAGATAGATCTGGCAAGATCTCAACTAGATCTAGCGAGACCTCAACCAAATCAGGCTAGATCTAGAGGGATTTAGCCAAATCCGGCCAAATTCTAGCAATTTTTAGTGAAAACATGCTTGTTCCAGTGAAAAAATGCGGATTTTGGCAATAAAATGCAGATTCCGGCATCTTTTTCCAGATTCCGATGATGATTGAGCTAGGACTATCCAAACTCAACCGGAGCCTGACAACCCGACCAAACCACCCAACGCCGACTTGATTCCGGCCAGAACCAAAGGTCTAGTCGGTCGACGACGGGTTTCCATTCTCAAGAACCGATACTGGCAAGTCAAATGGTGAGTTTGCTTCTCCAAAACCCAAGCAACTCGAACCCAATCGAAGTTATATAAAAAAATCCAACCAAATCCTGTAAAAACAAGACAAATCTGGTGAGATCTCAACCAAATCAGGCTAGATCTAGAGGGATTTAGCCAAATCCGACCAAATTCCAACAATTTTTAGTGAAAACATGCATGTTCCAGCGAAAAAAATGCAGATTTCGGTGATAATATGTAGATTCTAGCATATTTTTCCAGATTTCGATGATGGTTGAGCTAGGACTATCCAGACTTAACCGGAGCCTAACAACCCGGCCAAACCACCCAACGCCGACCCAATTCCAGCCAGAACCAAAGGTCCAGTCGATCGGCAGTGGGTTTCCGTTCTCAAGAACCGATACTGGCGAGTCAAGTGGCAGGTTTGCTTCTCCAAAACCCAAGCAACCTAAACCCAATCGAAGTTATATAAAAAAATCCAGCCAAATCCTGCAAAAACAAGCCAGATCTGGCGAGATCTCAACTAGATCTAGCAAGATCTCGACCAGATCCGACTAGATCTAGAGGGATTTAGCCAAATCCGGCCAAATTCCAGCAATTTTTAGCAAAAACATGCATATTCTAGCGAAAAAAAAAATGCATATTTCAACGATAAAATTCAAATTCCAATGGCTTTTTCCAGATTCCAGTGACTTTTCTTTTTTCAAATTTCGATTACTTTTTTTTTTATTCCGACAACCGACGCTCACTCTCACCCTAAACCGACTCGACCGATTTTTCCGACAGTCGGTTTTGGGTTCCTCTGGCCTCCACCCGACGCCGACAAGTCGAGTCTAGGTTAGGCCCAAAATCGATCGAGCCTGACTCGTGAACAGGCCTAGGTTGAGCAACAACAATTGTACATGGGCCACCACAAATATTTTGTCTCTCCTATTTTTGGCAATTGGATTGCTACGATTCAAATTTTTCTCTCTCCTATTTTGGCAATTGGATTGCCATAATTGGGCCCCGTTTGATAATGTTATTCTAGTAACATTTTTAAATGTTGTGGAAATACGTGTGGATGAAAAAGTGTTATAAAAATATGTGTTGTGTTGTTTAAACAAAAAAAAAAATTTGTTAAAACAACACAACCAAAGAAGCCCCAAAATTTTCTCTCCTCTTTTTGGTTAGTTGGGCAGTTAGATACATGCACAAAAATTAGGGAGCAATGGTATTGTCAAAATTGTTTTTTCTCTTTCCTCCATCTGGTCACACAGTTTCTCTCTTCTCTCCTACTTTTTCTCACAATTTCGGCAAAATAATTGCTAATATTCACCTCTCTCCTCCACGTGTTGTAGTACCTATATTACAAATAAACTCAAATTTAAGCAATATTTAGTCAAAAGACTCTCTATAAGCATTCATTTAGTATTTAACAAACTATCAACTAATATAGAAACAAACAAAAAAATTACAAAAAAAAAAACATTATTTTTTAATATAACAAAATTATTAAGGGTTTTTTTTTTTATAAATTTATATTTTTTCTAATATAAAAAAAATCATGACATAATTCTTGATTAATTGGATATTCAATCATCTTAATCAAGAATAACGTTCTAAGGAAGCAATATGTTATTTCTTCAATTTTCATCTTTGAGCCTTTTTAGATGGTAATCCTTGATCTTTGAGCTCTTTTTATCTTAAATTATGCATTAATTGTGAATAATTTTGCATATGAGATATGTAAATAAAAATGTGAAGCTTCTAAAACAAGCTGGTACAAAAGGTTAGGGTAAAATATAGTTACAATTCCTTATGTATAATACATTAAGGGCATGTTTGGTATGGGTTGGGTTGGTTTCATTGGGCTGGTGGGTTGGATTGTTCATGCACACCTCTTCTTGTGCTCCATACGCCATCACACATTCACAGTGCACACGAGTCACTAATATTGGGGACTCTTGTTGGGAGTAGAAAACCAATAATGCTAGTATCCATGTATCACACATAAATACACACTTTTTCACAACTATTTTACGTGGTAAACTGTGAGTGGTAAAGGAAAAATAATGAGTTCATGTGATAGTGACGGACAAACAATTACAGTCTACCATGTAATATAATTGTGGCAAAGTCTATGTTTGGTGTGATACTAGCATTATTGGTAGAAAACTGGATATGGACAGACAACTACCATCCAGACACTATAGGACTTTTGTTAGAGTTGTTTTCCTCCGTTTGTTTTTGGCTGTTGGCCGTGAGGGATGAGTTTAAGGCATTGCCAAGTAAGATCATTATGTTAAAAACAGACTATTCGTGGCTTGACTCGAATCTTTTGGCATAGAATAAAAGTCAGACAATGTTAGGTGAAAGTTCATTGTGATAGACGAAAGTAAATGGTTGATTTATTGCATTGTAGGCATTGTTAATTTACAATTTAATCACCTAAAATAGTTATTATCAGTCTTAGGTGCGGTTTGGATAGATGGCGTTTGCGTTGCGTTTTGCTCCTTTTGTTTTTTTTTTTTTTTTTTTTCCCACACGTTTTTAGCTGAAACGGCTACTGTTTATGCACTGTGCATAAACAGTAACCCAAAATTTTGACTTTTCAGCCTATCAGTGGGTCCCGTGCACTGTTTACAAGACCCACAAATTTTACTTTTCTACAACTTTTTCATTAAAAATAGGTTCCACGGCACTATTCACATATTTAAAAATTATTTTACTACAATGTTTTCTGTTTTCAGTTTTCAATTTTAGTAAAATAAGTTCTATCCAAACAGACCCATAGTAGTCGAATATAGCACGTTAAATGCAACCCTTTAGATACGACTTTCCATTGTTATTACCCAATGAATATTAAATTAAATACACAAAAACTTAATATAAAAAAAATGAAACCCAAAAAATTTGGTATAAGAGTTTATCCATCAATTATTGTGAGCGTTTGGATTGAAATTAAAGTTGCGTTTTCTGCGTTTACGTTTTGCCTTTTTTTTTTTTTTTTTGCACGTGAACAGTAACCTCACATGGGTTCACTGTTTACGTACTGTTCACATACTGTTCATGTACTGTTTACGCATTAAAAATGGGTCCCACGATACTATTCACACATTTAAAAATTATTTTGCTACAGTACTTTCAGTTTTCAGTTTTCAGTTTTCAGTTTTCAGTTTCAGTAACAATAAGCTCAATCCAAACGACCCATTATTTGTATATTTACTTTAAAGCTGACATGGCCATGTGGTTGTAAAATCAGACGGTCAGAATTGCGTGAGGTAAGACATGTAGTACAATTTTTAAGGTAAAAAAAAAATGAATGAATAGATTAATAAGAAGTGCTTTTTGTGCCAACAACAACATAAACAGAGAGAGAGAGAGAGAGAGAAGAATGTAATGCAGCTAAAGACATTTCCTTTTGAGAATGCAGTTCAATAAAACCTTTAATTTAAATGATTTAAATAATTTCTCCCAGAAAAAAGACAAATATTTCAAAAACTCTGAAAAGGGCTTAGTAACAAAGGCCACTTCACTTGGCATGATTCCCTCAACGTGTACGGATGTTTAAGAAAAAATCTTTCAATCCAACCCTTCAATTCATAGTCAATGCATCTTTGAGAAATCTCTTAATGCTACTTTCCTGTGTTTGATACCTAAGAAGATTAATGTTGTCAATATTAAAGATTTTCGGCCCATTAGCCTCGTGGGAAGTTTGTACAAACTTTTGTCAAAAGTGTTGGCCTATAGGCTTCGTAGTGTACTGGACAAGCTTATATCCAACTCCCAGAACACCTTTGTTGGGGGAAGACAGATTCTTAACTCTGTTCTTATAACAAACGAATGTTTGGATAGTAGATTGAAGAATGGTATTCCGGGTGTGATTAGTAAGTTGGATATAAGGAAGGCTTATGATCATGTAAATTGGAATGCTTTGTTTTACCTTATGGAGAGGATGGGTTTTGGGGAGAAGTGGGGGAGGTGGATGAAGGCCTGTATCACTACAATTCGATTCTCAGTGCTTATTAATGGCTCCCCGACTAGCTTTTTTGGTAGCTCGCGTGGTCTTCGTCAGGGAGATCATTTATCTCCGCTTTTGCTTTTGTTGGTGATAGAGGTGCTGAGTAGGTTATTGAGGAGGACAGAAGAGGGTGACTTTCTTAGGGGGTTCCAGGCTAGTCCCAATGCGCGAGGAGGTTTGCATATTTCTCATCTTCTGTTTGCTGATGACACTATTCTTTTCTATGATGCATCTAGGGAACAATTATTATATATAAGGATGGTGTTGATCTTTTTGGAAGCTATCACAGGCTTAAAAGTAAATGTTGGCAAGAGTGAAATTGTGCCCGTTAGTGAGGTTGGGAATGTGGATGCTTTGGCTCATATTCTATGTTGTAAGGTTGGTCGTTTGCCTATGTCTTATTTGGGAATGCCTCTTGGGGCTCATTTTAAGGATGCTTCAATTTGGAATCCTATTTTAGAAAGGGTGGAGAAAAAGCTCTCTGGTTGGAAGCGGTTGTATTTGTCAAAAGGAGGTAGGCTTACTTTATTGAAGAGTACTTTGTCGAGTCTCCTAACTTTTTATCTATCGCTATTTACAATTCCGCAACACATAGCAGACAGACTAGAGAGGATTTAGAGGAATTTCCTTTGGGGGAGTTTTAATGAAGTTTTCAGATATTCGCTTGTTGCTTGGGATAAGGTTGTTTGGCCGGTGGAGACAGGGGGTTTGGGGATTCGGAAGATTGGGCTTTTTAACCAAGCTCTACCTGGGAAGTGGCTTTGGCGGTCTGGGAAAGAAGCAACCCACCTATGGCGTCAGGTAATAGCCACCAAATACGGAGAGGGTAGTGGAGGTTGGTGCACTAGAGTTGTGAGAGAGACTCATGGTTGTGGGTTATGGAAGAATATTAGGAAAGGTGCAGATAATTTTTTTGGTCATGTGGTGTATTCAGCGGGAGAGGGCAATCGTATTCGGTTTTGGCATGACCCTTGGAGGGGTCCTACTCCTTTGAAAGAATTATACCCGGAATTGTTTGCTTGTGTTGTGGTTTAGGAAGCTCTGATTTCTGATATGGTTATTCTTTCACCAGACGGGGAAGGTAGGAGTTGGAACTTCCTTTTCCGTCGCCATTTTAATGAATGGGAGTTGTGAAGATGTTATTCTTTCTATGAGCACGTCTCTGCCAGGATTCCTAGTGGGGAGGGTAAAGATTCCTTGATTTGGCAGTTGAATCGTAGTGGTGTTTTTGATGTGCGATCCTTTTATATTGCTTTATTGAAAACCCCTTCCGTTTCTTTCCCTTGGCATAGCATTTGGTGTGTAAAGGTACCTAAAAGGGTATCTTTCTTTTTATGGACTGCTACTAGGGGTGGGATTCTTACAATAGATAACCTAGTTAAGAAGAAATTGCCCCTTGTTAATTGGTGTTGTCTGTAGGTGTGACGAGGAAACTGTGAATCACCTGTTGCTTCATTGTAAGTTTGCATCTGCTTTGTGGGGTGAGGTCCTTATTATGTTTGGGGTTCAGTGGGTGATGCCGGATACTATTGTTTCTCTTCTTTTTGCTTGGAGGAATTGGTTGGGAACTTACTCTTCAAAGGTTTGGAATATGGTACCAGCATGCCTTATGTGGTTAGTTTGGAAGGAACGCAATGCTCGAACTTTTGAGGACATTGAGAGACCTATAGATTTGTTGAAGACCTTGCTTGCTAGGACTTTGTTTGAGTGGTCTCGTATTTGGGGTCTTACGCATTGTAGTTCCTTGTCTGATTTCCTTATCTCTATTAGTCTTTCCTAATGTTTTGCTTGTATTTGTTTCAAGGGCTGTGAGTTTACAATCGTAAACACATTGTTCTTTTTCATCAATAAAACTCTTATTATCTATCAAAAAAAAAAAAAAAAGAAGTATACGGAAGGTTTGAGATGGTAGTCAGCTTGGGTTTAGAGCAACTGTATTGACTAAATGGGGAAGAGTAAATTCTTATAGTTGGCGCAAGTTCATGCAATGTCTTGGAAAGGATGCAAATAATCCTAAAGTGACCTGTTGCTAGCTTATATCCTTTGTAACATCAATCAATTGAAGATTTTACTATCAAAGCTTATCAGTAAAATCATCAATTGCCAATCACTTCCAATCCAACTTTGAATTTTAATTATCTTGTGCCCCTGTTCCATCAATGATGTCCACAGAAAAGCTAAACTAAAGAAAAGTATATCCACACCAATTATTTCTCATAAAAATTGTACCTTATACGGTACAAAAGAATACCTTTCAAGATTGCTAAACTAATTAAAAGTACATTTCTTCCTTCAAAAATTTCATTAAACATGCCTATTTGTACCCTCCATTCTATAATGAAATTGTTTGTTACCTGAAGTCCCATGTGGTAGCAGAATATCTTCCTAGGTAAATTGTATGGCAATTTCAAGGAACCTCCCTAACTTCAATAGAAATGTGTTCACTAGGAATATATGAGATACCATTCCTTTTCCCTCTTCCCGCAAGAAGTCCCTTTGAACCAAACCTGTAGATACGAGACTGGTGAAGGTAGGCATGAAATATTGGAATTAAAAGGCAATTGGTACAGTCTTTACCCAGGATGGTGAAAGTGATAATACTTGATTTTTCTGTTGTTTCTTCTTTTTAGATTTTATTGCCCTTTGATCTTTGAAATCTGCTGTCGGTAATTGGTACCGGTGCTTCTTTTTATATATCCAGTTAATTTGGTTGCATCTCCTTGTTGCTGTTACTAAGTTTTTATATTTGCCAATGAGCTATGATTCAAATGGAGGGAGAGGTAGTGGATTTAAAACTCATTGGATGCATGTGTAACTTATTCGTAATAATAAAAAATAAAAAATAAAAATAAAATAAAAAATTCTCTGGCTACCAGTGCTTATGGTTTGCTTGTGTATCTATCCACCCTAGTTTATTTCACTTCTTCCCTTCTTCTTTCCTCTTCCCTTATCTCCTTTTTTGCAAACATTGGGATAGGTTGGCAGGAATCCTCATGGAATCCTTTTTTTTTTGGGTAACTGTTTTAAGGGTCTAGAGAAGTTGCATGAAAAGGAAGTATTAGGCTTTACATACTCTTTGGAAACCATATTACCGTCTGGAAATTTTCAAATTTGAAGTTCTTTCGCGGTCATAAGACACGATTTCAAATTAAATTGCATTAAAAAGATAACAACATGTAGTGGGAGATATTTACTATTCAACTTTCTGGCCGATTTCAGTTGTTATAGAGTTTATGGACAGTTTGTCTCATGGTTAATTTTTTTTCTTTCTTTTCTCTCCTTTTGAGTGTTCGTGGTATATTCCCTGTGTACTTGGGCCTCAGCTTTCTTTTCTTACAGGAAAAAAAAAGGGTTTTGGTGTCTAATTCTAAGGTCCTTGTGGCCTCATCTTCCATTACTGCTATTCCTTGGTGCACATAATATGACAGTCCGTTTTACTATGTAGATCTAAAGGGCTTCGATAAAAACTTGTCCCAGTTGTTTAGCATTAAGGGCCACCGGCCAGTCTACTTACTCATAACCATCTCTTGCTTGAAGTGACTATCAACCTCAATATATTTAGTCCTATCTTAAAATCTATGGCTGTCTGATTATCATTCAAACATCTTAGATTCTTAGTATGCTTGCTACTGAAAAATCCTATTTTCAATTGATATAGGGTGGATTTTTCAGTCTTAAGGTGGATGAATTAAGCAGTTGCTATTTCTATAGCTGCCATATTTCAATTGATATAGCATTATAATGACGTTTATATAGTTAGAAGATTGCCTAGATTTGAATATACAAAGCAGATATTATGATGACATGTAGCTTTCACTTGTGCAGTTGGTGGCAAGACTAACAAAGGACATTGGAGTCCTAAATGATGGCTACGATAATCTGAACTCAGATCTTATTTTGACTGCGAACTATGTCTTAATCAATTCAGAACAGCGAAGGTTTGTTATTCTTACCTTTTTGTTTAATAAAAAAATTTAATCCACTTTATTTCAACTATTCTTTTTGAAATATTCTTCTCCTTTTGCCATATTTCTTCGAAGGGCATTTGAATATTTGTTTGCTTGAAGGCATTGGTGATTGTTTTATTGCATCTCAGTATAGTTGTTCAACTGTGCTAATGCCAGCTTATGTTAGTTTCAATCTAGCAAGATATATCTCAACTTTAATTATAAGCAGGACGAATCACCCTGGGAGTACATACTGTTGCTATAAATATCGTCTTCTCAGTTTCTGGTTTGTAAACATTCAATGTGTAAACTTTTGCTCAATTGTACTTTTGCTCATACTTAATGGAGTGAAGTTTTTCTAATATTTGGGATTCAGTGGGTGATGCCGAGGACCATTGCGTCTCATCTTTTTGCATGGAGGAATTTTTTGGGGAAACATTATTCCAATGTTTGGAACATGGTACCAGCTTGTTTGATGTGGCTCATTTGGAGGGAGTGAAATATCAGCATATTTGGAGACACTTAGAGACCTGTTGATCTTTTGAAGTCTTTGCTAGGTTCACTATCGTGAACACGATGTACTTTTTTCAATAAAGCTATTATTATCTATAAAAAAAAAAAAATTGTGTAAACTTGCTGATGTAGGTTTTTTTTTTTTTTTTTTTTTTTTTTGCCTTTAACCAATGACATGAGATAGATGCAATCAAAGCATTCTGGCTTTGTCCAAGCGAAAGTATCCAAACCCCACCCCCCCACCCCCCCCCAACACCCAAAAAAAATCGTTGGGAGTTCCACCCTCTCTGAGGAAACAAACTATGGGGGTAAAACATTGATGCTGGAAGCGCTTTATTTATAGTTCTGTTATATCATTTGAGAAAGACATGAATCTGGATTGAAATTGTACCTGATGAGATTATCTGATGTGCCCTTTCAGCATGAATGATCTCCATCTCTAAAGGCTGAATTCAAGTTCCTATGGTTAATGTTAAACCCAGAAGTTAGAAATGCTATTGTTTGCATCATCATCAGTGCTTGAGCTGGCATGGTTTCTAAAGATACCATTGTGAAGTTGTTAATGATGTTGTGAAATATATATTTGTTCTGGCATCTTATTACTTGTAGTAGACTTGTAAATTCCTCAAGTTTTTGTGTATGCGTGCCACTCCTCTGCTAACGTCTCTGCCTAATGAGGCAATGAGGGACCACACTTGAGTTTCTGGAAACAAACAGATATGATTGATTATAGATTAATGGAAGAAGATAATATGGTGTACATAGAATATATGTGTTGTTATGCATTTGTCAAAAATCCAATTTTGACCTGTTATCTATTTGGTTTTTCATCCCAGAATTAATCATTTAATTGGATTCCTTTTCTCTTTTGTAGATACATTGTAAAGGATGTTCTTTGGCCATGGAACATTTGGGCAGGTTGCTAAATGCTGGTTTGCAGAAACTAACAGTTTTGTAGCTGTGAAGATCATAAAAAATCAGCCTGCTTCCTATCAACAGGCACGGGTTTAAGTAACCATATTGACAATGGTAAATATTTTCTCCATTAGTTTTATGTTTCCCATGTGTAGTGACATTAGTATTGAAAATTCTGTATTAATTTCAAAAGAAAAGTAGCAGTGAAATTTCTGGTTCAATGTTTGTCTTTTGCAGCTGAATAAGAAGTATGATCCTGAGGATAAGCATCACGTTGTTCGTATCTATGATTACTTTGTATATCAGCGTCATTTGTGCATCTGCTTTGAACTGCTTGACACAAATCTTTAAGTTACAGTGACTACAGCTTTAATCACCATTCAAAAATTTATTGTTTTAGTCTTGATGGGTCACAGTTTTCATATTCTATGTTTTTTCAGGTATGAGCTTATCAAAATAAATCATTTTAGGTGATTATCATTGAGCATTGTCCAAATGTTCTCTAAACAGGTAAAGCAGTTCTTGCTTGGGATCTGTTAAAAGATGCTGGGATAATTCATTGTGATCTGAAGCCAGAAAACATTCTATTGCGCACTAGGTATGTTACCTTTGATTATAGTTTAAATTCTTCCAATTAGGTAGTTGATACTTCTTTTATAAAAAAATATTATATTTATGTTAAATTTTTTTTGTGCATATTGAACACCAACAGTGTGAAGCCAGCAGAGATTAAAATTATTGACTTTGGATCAGCATGCATGGAGGATCGCACTGTTTACTCCTACATTCAGGTTCACTGTATGCTTACTCCCAGCCTTTTGCCTCATTATTAACATTCGGAGGATGATCCTATAATTTCATGCCTTTAATTTATTCTACAGAGTCGTTACTACAGATCTCCTGAAGTTCTTCTTGGGTATCAGTATCCTTTTCAGTGAAGTTACTGCTATATGTCACATATTGCGGCACTTTATAGAACCGCCCCTATATATGAGATATATTTCGGTGAACCATTAGACTGCCACAATAGATATAGTCTTTTGCAGCGCTCTACCGCAGCAGTATAAAAAAAAAAAAAACAAAAACAAAAAAAACTCTCTCTCTCTCTCTCTCTCTCTCTCTCTCTCTCTCTCTCTCTCTCTCTCTCTCTCTCTCTCTCTCTCTCTCTCAAAATCTCTCGTCATTCTCAAAACTCAGCGATTGATCTTCCCACCACAGCCATGCATCCTCACTCTCAAAACCCAGCTTGGGTCTCTCTCTATTAGCCCTCACTGCCACCGCTTGCCGATTGAAGCCCCCAAAACAGCCATTGAGGCTTGGACAAAGCCAAATGCTTGACTTTTGCCATTGACAGCGCTGACAAAGCGAGGTAAAAATTAGTTCTTTTTTTTTTTCTTTTATAATCTCAACGATATTAGATTTTCTTTTATGGGTAATTAGTCTTAATTTTTTGAATTGTATTGCTAATACTCAAACTGGGTCTTAAGGAATTTTGCTAATAAACAGTAAATTTGTTTGTGTTATGCTAAGTTTACAGAGCTATGTGGGTGTTCTCTATTTTAATTTTTCAGAAGATAAAAAAAAAAAAAAAAAAAAAAATTAGCAATAGCATAAAATAATATAAATGGGAATTTCTTTTAGGATATAAAATTGGAGTAGTCAATTTTTGTTTCTTTTCTTGCATTTCTTAGCAACCAAATGCCCAAAACCCATTGAGAACAAAACACAGCAAACACCAAAACTCCAAAACATCTCAAATCCAAAACACCAAAACCCATTGAAACCAAAACCAAGCAATCAACAAACCAACCCCACAACCCACCACCAAACCCAACTGACCACCATTTCCACAACCACCAACCACCACCACCATACCACCATGGAGGGACGAGGCAGAAAAAGAGAGACCCATCAAGAGAGAGACCCACTAAAAGAGAGACATTGATTAGAGCGAAAGAGAGAGTGAAGCACCAATCTTTGAGAGAGAGAGACATCAATTTGAGCGAGAGAGAGAGACCCACCGGTTTGAGAGAGAGATAAACTGGTCTGAGAGAGGAATTTGAGACATTTGGGTCTGATTTTGAGCAAAATTGAGAGATAGAGAGAGCGGATCGATGAGCGATGAGTGAAGAGCAAAGATGGCAATGTGAGGTCATGGACTTAGAGAGAGATCTGATAGTTTTGGATAAGAGAGAGAGAGAGAGAGAGAGGAAGGATTGAAAATGTCTGAGAAGAGTTGGAGAACCAGTTTGAGAAGGAGGTTTTGGGTTGAAGTTTTTCTTTTGAGTGCTTAATTGTGTGAAATAATGCTTAATAAAATCTTATTTTGATTAGTTATTATTGATCTAAGAATATGAGTTATATTTTGGAAAGAACATGTTTATGTTCACACATAGAACATAAACATGTTCTTCCAAAAAATTAATAATAATGAAAGGAATAAAAAATTAATTTAATTATCTTATTTTATTTTTAAAAAAATTTAGAAAGTCAAAATTTTTTTAATTTTTATGTAATTATTTATTTAAATGCTGACATGGAATTTTTAATATGCTAAATATTTTTTTTTTATATTTTTTTAATGGTCATGTCAGTATTTAGTGTGTAAACAATACACTCCGTTTGTCACGTAAGCAATTTCCGTTAGTGAGATGACGATAAGGACTAAAATAGAACGTATTTTTCATTTTAGAAACTAAAAATAGTAAAATAAAAAAGTAAGGACCAAAATAGAAATGAACCAGAAGTGTATTTACGCCTTTTTTTTTTTTTTTTTTTTTTTTTTAATTTTTATCCTTCCCACACAAGATATCCCATGCCTAACTATTTTTTTCCCTTCCCACACAAAACTTCCCCAAATTTTTTTTTCCCACTTACATCTTTCATTTCCCACACAAAAGTTTCATTCTCACACAAAACCCTCTCCCTCTCTCTCTCTCTCTCTCTCTCTCTCTCTCTCTCTCGCACACGCTGCACTATCTCACACGCACACTCGGCGCTGTCGATCACTCACACACACACACCCGCCAAGCAGAGCCCAACCCAGCGCGACAACGCCTCCAACAAAGCTTGCGATCTCACCTCCATCTCTATCCTTCCTCCTCACGCCAGGTTATAAATTTCCTTCACAAACTCGCTCTGTTTGGTTTCCGTGAATATGCAGGTAAATGTTAAGCATCAAAATTTTGAAATCTTGAAACTAATGAACATTTTCTTCATATTCTGTATCAATTTGTATCCGTAAACTTGTCGTTACCTGTACTAAAATGGAGTCAATCTTCCAGAAAAAAAGGGAGACATGTGGGCCCAAAGATTCCAAAAGAATCACATTGATCATTAATTTGGCCAAACAATAAGACAACGTTCAAAAAACCGCACATGACTTCCACACGGCCAATACAAATACCCCCCTCCCAAAACCACACTCTCACAGTCTGCTTCACACTTGACACTTCCATTCTTGCTTAGTACACACGAAGAGCACCATGGAAAACCCTAATGATTTCCAATTCCCACCCAACCAGACTCAACACAACCCTGGGCCTATCAATGCCGGCCGTAATGCTTCAACTTTACCAGACAGTGAATTTGGAGAATTCCAAACTAGGGCACAGGCTCAGCTGCGTAGGCGTAAGCCACGTAAGAGAGTTGCTAGAGGGGCCATAGTCAAGGCAAAAGCTCTCCCCCTTTATTTGAATGCGCCTCCAGTACTGTATAAATGTGTCCTTTGCGAAAAAACCTATGACATGTTAAGGGCTATATGTGGCCACATGAAGAAGCATCGCAACCGTCCATGGAAGGGAATGAAGCCTCCTTCAACTTGGGAGAGTTTCGATCTGAATGAGGTCCTTAATTATGGATGAGGATAGTGAAATTTGAGTTGATGGTATGTACTGCCTTTTGCCTCATCCCGAAGACGCAGTTGTACCTGAAGATTTGCCAGCATTTTGTGTTTGTTGTTCTTATCTGTACTAGTTGTTGGTCTTATCTGTATTATGTTTGTGCCGGTGTTTGTATTTGTTTATGTCTGCGTGTTGTTTGTATTTTCAAGTTGCAGTTTCTGGTCTGTACTCGTAAGATGTTGTGTTTGGTTTGTACTTCGTGTTCGTAGACTCTTATGTTTCTCTAAAAAAAACCTTTCTAAAAGTTGTGGGAGTTTTATTCCGTTGGGTTGGACTTGGGTGTTGTACATGTTTGACACTTTTTCTTCTTCTTTATAGAACATGGTTCGGTGTTCGGTTTTCTGACAATTCATTCATCTACTCGCTTTTAAAAAATGAAAAATAATACTTCAACTTGATTGAAAAGTTTATGGATACGAAATGACACCAACTTGTACGTTTTTCAAGAAGGTCGCCTGCCTGATTTCACTTTTTATTGGCCAATAAGTTGTAAGAGCATGGTGTGTAATGTAATTATCCCACACTCTTTACTTTTCATGAAGTTGTTAAAAAAATATAATTTTTTAATCTCAAAAACACTCTCTCTCTTCCTCCCACTTCAGACTCCTCCAACAATTACGATTTACGCACGAGCAATTGCAAATATAGTACTTTTGTTCCAACTATTTATTTCAAAAGGTATATTCCTTTCTCTTTTTTTTTTTTTTTTGACAAAGGTATATTCCTTTTGAATAGAGGGAAAAAAGTATAGTAATAGGTTAGTAAGAAAATCCATGAAGGGTAAGATTCGACCAGGCAGAAAAGAAAATAGAAAAAAGAAAGAGATAGAATCTTAATCGAGTGTTTGCGTGTCTGAAACCAAAATTGCGCTTTTTTTGCTTGTTTCTCTATCTTCACTTGGTAACACATGCACTTCCATAAACTTGAGAGTAACAGGAAAACAAGGAGGCAATAAAGATGGCAAGTCACGCGTATTTCGAGAGCTATCTCTAGAAAATCTTGGGCCGCTTGATGAATCTCCATTGGGAGTTTCGACATCAAATCCTGGCATTATTTCCTCTTTTTCTTTTTCTTTTTTTTTTTTCTTTTTTTTCTCTAAGGAAAGGAAAGAGAGTTGAAAGTTTGATAGTGGGTAACTGGGTATGAGTTATGAGACAAAGAGGGAGATAGAGAGTTTTGAAGTTAGTGAAGAAGACAGAGCAGAAAGTAATAGAATCGGGTGATGGACGAAAAGCAAAACAAACAAGTGAGAGAGAGGAAAAGCAAAAGCGGAAAGTGAGAGAGAGAGAGAGAGAGAGAGAGAGAGGCGAAATAAATTCAACAAACTAACTCTTTGTTCCCGTGGACCGGTGGTACAGTAAGGTCAGAAGTAATGGTGTCATGACACGTGTGATAGGTGCGAGAAGTGGCGTCGCCGTAGACATCCGTACAATTAATTGATTACAAAAACTATTCTCGGTCGGAATCTATTAAGTATCAGAGCATTTACCCTTCAAAATATCATCGCATTCTATTTTAATAACCAAAAAATTATTTTATCAATTATACAATATCATTTTATAATATTTCAGCACTTTAACTTTTATTTTACAATATAACACATTAAAATGATATTCTACACAACAAGATAATATATCCCAAAATCACCATCATTTACAATACAACACATTATTTATTATTTCTCTCTCATTCTTTCTATTCAAGAACAATCACAAATTTATTGAAACCACCATCACCATAAGCCCACCACCGCTGCACTACACACACCTGACACCACCACCACCAGCAACCCATAATCTATCATCAACAACAATGTGGATGAAAAAAGAAAAAGAAAAAAAGAAATTGAGAGACTATAGCACCAATCCACCATCAACACAATCAACACCAAATGCAGCAATCCACGGTCCCCACCACCGTGAGCAAAACCCAAACTCATAGCAAACGAAACCCAGACCCACAGTGGCAAACCCACGGCCACAATCAATAAACACCACCAACCACAAACCCAAAACAACAAACCCGTCCACCACTCACCACAAACCCATACCACCGAACCAACCAACTAGCCACCACCACTAAAAATATGAAGAACACCACCCTCTCCGACCATCAACACCACCAAAAAAAAAAAAAACCCACGGTCCTCACAACTCGCGGCGACAAACTCAAACCATCGAAACCCACCCATAGCAAACCCCACCAAAACCCACCCATAACAAACCCTATCAAAATCCATTCCAAAAATCCAACACAGTCAACACAATCCCACTAAACAAACCCACATGAAAGACACCACGCTGCCGCCACCCACCGGCCTAAAACCCAAACCCACAACCACACCGATCCATGTCGCCACCGTCAACCAAAGAGAGAGAAAGCAAGCCATGTTGCCACCATCAACCAGGGCGATCTGCAGTGAGAAAGATGATAAATAATGGGAGTGGTGGCTCGCCGTGGTGTGGTGGCTATGGATTTTGGGTCTGAAGAGAGAAGGAAGAGAGCAAAGAAATAACGAGAGAGAGAGAGAGAGAGAGAGAGAGAGAGAGAGAGAATTAAATAATAATATTTAAGTCTACCATTTAGCTACAATGCAATTCTACCTTTAGAATTGCACTATAGCACACAATTGCAAAAATTTTTGGAATAGTTGGCTTTTACAAGTTTTGATGGAGTGGGGATTTTGGGCTTAAATGCTAAAATATGCTTACATTTGGCATTTGGCATTTGGCATTGGGGCTATGAATGCTCTTACTATAACGGAAAAATCTAATGCTAAAAAGAAAATAATGCTAGGGATACCAAAATTGATATAATTTTGTGTCATAACTCATCACGTGGTAAGTTGTGATTGGTAAAGGTGTGTCCTTAGTATTATTCATAAAAGAAAATCACAAATATCGCTACAACTCTCCGTTTAGTTGACTGTGATTGGTAGAGAAAAATTGGTTGTACAAATTTTGCTACAACTCTTGTATGGTTAACTGTGTTTGGTAGAAGAAGAAAAAAAGATACAAAATTTATATAAAATAATAAACAACCAATCAGATATTATAAATAATTGCACAAAAAGTTTGAGAGCTTGCTGTAACCTTTTTAACTTCTAAAAATATATTTAATTTAATTAGTTTATCCTTATTTCTAAAACATAAGAGATGAAAATAAAATCGTAAACCAATAAATATTAAAAACAAATAATAATTAAAAAAAAAAAAAACTACAAACTAAAAACTCCCCATTAGATGGTAGGTAGATACAACCAAAACTACTCCACGTTGAAACACTGCAACTTCTACTACTACCCATTCATTGAAACACTACTTCAATGAAATGTGATGCACGAATGATAGTTACAATGGGAAGTTAAATGTAATTTCTCACCTGCTACAAACAAAAACTTCCCAATAGGTGAACATCTTACAAACAAAAAATCTTCCTAGTAGTTTGTTATGTGTACAAAGACTACTATTCCTATTCCTAATTGAAATAGAATTTTGGTCAGGTGGCTAGTGTGCTCACAAACGTGTACAAGGATTACTATTCCTATTCCTAATTAAATTTTTTTTTTTTTTTTTTTTGTCAAGTAGCTACTTCTTTATATAAAAGCAGTGTGTAAAAAGCAGTGTGATTTAATTGATTTAAAAAAAGTATAAATTCAAACTCTCATAAAAAATATATATAAATTCGAATTCAAAATGAAAATTTTATTGTCTTGATTATGCTTAATTCTATCACGTGAGGCCAAATCACACGTATTAATGTGAGAATCCCTTTGTCCATTATTGGTTTAGAGTGTTTGGACCAAACACATGTGAATGGGTGAGACTGTGTTTAATTGTCTTTCAAAATGCTGGCCCGACTATGAACATTGTATCCCCTAGATCGAGAGTTGTACATTTAGAGGCGCCACTTATTTTAATTCTTAGGAAAAAAAAAGCCATATAATAAAATAAATTCATCATTTTAGTGATAACAAATGTGTAATTTACATTGATTTAAATATTATAAGAACATTACATGGCTTTGATCCTAAATACAATTTAAGCCAATTATATAAATTAAAGTCATAGTAACATTTGAAAATTACATTAGATATGACCTAGTGTATGAACCATTGATCTAAGATTAAAGGCTAAGTTATGAGGTGGAAATGTGTTAGATATCCATTTCGCCCAATAAACTGATCTTCTAGAGTATTGATGGCTACCACATGTCATGTCATATTCAACAAACATGTCAAAAGAAACATAAAAACAAATTTTCATTCATAGAAAATAGATCTAGCATCTTGGGTCTATTTTTTTTTAAGGTTTAAACATTCGAATTGAATAAACAAATCTAGCGTGCTTTGATCCTAAATCAACCTCTATCATTTATGGCCAAACATGTTTTCGACTATTTGGAATTTATCAAACAAGCATGAGGACAAGAAATACCACATGCATGCACGAGGCTTGATGATCAACTAGGGTTTGGTTGATGATCCCAACACTACTTTTCGGTGTTTAGGAGGAATTTGGGGAAAGTTTCAATAGATTTGGAGCTTGAGGCTAGAGTCTAGAGAGTTATTGTTATAAAAAACTTGGTCACCTACCGATGAATGACCATCTTATTCCCATAGGCTTGGTCACTTATCTTGTTTTAGTTTGTCCTCTTACATATACTATTTTTAATTTGCTACATATAGCTGTATTCTTTTGTTTTGAAAACAACTAATAATAGAAGTTCTCTTTCATATTTCTATAGTCTTCCATTTTCTGTGTCCGTAACTATAACTATATATATCATTTTGGGTGAGTAATTAAAAATAAATTATTTCTCTAAACAAGTGTTAATTTTTTTTTTTCATTTATTAATATTTATCGTAATATATAAATATTTTTTTTTCCACAAAACTCTTCTGCTTTAGATAGTTTAGATAGTAGTATATAAAGTAATAAAGCGATAAGTGAGAATTAGTAGAATTTCTACTATGGACTTTTTAGTCAAGAAAGTACTACCGTAGTAGAGCTTGCATGTATTTACGTTATAGTTGGCCAAAAGGATGACGAGGTAGTTACGTACAAGTTATACAAAATATTCAAATGAAACTTTTGCTTCTAAAATTAAAGTTCTAATCAAACATAAAATAACCAACACATGAGTTTGGTTTTTTTTTTTTTTTAGAATACTAAGGGCACATTTGGTAAACTGTAATGGTAATTACATAGAAATAAAAATAAATATTACAATGAATAAAAATGTTGTAATATAATACTTATTACTATTCATTTGTTTGGTGACAACATAAAAATAGAACCCTAAAGACAATGGAATGAAAGTACTTTTTCTTCAAAATTAAGATATATTTTAAGAAATATTTTACTCATATAATTATATTTCCTAAAAAAATAATATTTTTTAAATTTGAAAGAGAGATTAGTTATTTTTTATTTTCATAATTGTTATGTGCATATGAAAAGTTTGCTTATTTGGAAATATATTAATTTTAGAAATTAATACACCTACTAAGGAATAGCTATTACAACCCTTGTAGAGATGAGTAATTATTCCTCATTTTAAAGAATAGCTATTTATAAGAAATGACTATTCCATGTAATAAAAACATAAACAAACTATTGAATAGCTAAACCATAGGAATAATTATTACATTACAATGCTTATTACAGTCTGCCAAACATAGGTAGATTGTAATAAGCGCTGTAATATAATAGTTATTCCTATGGTTTAGTTATTCTTTAATTTGGTTATGTTTTTATTACAAGGAGTAGTCATTCCTTATGAATAGCTATTCTACAAAATAAGGAACAACTATTCCTCTTTAAAATGTTATATTAGCTATTCCTTAGTAAGTGCAATAATTTCAAAATTTAATATATTTCCAAATAAGCAAACTTTCCATATACGTCTAACAATTATAAAAATAAAAAATCATAAAAAAAACACATATCTCTTTTAAATTTAAAAGTAACAATTTTTAAGGAGATATAATTGTATGAGTAAGATATTTCCTAAAATAAATGTTAAATTTCATTTTAATGTTATAACTCACAACCAAACTAATGAATATGTTTAATTATTACATTACAACACACTTTATTACTAGTAATAAAGATTACAATTTCTGTTGTAAACCCTATTCAGTGTACCAAACGTATCCTAAGTATTTTAATACACACACAGAGAGAGGGGAAAAGGTTTTACAGAAACTGACAGTGGTGTATATCATATGAGTTTGATTTTAAGTGAATTTTTCTATACTGGTAAAGGTTAAGGTTACTAGATATTCTATATTTCTATTGTTAAATTTGTTTTTAATAGCGACAAAAAAAAATAGTAAATACTAGAACATAAACTTAAAAGTGAAAATCTCAAAAGAATAAGAAAATGACTTGCCTAAAGTTATAATGCCTTAAACCTAAAATTATACCCTATCAAAAAAAAAAAAACCTAAAATTATATGAAAATAGTAATAGTGTTTTAAACCGGATTTATAATACATTACATAACTAGAGTACAACTACAAAAGGGTCTAACCTTTGTAGTTGTAAATTGAGGTTATAAACAGCGAACACGAGGCACACTTTTCTTCTCTTTCATTTTGGTTAGTGGTGGCCCTGGTGGGGAATCAAATTGATACATTGAGTGTTTAAACATAAAATAATTCCACGTGACGAGTATGCGAATTACAAAGTGGGTAATACATAGCTTTATATGGTACAAGTTAAATGGTTTGGAAATTCAAATATGGCAGGAGAAGTTTGATGACTTTATGAACAAAATTCAAGGAATAATTGTGAGCACCTTGAGGCATGGCCACCAAATGCCACCATGACTGACAAAATTTTACCAAGGAAATCCTAACCTAATCACATAATTTATTTATTACATTAAGTATGCACACAAAGATTACACATGCAAACCCCTTTTTTCCTTTAAAAAAAATATCAAATTAACATTTAATGAAAAGATCACGCATCAAACCATTTTATAATAGAGTCCAAATTTAGTAAGTATGGGGTGTAAAATCTATGTTTCACACTATCAAAAATATTTTCATATTGTCTTTTTTACTTAAAACTAAATGCATCTTACCACACCTCATAAAATCTCAATGAACTCCCAAATTTGTTGGATTTTTTAGATGAGTATTAGAATTGATTGAGTATAGTTGTGTTTATTCTTTAATATGTGATAAGATGATGTGGCATGTTGGGATTGGAGGCGTAAAGAATAGGTTTTACACCACATCCTTATAGAATTTAATCTCTTAGTAACCAAAATCATAAATCTAAAAGCATGTGACATAATTAAAAGAGAAAAGAAATAAAAAGAAATAAAAAAAATCTTAGCCTTTAATGATATTCAATTTCCCATGTGATAGAAAAATAAATTCAAGTTCAAAATTTAAATATAAATTCAAATTCTCTCATAAAAAAAAGTATAAATTCAAATTCAAAATGAGGAAAATTTGTTTGTCTTGATTATGCCTAATTCTCACACGTATTGATGTGAGAATCGCAACCTCAATCCATTATTAGTTCAGAGTTTTTGGACTAAACTCATGTGAATGGAAGAGACTATGTTTCATTAACTTTCAAAATGCTGGCCCGGCTAAGAATATTGTACCCCCTAAATTGAGAGTTGTACATTTAGAGCCTCCACTTAATTTAATTTGTAGGAAAAATAAGCTATATAATAAACTAAATTCATCATTTTAATGATAACAAATGTGTAGTTTACATCAATTTAAATATAATATATAAGAACATTCCATGACTTTCATCTAAGATACGATCTAAAACAATTACATGGATTTTGAGACGTGCATGGGTCGAGTTGGTTTGAGTTGAGGAGTTTCAACTTAACCCACTATGGTGGGTTAAAAAAAATCCAACCCAACCCATGTCGATCGGGTTGGACCCATGGGTTGGATAGATTTTTTTAATTACTATTATTAATATTAAATTGAGAATTAAAACAACACCATCACAAATAAGAGCAAATCTATAACCAAATAATCCTAAGCATAATACAAAACCAACACAACCTATATGAGGAGAACTTAAAATTTGAGTTTTATTTAGGAAGAATGGTAAAAAAAGTAAATAGTGAACTATATTTTTTAAATTTTAAATATATATTAAATATAGGTGAGTCGGGGATCATGTTAGACAAATTTGTGAATTTTATGACCTAAACCCAACTCGATCCGTTGTGAAAACAAATTTCACAATCTAACCCAATCCCTAAAAATTGACCCAATTAGTAGTTTAGGTTAGATCGGGTCGGTTTTTGTTGGTTGACTACATACCCCTACATAGATTGAATACCTAGTAACATTAAAAAATTACATTAGATATCATCTAGTGTATGAACCATTGATCTAAGATTAAAGGCTAAGTTACAATGTGGAAATGTATTAAGTTTCTATCTATCCCAGTGAACTGGTCTTCTAAAATAGTGCTGGCTAACATCATGTCATGTCATATTCAACCAACATGTTGAAAGAGACATAAAAACAAAATCTCATTCATTGAAAAATAGATCTTGCATCTTGGGTTTAAAATTAATATCATGTCATGTCATATTCAACCAACATGTAAAAAGAGATAAAAACAAAATCTCATTCATAGAAAAATGGATCTAGCATCTTGGGTTTAAAATTAATTTTTTTTAAACTAAACATTCGAACTAAAATAAATAAATCTAGCAAGCTTTGATATAATTTAAAGCCTAAGACTATAAATTTATGGATTATTAATCAAACATATACTGATTTGACGAATTAACATTAACTAATATCCTACCCAATAATTTGAGTGTTTATTTTTATTTTTATACGCAGCGCTGCAATAGTAGCCACTGTTAAAGGTCAGATGTTCCTTTAGCGGCATTTTTTTTTTTTTTTTTTTAAGTTTTAGCGGTGCTTTTAGCCTGCAATAGCCCCTTTTTCTTGTAATGTTTACTAATCAAGCATATACTATTTTCTTTTTATCCCACACTATAATTGAGTTCTTTATAATGTGATGAAGTCTTCTTTAAAAGAGTCGGATCTTTTTATAATGATAGCCTTGGGCTGACCCCACTGCTAATCAAACAAAAATAATTAAGGGCACGTTTAAAAGTAAAATGCAGAGTACTTCGGCCACTGTCTACTTGCCTCCTCCATTGAAGACATTTTAACAAGAAAATGTGTTTCCAAATTTATAAAGTATTTTATTAATATATGCCTTAGGTCATACATTAGTAAACTATTTCAGAAAATTTTTTATAGGGAAATAAAAAAGTGATTAAGGATGGTATATTTGGTAACTGCTTTTTCTTTTTATTTTATGTTTCCAAAAACATTTTTTTTTTTTAAGACTAAAAAACTTGTTTGGCAACCCAAAATGGATAGTAAAAAAAAATTGTTCTCAAAACTTAATTTGTGAAAGAAACTGAAAATATGCAAAAGACTATTTTCAGTTTTTAATTTTAAAAAATCAATGAAAATACACATTTAATTTAATGAATCTGTCTCATTTAATGAGTTAGCATTAGAGTTCAAATTATAGTAACAACATATTTTAGTATTTTCTATTTTTTCTTCAAAAAACTATTTTTTTTTTTAATTTCAACTAACCAAACATGTTTTTAATTTCAAAAATACAAGAATTTTTTTTTATTTATATTCCCAAAAACAAGTTTTTGAAAATAAAAAATAAAAATTGTTACCAAACATAACCTAACTGTTTTGATAGTTTTTTCAATTTCCTATAAAAGCTTTCCAAAATGGATGATTAATATATGTCTTAAAAGCATATATTAATCGGACTCAATTTATAAATATATGTATGCATTATATGTTTAAAATTAATTTATTTATATTATGTGCCTCACTAATTGTTATTATAGTTTAGATTTATACATATGAATTTTAATTAAGTTGTAAATCGAACGGGTATTATATTAGTAATTTATTATTATATTACAAAAATTGGGTTTAAAAGTCATAATTACACCAAGTGGATATTTATTAAATTACCAAGTGGTTGCAAGTTTTTTTTTTTTTTTTTTTTGGAGAAAGAAACTAATGGATTTTATTAATAAAATTCAACTACATCCAATTGTAAAATCGAACCAATATGAGATGGTTGCACGTTGAGCCAATGAGGACTCAGTAATAGATGTGTTTTCCTCTATCCTAACTACATAAGTATTAATATCTTGACAAACTAAAGTAATGTTAAGGACACATAAAATGACACAACTTTGTACTATAATTTTGTGACACGACTTGTTACATGACGAGTTATTAGTATAACAAGTTGTGTGTAATAAAGATGTAATGATGGATAATATGGGGACATACTTCCACCACTCACAATTCATCATAAAATTGTATCATTTAATGTATCTCTGTCGTTAATTTGACAAACTAAGCCAAGATAAGCAGGCTGATTTTCCTGTCATTTTACATGCGAGACTTGTGCCATTCGAAACACCTTTTAACTGTTGTTGGATTCCCAAAATAACTGTTTGCTCCACTGTTCCGATGATAAATCATAGCCATAGCCATAGCCATAGCCAATAGCCATATGTGATATGGCTATAGCTATAATTCCGTTTCCTAGGAGATGAAGTGCAAACACGCAATCTAAAGGGAATAATATTGCAATGGATTTTATGGATTTTAGCGCGCCTGACTATAACAATTCCTTTGGGCCTCTATTAACAACTCTATAACGACAAAAGAAGTTTTGCATGTCTGCTTTTGTATCAAGTCTTGATTCTTTTTTCTCAAACAAAAACAAAAAAAGATTGGGGGGGTGGGGTTGGATAAAGCAGGGGTGGCTTTACCTTATAGGTTCAAATGAACAGGGGGTGGGTTTCAAATGAAACAGGGGGTGGGGTTCAAATCAACCTACTGACCTGGCCATAATTTATATATATAAATATATATATATATATATATGTATATAATTTTTAATAAAAAATTTTTAGCTCCTAAAATAAAATTTTGAACCTCATAATCCTAAATTTTGTTTAAACCCAGTTAATATAAGTTTGAATATGATGATCTTAATGCTACTTTCACAATATATTCACAATAATATTTTGAACCTCATGACCCTAAATTTTGTTTAAACCCAGTAAATGTAAGTTTAAATATGATGATCTTAATGCTACTTTCACAATAATTTAACAATAAATGTTAAGTGGCAAGTTGTAACTGGTTTTTATCAAAACCCACAACTAACATCACTTTTTTCCTACCTTTAACAACTTGCCACCTAAATTTTGTTGTGAAAGTGCTATGTCAATAGCACATCTCTTAAAATATTCAATTTTATGAGAAAGAAAAAAAAAATGTTTCAAATTTTTGCTCATTCATTAAAAAAAAAAAATCCAAGATTTTGGCTTACTTTTCCATTGATAGCATAATAAAGTTGTTTTCCTTGCACTTTTTTTTCTTCATCAACAAAAATACACCGTATTGTTACAACCAACAAATCTGTATCTATATCTGTGATTCTTTCTTTATTCTCTCTATCTTTCTTTTTCCCTTCTATGTTTTCTTAATTTTTTATCTCTATTTGATCAAGTAATTTGATAAATGCTCTATAGATATCCAAATCTAAAAAGTCTTTTAGTGCTTGCTCCAATTTCAAGAGACTGAGCACGTGTATATTAAGAAGTCATACATTTTAAAAGTTTAAACTTATATCAATTATTTTTTTTTTCTTCTTCTTAGTTTCACATTTACCGTTGTAGTCTGGCTCCAAGAGACTAACCACGTGTATTATTAGTTATTTAATTATATTTTTTTATGCATTCAATGGTTGTTTACTTACCGATATTTAAACTAAATTATGTTTAGAATAATGTTTTAAATTATTGTATAATGTATATAATATGGAAGTTGCACATATAAAAAGATAATTATTATTTTATTTTTTTACTCGCCCCATGATAAATTTCTAGCTCTACCACTGTTAAACCCCTAGAAAAAAAAATCTTGGAGTCGCCATTGGGATAAAGTGATTAAATTGTTCTTAATCTAAAAACCATGTTTTGGAATTAAAATAAAAATTAATAATTAAATACCTATCTATATAAGGAGTGTTAATTTGTAAATCAACCTCTGGATCCCAATTATATAAAATTAAAAACAATAAAGCCCCTGTATGGCTGTATCATCATATTCACCTCCAACTCTACTGAAGTGAAGTTGAAATTGGGCCACCGTCAAAGCCAACACAAATATCCAAGATAGCAGGTTGCACTTAATACGTTCTGATAAAAATTTTCACTTCTTGATGTGCGGTAGTCAGTTTGTTTAGTTTATAGTACTTTTCTCATTCATTTTGTTTAATTAACAAAGTTGTAGGTAATGGTTACAAATTTTACCTATATATTTTTATTAGATGAGTATTTTTACTATAAATAAATTTACAATTAAATTTGATTGAAGACATAAGTCTTCAATCAAATTTTAAGTTTTTGTAATTTTAAATTATGTATAAAAATAAGTTTATAGACCAAATAAAAAATAATATTCGATTTGAACAAAGTTTGACATGTACGTTAAGAATATAAAAAACATACGATTCAATAATTAAATTTTTTTTTTAAAATACTTAGAATTATTTTTTAATTCAACCGGTATTAGTTTAATGAGAAATAATCTTTGCAAAAGCTACAGTGATTGCTACAGTACTCTCCAGGCCTGGAGAGCTACTGTAGCAAATCTAAAAATTTTTTTGGAGATAGAGAGGCTGTTGGAGGGCTGTTTTTGTGTGAACAGTGACTTTTCTCTTCAAAATTCAGAGATGACCAGCTCTGTTGGAGATGCTTTAACACACGTCCATGAACTTGAGAGTAACAGGAAAACAAGGAGGCAGTAAAGATGGCAAGTCACGCGTATTTCGAGAGCTATCTCTAGAAAATCTTGGGCCGTTTGATGAATCTCCATTGGGAGTTTCGACATCAAATCCTGGCATTTTTTTTTTTTTTTTTTCCTTCTAAGCAAAGGAAAGAGAGTGAATAGTATGATAGTGGGTATCAGACAAAGAGGAAGATAGAGAGTTTGGAAGTTACGAATGTTAGTGATGGAGAGGAGAGAGTGCAGAGAGAGACAAGTGAGAGAGAGAGAGAGAGAGAGAAGACATAAATTCGACAAACTGACTCTTTGTTCCCGGAGAAATGATAAGTCCAGTCCCGCGGGCCAGTGGGGCAGTGAGGTCAGAAGTAATGGTGTGATGACACGTGTGATAGAGTTTGTCATGACACGTGTGATCGGTGTGAGAATGGGTGTCGCCGTAGACATCCGTACAATAATTGATTACAAAAAATATTCTCTGCCAGAATCTTTTATGTATTACTTTAACAAAAAAATCTAGTGCTAAAAAAGAAAAATAATACTAGATACACTGAAATTGACGCAATTATTTTGTGCCATCAACGCATGATGAATTGTAATTAGTAAAAATATATTCTTAGCATTACTCTTAAAATTAAACAACATCACAAATTTCGCTACGACTCTCCATTTAATTTATTGTGATTGGTAAAAAAAAAATTAGTTGTACAAATTTTGCTACAATTCTCCTTATAGTTGACTGTGTCCGGTAAAAAAATAAAAGATAAAATTTATGTAAAATAATAAACAACCAATAAGATGTAAAAAGTAATTGCACAAAAAGTTGTGTGTTTGCTATAACCTTTTTAACTTCTAACAATATATTTAATTTAATTAATTTATCCTTGTTCTTAAAATATAAGAAATAAACATCAAGTCGGAAACCAATAAAAATAAAAAATAAAAACCTTACAGACTAAAAACTCCCCATTAGATGGTAGGTAGATACAACCAAAAGTACTCCACGTTGAAACACTGCAACTTCTACCCTACGACCCATACATTGAAACACTACTTCAACGAAATGTAACGCATGAATGATAATTACAATGGGAAGTTAAATGTAATTTCTCACTGGCTACAAACAAAAACTTCCCAATAGGTGAACGTCTTACAAACAAAAATCTTCCTAGTAGTTTGTTATGTGTACAAAGACTACTATTCCTATTCCTAATTGAATAAGAAATTTTAGTCAGGTGGATAGTGTGCTCGATCACAACATGTACAAGGATTACTATTCCTATTCCTAATTGAAATAGAATTTTTTTTTTTCTCAAGTAGCTACTTCTTTGTATAAAAGCAATGTGTGTGATTTAATTGAATAGAAGAGAAAAACACGCTGGAAAGCTAAAAGGTGATTTTTTTTTCTTTGAGTGCTACATCCTTAGACAATTAGACAGTTGAAGTATTCACTTCCTTTTGTTGCACGGTCTCTACATAAACTTCAAACCTTGCTTTATTTTATTAAAAAGGTATGTAAGTTTTCTTCAAAGCATTCTTTTTTGTGTTTTGGATGAAAAATCCAATAACAATTGACACAAAATTCCTAGAAATTACAAAAAATTGTTTAACGGCCATTACACTAATTTCATTTTTGGAGTGTCCCCCAAAAACCTATGTAACACCTGGGTATATTCTTTCAAAAAGTTAACGTTTTCTGATCCATGTGTTATGGTTTCTTTTATGGTTTTATTTTTACTTTCTGAGAACTTGTTTATGATGGCTAAATATTGTAAAATTTAAAATATTCGCAAGTACATGAACTATACCGAAGTATAGTTTGATAAGAACAAAATCAAACCCACAGGGACTTGTATAAATGTAGAAAAATTAATCAAACCTTAACTAAATTAATCCACTAATTAACCACTGGAAATTTACAAATATATTAATATTTGTTGTGTTATTTTGGTGTTTGAGCTATTTTCTTTTGACATCTCTTTGTACTGTATTTTTTCTTTTAATGAATGTCTTTCCTCTATCTGTGCAAAAAAAAAATAATAATAAAAATAACCTCCATAGTTTGCTTCCTCTTCCTCTTTGCAAAATAAAAACTAATCTCCACACACTACAAAAAAACAGGGCTATCCCAGCGTTTTCAAAACCGCTGGGATAGCCCTAGAAAGCGCTGGGATAGGGTCAAAATTCCTATCCCGGCGTTTTTTTTCCCAGCGCTTCAAACCGCCGCGCAGTGAATGTGGGTATAGGGTCGACGGACCTGTCCCGGCGCTTTTGAAAGCGCTGGGAAAGGCATATGCCCTATACCAGCGCTTTTGAAGCGCTGGTATAGGCCTTTTTAAATCATATTTATTCAAGACCTATACCAGCGCTTTTGAAAGCGCTGGAATAGGTACTACCTATGCCAGCGCTTTCAAAAGCGCTGGTATAGGTCTTAAATCAATATAATTTAAAAGGCCTATACCAGCTCTTTTGAAAGCGCTGGCATAGACTATACCTATTCCAGCGCTCACAAAAGCGCTGGCATAGGTCGTGAATCAGTATAATTTGAAAGGACCTATGCCAGCGCTTTCAAAAGCGCTGGTATAGGTCCTTTTTTTAAAAAAAAAAATTTAGCACCTGTAATGTACCTAAAATACATATTTTTCAATACTTATTTTATAACACCTGTAATGAATCATAATTCATATTTTCCAATAGCAAATACAATACCATATTAAACCAACAAATTAAATATATCTACTTATAATTATTTACAATAGCAAATGCAATACTTATTAATGATGAAAAATCTTCAAATGTTGAAAAATATGAACTTAATCATGGGTAATAATCAAAAATATCTTCAAATGTTGGCTATAATGAAGAGCCATAATTTTGTTCAAACTCAGACCACATATCCTTGGATTTCATTTTTTGGAGCAAATATATATCCATGTCCTCACTTTCTAACTCATCCAACTCAATCTTCCCCTCATCAAACCCACCTCTAGCCCTCAATCTCTCATCAAGGGCATTAAGTAATTGTCTTTGTACCATAAATTGCCATGCCCATTCTTCCAAAGGAGCCATACATATACTTATCGATGATGAAAAATCTGAAGTTAATCATGGGTAATAATCAAGAATGCCTTGAATTTGACTCCATAGCTTATGTTGAAAAAGCTTTAAGATGCTAGACCACTCCAATCACCTAGGAACCTAGTGTTCACGAAACTAAAAAATATAAGTCTAAGTCAAGTTAGATCCATACTTGGTCTGCCTAGGGCTAATCACTGAACACACCAATGCATGAGTATTACTCAAGTAGCAATAGATAAAAAGTAAACTTAGATGATCACATAAAAGGTAGAATTATTAAGGAAATTCCAGCAAGAATGACTAAGTTCATTATCAATAATTATAGCACAATAGGAACAACACAATCAACACTCCCAAAATAAAATACACTATCTTATATCTTCGTGCAAACAACCCGCTTGCTCCAAATCAACAACCTACCACAGTAGAATATTTGAATTTACTAAGAGGAGATAAAATAAATTCACACATAGTTGAACAATAATATCACAATATTCACAAGACAATCAACACTCCCAATAATGAAAAGTAAACCACCTTATATCACCGTGCAAGCCACCCACTTGCTCCAAATCAACAACTCACCACAACAAAAAATTTGACATATAATTATATACTAATAGGGTATTTTGAAGTAGATTTTACTCTCCCTTGAGCAATTCATTGGTTTGCTCCCAGAAAGAGGAACTCAAACTTACAATGAGCTGCTAATCTTACAAAATCTAAGTCTAAATTATAGACTACTAAGATCACTTAAAAGACGTAAATTAGGTGACTTCATGTCCAAAATCATGTAAAAAGAGAAGAAACTACTAAACTAAGTACATTGAGAGAACAAACTATAAACTAAAATAGGGGGAGGTGTACAAAGATATACAAACCAGAAGATAAGCTCCAATATTTTGCTAGTTTGCATTTGTTCCACAGTAAACATGAGCTATTTAATAATTTAATCATACGTAGTCAGAGAATGAGAGGTTAACTTACTAGTTGCTACCTTGCTTTGCTCCATAGGGGATGCTAAAGATATTGCAGTAGCCACCAAATGTTTAATCTAGCAATTTAACAAATCCAACAATCAGAATTGAGTTGTTTTTTATTTTAATAAAAAATACAATGACAAAGTAAAATAAAATTATCAACTAAATTGAGTGGAAAGATTAATGCATAGAAGCATTGTTAAAGGCACTTGCTTGATTCATGTTTGAAATATTGATAAATTAGACGTGCCATAACAGACTTGTAGTTCTAGTTGTAGTTGTAGCTCTCTCTCTCTTTCTCTCTTGGGATATATATTGATAGATGATGTATCTAAAATCTTGCACTCTCTTACACTATGCAAGTATTTTTAGTATAAAAAAAATTAAAAAAAAAAAAAAAAAAAAAGATTGCAAGAAGTCAAGAGCAAAACTCACTCATCAATTCAAAAGGAATAAAAATGGTAGAAATTATTTAATTGTCAAATTGCAAAGGCATGTTACATATTAAATAATAGTATTTATACATTATTGTCATTTAGGCCAATTTAGATTGTTATTTGGAACTAGCTGTTTGCAAATGTTAGCTATATTTTTAGTACTAGTATACTTGGTCAATGCTGCATTAAGCACTCAAAAAATAAAATTCAATGAGTTGGGTCCACTTCAGACGAAATGGTTGGCTAAGAAACCAGACATGAATTGACATAGATGAATGAAAGCGTTCAGTTTGACAAAAATGCCCTGCAAAGTACCATATTGGCAAAAAAGAGGGGGGGGGGAATATATATATATATATATATATATATATATATATAACGTAGCCAAGTCTAGATACTCAATAAGGATGGTGAGACAAGGACATTTGACCCATAACCTAAAAATCTACTAATAAAAGAAACGGCCACATTTTAGGCCATGAAATGAAAGGACCAAAATCAGAAAACCGTTCAGTTATTAGTACTGAATGCATTAGCTTTTCACATCTCAATTACATCAAGATGTAACTAAAAATCATTGAAATAACTCTTATAAGAAGACCATACCATAATCGAATGCAATAACAGGCTTCAATTTGACCTCTTCTTCCTGAAAAACAATCAACAAATAAAAACTAAATAATTGGTAAAATTAAATGACTAAAACAAGATTGTAGTTAAGGGTTAAAAAAAACTTCACACTAAACTTGCAAAAGAAATACAACAATAGCAATAATACAAATGAACTTAGTAATATCATAAATAAGGGTGAAAAGTACCAACTCATCACTCATACCTTCACCCTCAGTTTCTTGGCTAGCTTAGATACATGACATTGAGAAAGCTTCCTACTTTGTTGATCCTAAACACAAGTAAAACTATAGAGGTAAAGAAACAAAATTTGTAGGCATAACTAAAGTGGACATCACTTAGAAATTTTTCATGTGATTAAGAAATTCTCACAATTAAATCAAGGTATAAAAGTGTCAAAGACCGCTGCATGAATAGACAAGCTCTTAAAGCAAGCACTAAAAAAAAAAAATAGTTTGTTTCTCAAATGTGTTTAATGTAAGACCCAATGAAGACATCCCTCATATTTAGCATTGCAAAAAAAAAAAAAAATTAAACTTGTATATGATAATTAAAAAAAATTAATAAAGCATATATATATACACACAAACCTAGTAAATTTCGATCCCCTACCAGCAGTTTTCCCATAATGAAAATAGTATGAACCGGCAGCCCTAGTCCAAACTCAGCTTCCTCCACATACTTCCAGAACTTCCATTCTCCACCATCAATTACCTCAAACCCCACTTGTTCCAATACCTATAAATATCCCAAATTCACTACTATAAAATTCAAAGTAACTCACATTTTCTCTGCATTGTTAAAAAATCAAATACAACTAAATTTTACGCACTTAAGGTTTAACTTCTCACTAAATACTAACCCAAATTCATTATTAGGAAAAAAGAATACAAATGCCTTTAAATGGCTTTATTAGAATCGTAAACTCAAAATAAAAAAATTACATGGTTACAATCTGATTCGCATATGGTGAAAATATAACATTTCGAACATAGTTTCCAAATAAAATTTAAAAAAAAAAATAGAAAAGGAAAAAGGGTATACCTTTGTGAGAGCAGAATGGAGATCGAAGTTGGTCAAATTGATTCCATTTCTATTAAAAATCAAAATTCCTTCTCACTTAATAAGATTGTCAAGCTCTTCTTAAGCATCAAGCTAATAGCCTTAAGTGACAAGCATCTATAGCTAAGCCAAACATATGATTATAGTCAAACCCAAAAAGACAATTCAATTTTCATTCCCAAGAAATTTGAAAGCAAGCACCAGAAGGTTTGTTGCACCATAACTTATACCCATTCTTTTGCAGTTTTAAGAAAAATTCCATTGGAAGTGTAATAATTCTATGAAGATAAAAAAGGGAGCAGGAGCTAGGATGCAAGAGAGAAGAAGAAAGCTTTAGTTAATAATTCTATGTACACCCTTGCTAAATCTTGTGTCCAAAGTTATAGTTACTTAAATTTTAAGATTTTAAAATATATCAATTTTGACAAAATTATTGCTCAAAAGTCTTGCCTCCATGTAACAGACCAAAAAGATTTGCAAGCAGTTCCCACTCCCTAGATACAACTAACTCAGCTATCTAACTATATATTTAGGAAATAAGAAAGTTTTGCAAGCCGTCCCCACTCTTTTTATTGCTTTGATTAATGAAATCAATAGTAAATAGCCCGGTAACATTAATATGATTGTTGATCTTGGTAATATATAATCAATACAAATATCAATTCCCATATTAACGATTTAAAAATGTGCTTTGACTAATCAAATCAACAAGAAATGGCCTAGTAAAGTTAGTAAGATTTGTTAATCTTGGCAATATATAATCAATACAAATATCAATTCCTATTAATGATTTAAAAACATTTAACAATGAATCGTTTAATAAGGAAATATATACAGGCAATTGATAGTTTTAGAATCTCACTAACATTTGAAAAAGTTTTCTAATTACTAAAAAACCAGAAATTTAACATCAAATATATATACAAATATTGCTACAAAATAGAAATGAGAGCTAGAGAGACTTACCTTGCTTTGGGTAAACTTTAATCAAAACCAAATCCAAAACTGAAACCCACACAATCAACCAATAGTTACACAAAAATATACACATAACCCAAACCAAACTTCAACCAAAATCAAAACCCACACAATCAACCAATAGTTACCCAAAAAAATACACATAACCCAAACCAAACTTCAACCAAAATCAAAACTAAAAAACCAGAAATTTAACAACAAATATATATACAAATATTGCTACAAAATAGAAATGAGAGCTAGAGAGACTTACCTTGCTTTGGGTAAACTTTAATCAAAACCAAATCCAAAACTGAAACCCACACAATCAACCAATAGTTACACAAAAATATACACATAACCCAAACCAAACTTCAACCAAAATCAAAACCCACACAATCAACCAATAGTTACCCAAAAAAATACACATAACCCAAACCAAACTTCAACCAAAATCAAAACTAAAAAACCAGAAATTTAACAACAAATATATATACAAATATTGCTACAAAATAGAAATGAGAGCTAGAGAGACTTACCTTGCTTTGGGTAAACTTTAACCAAAACCAAATCCAAAACTAAAACCCACACAATCAACCAATAGTTACACAAAAATATACACATAACCCAAACCAAACTTCAACTAAAATCAAAACTAAAAAACTAGAAATTTAACAACAAATATATATACAAATATTGCTACGAAATATAAATGAGAGCTAGAGAGACTTACCTTGCTTTGGATAGGGTCTGTGGTTTTGGGTAGTATTTTTGTGCTTAAAATTTTGGAAAAGAAATGGTGGGTTTTGAGTAAAGAAGAAGAGAGGAGGAGGGGAAGTGGGTTAAGGAAGAGGGAGAGGGAGAAAAAATGTGGGTGAGAGGAAAACAGCTGAACTAAAGAAGTGGGAGACCAAAAATGAGAGACCAAAGTGGTGGGAAGGTGAAAAAAATAAGTGGGAAGTCTGAAAATTTTTAAGTGGTACGAGGGACCTATCCCAGCGTTTTTGGAAACCTATCCCAGCACTTTTGGAAGCGCTGGAATAGGGTCCACCTATTCCAGCGCTTTCGAAAGTGCTGGGACAGGTCTATCCCCATAAAGGAATAAGTGATCCTATCCCGGCGCTTTTGAAAGCGCTGGAATAAGGTCCACCTATTCCAGCGCTTCCAAAAGCGCTGGGACAGGTCCCTCCATTCCCTCATGGAGAGAGGCCTATCCCAGCGCTTTTTGAAGCGCTGGAATAAGGTCCACCTATTCCAGCGCTTTCAAAAGCGCTGGGACAGGTCTCTCCATTCCCTTATGGAGAGAGGCCTGTCCCAGCGCTTTTTAAAGCGCTGGAATAGGTGGATCCTATTCCAGCGCTTTTAAAAGCGCTGGGATAGGTCTTTCCATTAGCATTTTCTTGATTAATAAAAATTATATTAATTAATAAAAATATTTTTTAATAAATTAATAAAATAAATTATATTAATCAATAAAAATATTTTTTAATAATTCAATTTAACAAAATTGAATTTAATAATTCAAACTAATTTAATATATTTTAATTTAATACTTCAAATTAATAAAATATAATTCCTCACTAAAAATTACTAAAATATAATGTGATAGCTAAAAAAAATTTGTAAGATGTGACTCGAGGACCAACAATATTAAAATATAACCATGAAACCTACGAAATGACCAAAATACCCCAAAAACCAAAAAAAATGACCAAAATATCCCCAAAATAAAAAAATGACCAAAATATCCCCAAAACCCAAAAAAAGACCAAAATACCTTCCAAAAACCAAAATTTGACAAAACTACCCCCCAAAACCTTAAAATGACCAAAATACCCGCCAAAAACCAAAAAAAGACCAAAAATACCCTTAAAACTTTTAAAATGACTAAAATACCCCCGAAACCAAAAAATACCCAAAATAATCATGAAACCTACAAAATGACAAAAATACCCCTAAAACCTAAAAATGACCAAAATATCCCCAAAACCCAAAAAACGACCAGGGGTATTTTGGTCATTTTATGGACTTCAGGGGTATTTTGATCATTTTTTAGGTTTTGGGGGTATTCTGGTAATTTTTAGGTTTTGAGGGTATTTTGGTCATTTTTTGGACTTTAGGGATATTTTGGTCATTTTTTGGACTTTGGGGGTATTTTGGTCATTTTTTGGGTTTTGGAAGTATTTTGTTCCTTTTTTTGGTTTCAGGGAGTATTTTAGTCATTTTTTTTTATGTTTCGGGGGTATTTTATTTTTAGGTTTTGGAGGTATTTTGGTAATTTTTTGGGTTTCGGGGTTATTTTATTATTTTTTTTTAGGGTATCTTGGTCATTTTTTATGTTTAAGGGGTATTTTGCTCATTTTAGTGGTTTTGGGGTATTTTAAAGTTGGTTGATTTGTAGAAATGATACCTGGATCATAATTAGGTACCCATTTAAAACCCAATAAACATTAATATTAATTGGGTTTAATTGGGTTAATACTCATTTTACCCAATTAATAATTGAGTGGGTTTGAGTCTCATTTAAGTAGGCGGGTTTGGGTGGGCAAATGGATTTAGGTTGATTTTGCCACCCCTAGTGTTATTCAAATAATCAAGGGGGTTTTCCACCTTTTATATGCATGGGGGGTGCTTTTGTCATTTTCTAGTTTTTAGGATTCATTTTAATGTTTTGGGGATATTTCGGTCATTTTTTATGTTTCGGGGGTGTATCAATCCTTTTCTGGGTGTCAGGTGTGTTTTGGACATTTTTTGTCTTTCTAGGGGCATTTTGGTCATTTATTTGACTTATAGGGGTATTTTGTTCTTATTTAAGTAATCGAGGGTATTTTGGCTAGTTTTAGACACAAGGGGTACTCTAGTCATTTTCAATGCCTTAGGGGGTGCTTAGGTCATTTTTGATGTTTTGGGGTTATTTTAGTCATTTATTAGGTTTCGGGGGTATATTATTCTTTTTCTAGGTATCGGGGTGTTTTTGCTATTTTTCAATGTTTTGGGGGGTACTTTGATCTTTTTTTAGGTTTAGGAGAGTATTGGTCATTTGATAATTAACAAATCCCTCCACGAGTATAAGTGTTTGTGGGATGTGAGGGGCAAGTGTCGGGGTTCAAGTCTCCAGGAGGAAATTCCATACACATATACACTTAAATTAGACTATAGTAGAAATTCTATCTTGTGTTAAAAAAAAAAAAAAAAACCTATAGGTGACCTATTCCAGCGCTTTTGAAAGCGCTGGGACAGGTCCTTCCATTCCTTTAGGGAGAAAGACCTATCCCAGCGCTTTTTGAAGCGTTGGAATAAGTTGACCTATTCCAGCGCTTCCGAAAGCGCTGGGATAGGCCTCTCTTCATAAGGGAATGGAAGGACCTGTCCCAACGCTTTCTGAAGCGCTGGAATAAGGTCGACCCTATTCCAGCGCTTCAAAAAGCGCTGGGATAGGTCTTTCCCCATAAGGGAATGAGGGACCTGTCCTTGCGCTTTTGAAAGCGCTGGGATAGGTGGACCCTATTCCAGCGCTTTCAAAAGCGCAGGGACAGGTCCCTCATTCCCTTATGGGGAAAGACCTATCCCAGCGCTTTTTGAAGCGCTGGAATAGGGTTGACCTTATTCCAACGCTTTTAGAAGCGCTGGGATAGGTCTTTCTCCATAAGGGAACGTAGGGACTTGTCCCAACGCTTTTGAAAGCGTTGGAATAGGGTCCACCTATCCCAGCGCTTTCAAAAGCGCAGGGACAGGTCCCTCATTCCCTTATGGGGAAAGACCTATCCCAGCGCTTTTTGAAGCGCTGGAATAGGGTCGACCTTATTCCAGCACTTTTAAAAGCGCTGGGATAGGTCTTTCCCCCTAAGGGAAATCAGTAACCTTATCCCAGCGTTTTTGGGCTTCCTATAACAGCGTTTTTGAAAAATGCCGCTATAGGCCTCCTATTGCAGCGCTTTATAAAGCGCTGGGTCTGAGCCGCCGTAATAGGATTTCCTATACCAGCGTTTTCAAAAAGCGCTGGTACAGACTTATCTATTACGGCGGTTTGTAAAAACGCTGGGAAAAAAACGCTGGGACAGAACGATTTTTTTGTAGTGACAGTTTGGTTTCTTTTTTCTTCTTCTTTTTTTTTTTTAATTATAATACTGACAAGTAATTATATACTTGGAACCAAATTGAAATTAATTTCATAATATATGCACTAAATTCTAACGTGGTCAAAAAAATTAAAATAAAAAACATATATAACAACCCTGTATTTGTTTCAATGTCCAAAAAAAGAAAACAAATTGAAGTCATATAATTTTTGTTTTTTATAAATGCAAGGTGACTTTTTTAATGGATTGCATAAAGGCCAAAGAACCGTAATTTGGTGTTAGTTGAGTTCGGGTGAGAGAAGAAGTTAAAACTTGCATGCAATCATGCACAACTCCCTAGTGATTCTTTATTTTGTAAAATAATAATTGTCCTATTATGCTTGAGTTTATTGATACGTGTAACACTTACATTCTTAGATTATATTTATGGAATAACTGCCTTATAGTTTGGTTTTAAAAATTAATTTATTAACAATCATATTAAAAGCAACACAAAAATTGGATTATATTTATGGAATAATAGTCTCATTGCACGCAATTTGCACGTGCATAAGGCTCTTTTATTTTTTTGGGTTTAGTGTCATAATTTTCTATGAACCACAATTTGGTTTAAGTGAATGTTGAATCATATTATGCATTTGAGAACTATTAATACACCCAAAGAGTGTCGTTAGACTAACTCCAAAAAATGAAAATAATAACAGAGAGATGAATAATAAAAAATGTGTTCATTTTTTGGAGCTAGCCTAATAGCACTCTTGGGTGCATCAGTAGTTCTCAAATGCATAATATGATCTAACATACACTTAAACCAAAGTGTGATCCATCAAAATTATGACACTAAATCCGAGAGAGAGAGAGAGAGAGAGAGAGAGAGAGAGAGAGAGCCTCATCACATGTGCAGAGTGTGTACGATGAGGCTAGTACTACCAATAATAGGAATCTCCTATTTAGGTTTTACCATTTTGTGTACCAAAATATCCTCACAAATTCTAAAACTCTCTAAAATACCCCTATCTTTAAGTTAAATAACTTTAAATGAAAAAAAATAAATAGGTTAAAAGTGTAATTTTCTATTTTTAAGACTAAGAAAAGACGTTGTCTTAAAAAAAAATTCCTAAGTTTTTTGGCTTTTTCCTTCTCTTCTCTATTCTGAGCACAAATATGCCCTACTTAGAATCAAGTTGAAATTTTAGAAATACCTCTTTACTTCAAAAAATTTAAAAGGTCATTTTAAATTATAATCGTTCTTAAAATCAAGAATATAGATGGGGTCAACCTAATAATCTTTGAAAATACCATTTTGATTCCAACTAGTTTCAAACAAAGTGTAGAATAAGAGCCATAAGGCCAAAATTATATTAAGAGTTTAAAACCAAACTAATCACATGAGATATTCCTTTTCACAAGGTCCAAATTTTGAAACTAGGATTAAAATTGTCTTTTACAAACATAAATCGCATACGCTCCACTAAATTGTATTTTACAAACACAAATCACATACTCTCCACTAAGTGGTTCCTAAAGCCTTATGAGATTCTGGTTTCAAAATCTCTTACCAGCATTTTGGGGCCACCCTCATGGATTCCTTTCTGTAATAACTCGATATAGACATTGTGTATACAAATTTTTTTCTTGATAATTTTCTGGTGCTTATAGTCTTTTTTGGCTTGGTTGATGTATTTTCTTTAGTTTTGTGGATGTACTTTCGAGGGAAGCTCTGTGCTCCCCTGTATTGTATTGTAGCATTTGGCTGTTTCAATAAAAGTTTTGTTTTCAAGAAAAAAAAAAGTATGTTACTTATAAGTGATATGAATAAATACAATAATCTGCTTATGCTTGTGTGTACTAATGTTGATTGGTATGATACATAGGTGACACGACTAAGGTGTGGAGGTTTTGTCCTTGCCTTGCGCTACAATCACATAATGAGTGATGGTATGAGCATACTTCAATTCATGATTGCTGTAGGTGAGATGGCACAAGGCGCAACTGCTCCTTCAATCCCACCTGTGTGGCAAGGGGAGCTTCTCAATGCTAGAAACCCACCACAAGTGACATTCACATATCATGAATTTGATGAAGTGGTCGAGTCCAAGGCCTTTGCCAGTTCCCTCCATGACATGGCCTGCAATTGTTTCTTCTTTGGTCCAACTCAGATATCTGCAATTCGAAGAAAAAAAACTTCCTCATCACCTACATAAATCTTCCACGTTTGAGGTATTACCTGCATGCTTATGGAGATGCCGCACCATAGCAATTCAACTGGACTCAGAGGATGAAGTGCGCTTGATATTTGCCATTAACGTGCGAAACAAATTTAACTCACCAATAGGGTACTATGGTAATGGGATTGCAGTCTCATTGGCTTTAACAACTGCTGGAAAGCTATGTCAAAGTCCTTTGGAATACGCATTGGAACTAATCAAAAGTGCAAAGAATAATGTTACCGAGGAGTATGTTCGATCACTTATACATCTTTTGGTGATAAAAGGTCGACCTTTTCTTACCATGGTGCATTCCTACGTTTGTATCAGACATAACACGTATAAGATTTGAAGCTTTGGATTTTGGGTTGGGCAGAGCCGCCTTTGGTGGACCAGGTAAGATTTTTCCGGAGCCAGGTCTTGACCCTGCAAACTTCTACATGCCAATGAAGAACAGTCAAGGAGAGGAGGGAATTATGGTGCCAATGTGCTTGCCAACTTTAGCCATGGAAAGATTTGTGAAGGAGCTCGATAGCATCTTGGGAGATCATTAAGATAGCAGTGAGACTTCTTAACTAATCGTTAAATGACTAGTGCACACAAACTATTGCACTCAAAGTTGTGTGTAATAATTTAGAACGAAGTCACAATTTTCAATTTAAAAATTTTTTACACAACTTTATGTGTAATAGACATTGTTCTAAGTAATCATATCTTTTCAGTACTAATGGGGACTTATATGTGATGCGAGAATAAAATGCATAATCTTATTTCTATGATATTTATGGAGTACATGATACTTCCAATGATTCTGAAAATTCATTTTAATAGTTACTATTTTAACCACTCATGCATGGTTAAGATTATGTTGGTACTCTTCAAAAAAAATGTTGGAATATGTTGTAATATCCCAAAAATATAAAGATATCACAAACCAATAGCCATGCATTAATGTTTTACTATTGCAATTGTTAGGGTACGTTTGGTATGCTGTAATAGCTCTTGAAAATGAATAGTTATTCATGTGTAATAGCAATTCAGTCATTTGGTTACATCTTTATTACATGAATTAGTTATTACATTAGAATGACTATTCTTTAAATTGAAGAATAGCTATTCCTCTATAAAATGGATGTAATAGCTATTCTTATACATCATCTTTTACAAGCTTTCCATATGTAACAACCAAACTTATGAATAGTAATAGTTATTCCATTACAATGTTTTTTATTCCCAATAATAAAAATTACTATTCTTAATGTAATCTACATTCAGTGTACCAAACATACTCTTAATGTGCACACCTATTACATACGAGTCCAAATCTTCTGTCCCTCACTTCCTACTCTACTATATACTCCACAAATAAAAACATACCACATATCCATCTAATTTATTAAATGCTAAATTTATGTCTTCTATTATTTCAATTACCTAAATATGATGGATTATTTATTTATTTATTTTAGGATATTGAAATAATAAAAGGCATAAATTTAGCATTTAATAAATTAGAAAGACATGTGATATGTTTTTATTTGTAGAGTATATAGTGGAGCAAAAAGAGTGGAATAGAAGATTTTAACTCATTACATACACCATACACATAATTTATTTTTTAGACTGAAATGTGACTTCAAGTTACAATTTTATTTAAAAAACAGAAATATGAGTACGATGTGTGTGTAATAAGCAATGTAATAAAGGCTGCCATTTAAATTAGATAAGCAAGTTTGTCTCTACATTTTCACTTGTGTTTTTTTTTTCTTACAAATAGAATTTACTCTCTTCACCCTTGTAAGATAGGTTACTCCTGCACTACGTGAAGTTGCATATTCAATACATCCTTACATTTAATTAGTTAGAATGTTGTGCAGCTCTTTTTTTTTTTTTTTTTTTTTTTTTTTTTTTTTTTTTGATGATGCACAAAAAGTCGTCAGTGAGTTGATCGTCCACACATGTCAATGGGTGCATCTAAAGAACAAAAGAGAGGAACCAATCAAAGGGCACCGGTGGGGTACCGGCCAAAGACCCTCCGAAGGTTAAGTTAGAAGAGAATCATCGCTATCTAGCTTGTCAAGGTGATGGTGATCCCATCTTCCATGAGACATAGCAAACACAAAGGAGCTCCTTGCAGCCCTCTGGGCTCATTGTAATCTCAAGTTACAAGCCACAGAAGCTTCGCCTTTTCTCTCTAGTCTATGACATGGAAGCTATCATCCCCACAGACCTCCATAAGCTAGCTATAAAGCTAGCAAGGATTTCAGGAATATCTGGGGGGGGGCTACCAATGGCGCTATTCTTTCTTGAAGACTTCAAATGATAGCACTTACCTCATTGGTATTCTCAAAAGCCATACAACATGCCATTGGATTGATCAGATGGGAACCCTTACTCGGTAGGGATCTATATGCTCATGCATTGTGCCATCTAGCATGATATCGACAGGATCGCCTTAAGCTTAAAAGAAAAGGGGGTGCATATTTCTTAGGCACCACAATTGCCAATGCAAACATGGGTGATATAAGCCAAGCCGACTAGTCTCACTTTCAATGAAGTCAAAGACTTTGTAAAGGCTTCACCCTCAAGAAGAGGGCTCAGGTTTATATAGAAGGGACGACATGGAAGACAAAGGGACACTTCATTCCAAGTGATGAGCCACTGGATAGATGCCACATGTCCTACGACATTAATGACCCTAAGCCAACTTGTCAGGCTAGGTATGTTTTTCAGGAGACAAATTGAACTGTCACTCCATGGGCCTGTCCACTCAAAGATCACAGATCTATGGAGTGAGGGGGCAACTGAAGAGGGTAAAATTAAGGATGACGGATCCATTTAAATAAACTTGATGGTGCTAGATTAGTGGACGGATCTAAAGGCCACGTGGCATCCACCTGGTTTAGTGATCTCCAAGGAATCCTAAATGGAAACAACTTGCGTCTTATGATTAACCCTAGCCTATAGAGTTCTAATACAAATAAAATCATAACATAAGGAGGATCTCATAATATTTGTCCATTAATGATGATCTTCTCCATAAGGAAACATTTTGCTACACAAGAAACGGAGGTCGGTTCTACACTACTATAAAAACCCAAAGGCCCTTAGATAATAAGGTACGCACAATTTTTCTAAAGCTTAAACTCTCAAGTATTGTTGGAGCTCTCTTCTAACTTAACCTCCGGAGGGTCTTTGGCCGGTACCCCACCAATGCCCTTTGATTGGTTCCTTTCTTTTGTTCTTCAGATGCACCCATTGACGTGTGTGGATGATTAACTCACTGACGATTTTTTGTGCATCATTATTTTGTAAAGTTGTATTCATGAGTGTTTGTTTGAGAACAGTTTATTTAGTTGAAACTAAAAACTTTTTGTTGAAAGTACTGTAAATAAAGCTAAAAGGTAGTTGAAACAGTACAGTAAAACTCATAAATAGTACCAAAAAGTGCAATGAGATGCATATCTGATTTTTTTTATATGAAAAAATAAAATAAAATAAAACTTTGATTATTTTATAAGAAAAGTGAAAAAAATTTTTTTGGAAAAGTGGTTGTTTCACAAAAAAAAAAGGTTGTAATTGATGGTATAATTAAAGTGGAACATAAAAAGTAAGATATAAAAAATAAAAAATTGTATTCGGAGAATACCTATTTCCCTTTTGATTCTTTCCTATGTTGTTTTAGTTTACCCTCTTCCATACTACTTTTAATTTGATATATATAGTTGTATTCTTTTATTTTGAAAACAATGAATAGTAGAAGTTCTCTTTCATATTTCTATAGTCTTCCATTTTCTGTGTGTCTATAACTATAACTATATATATCATTATGGGTGAGTAATTAAAAATAAATTATTACTCTAAAGAAGTATTAATTTAATTTGTTTTCATTTATTAATTTTTATCGTAATATATGCTTTTTTTTTTCCCACAAAACTCTTCTGCTTTAGAAAGTTTATTGAATAGTATATAAAGTAAAGCGAAAAGTGAGAATTAGTAGAATTTCTACTATGGAGTTTTTAGTCAAGAAATTACTACAGTACTTTCTCAAAAAAAACAAAAAAGAAAGAAAGAAATTACTACAGTAGTAGAGTTTGTATTTACGTTATAGTTGGCCGAAAGGATGACGAGGTAGTTACGTACAAGTTATACAAAATATTCAAACGAAACTTTTGCTTCTAAAATTAAAGTTCTAATCAAACATAAAATAACCAACACATGAATTTGATTTTAAGTGAGTTTTTCTTTACTGGTAAAGGTTAAGGTTACTAGACATTCTATATTTCTATTGTTAAATTCTTTTTAGTAGCGATAAAAAAAAAATAATAATAATATATATATATATATATATATAAATACAACAAAAAACTTAAAAGTGAAAATCTCAAATGAATAAGAAAATGGCTTGCCTAAAGTTATATATAATGCCTTAAGCCTAAAATTATATCTACCATGCCCTAGTCGTTTTTACTTTCCTTTCTCTTCATTCTGGTTGGTGGTGGCCCTGGTGGGGAATCAGATTGATACATTGAGTGTTTACACATAAAATAATGCCACAGACGAGCATGTGAACGATAAAATGGGTAATACTTAGCTTTATATCATAGGCTTAAGAGGTTAAACAAAAACTTGACAATTTTTTTGAGAATATGTGGTGCAAGTAAGTTAAATGGTTTGGAAATTCAAATATGGCAGGAGTTTGATGACTTTATGAACAAATAAAATTCAAGGAATAACTGTGAGCACCTTGTGGCATGGCCACCATGACTGCCAACTGAATAGTTTTCCTGGATTTCTGCCACCAAAAAAAAAAAAAATGAAGAAGAAACAATAGATCCCTTGGGTGGTGTTCAATGTGGACTCATCCTATAAATGGGCTTAGGACTTAGGAGTATGTCACAAATTTCGTGGGCCAGGTGGAAAGAAGTTGTCACTTGCTTATAGTTATAGGTCCAAATATCAAATTTGAACCCAAAGGACTACTTGTCTGGACTTAAGTCCAGAGTTATCGGTAAATTTAAACACTCAAACTCATCCAACCGTATGGTTGGCCTTCATTCATGTTGACCCATATTTGACAAAATTTTACTAAGGAAATCCTAACCCAATCACATAATTTATTTATTACATTAAGTATGCACACAAAGATTACACATGCAAGCCCTTTTTTTTTCCTAAAAGAAAATCAAATTAATATTTACGCTTTATTTGTTTTAGCAATTATGTTTTCTAGAAAATGAGTTATTTTTCAAAAAGCATTTTCTATAAAACTATCTTATTTTCATATGTTTGATAACAACCTTAAATAAATTGAAAAACAGTCTTTCAACTTTCCTTATTTAGCTTACTGTGAGACAGAGTTGTTATTTAAAAAAAAAAATTAGTGGAAAACAATCTCTAAAAATAAACCATACTTCTTATGTTGACTAAAGATAGATTTCCTTTGACTCATTTTTTCTGATGCCACCTAATACTAGAAAATACATAAAACTATATTTACACAATGTTTTCCATCGAAACAAACAAAACATTAATGAAAAGATATCTCATCAAACCATTTTGTAGTAACCAAAATCATGCATGTAGTAAAGTTAAAAGCATGTGATATAATTAAAAGAGGAAATAAATAAATCTTTAGCCTTTAATTATATTCAACTAGCTTGTAACCTCATGCATATGCATGGATACACTTAAAGATATACAATAAGATGCATAATATAATTCCTATATATATAATTTAAATACTATTAATAGTCATCTTTATATTTTATTAACTCTTTAAAAAATTTTGTAAGGATATTATTAGGTATAAAATGTAAATTGTCCGTTTTAAAAAAAAAAAATTTATTTTGAAGCACTTTTTTTTTACAATTCATTTATTCTAGACTCTTTGGTTTTTGTACTTAATAACTCACTTGAATGAATATTTATGATGTAGTCTCACATTTGGTTATAAAATTAAGAAATAAAACTCTGTAAGAATAAATAATTTTAGGACACATGATGCAAAATTGGAACTTTAATTTAGAATTCTAATTTGAGTTTCTCTCAGTTTCACCTATTTTTATTATTATTATTATTATTATTATTATTATTATTATTATTAGATTTTCCTTGTGACAGAAAAATAAATTCAACCACTGCGCACCCTTGGTACGATGGTCACTCCATAAGTATAAGTGTTTGTGGAGTGTGGAGGACAAGGGTCAGGGTTCAAGTCTCCAAAATAGAGCTTCATATACATATACACTTAGATTTGGCTAGAGTAGAATTTCTATCTTGTATAAAAAAAAAAAAAAAAAAAAAAAAAAAAAAAAAAAAAAAAAAAATTAAAGTTCAAATTTAAATATAAATTCAAATTCTCTCATAAAAAAAAGTATAAATTCAAACTCTTTCATAAAAAAAAAATATGTATATATATAAATTCAAATTCAAATTCAAAATGAAAATTTGATTGTCTTGATTATGCTTAATTCTATCACGTGAGGCCGAATCACACGTACTAATGTGAGAATCCCTCTGTTCATTATTGGTTTAGAGTGTTTGGACCAAACATGTGTGAATGGGTTAGACTATGTTTAATTGTCTTTCAAAATGCTGGCCTGACTATGAACATTGTATCCCTTAGATCGAGAGTTGTACATTTAGAGGCGCCACTTATTTTAATTCTTTGGGAAAAAAAAGCCATAAATAAAATAAAGGCGGAAATCACATTTTCGTCCCTACATCTTCATTCGATTCTCACTTTAGTCCCTAGATTTTATTTTTACCGCTTTTAGTCCCTAAAATCAAAAAGCGATTTCGTTTTTGTCCCTACTGTCATCTTATTAACGGAAATAGTCTACGTGGCAAACGGAGTGCACCGCTGGCACATTAAATGCTGACATCAGCATTAAAATAATAATAAAATATTTTATTTAGCATTTTAAAAATGCCACGTCATCTTTTAAAAACAAAAATTAATTTATGAATTTTAACTAAATGAAAAAAAAGGAAAAAACAGAAATAAAAACCAAAAATCATATAAATTGAGATCTAGCTTTACCTTGAGGAAGAACAGTCAAGAACAAAAACCCAGAAAATTCAAAACCCATAAACATGATTGAGGAGATGTCATCGCATGGGGAAACATGATTCAGGCGATCAGTGCAAGCTGGTGTTTGTGGAGTCCTAGTGACATGTGAAGTGTGTGGGACGATTCACCAAGGCTATTGGCGACTAAGTGGGCACTCCCAAAATCAAAAAATTCACAAACAAACTTGTTGAAAACCCACAAACAAAGTGCAGCGACCAGAAATCAAAAACCTATTCCAAATAAATCTGCTGAAACCCAGACCTCTTTGTTTCGTCACCCACAAATTGTCTCCATCTTGTTCGTTCCAGGTCGTCGGGGACGGTGAGATCTCTGCTTCAGCTAGATAGCGATGGCTCGACGGCGCCAAAATCCCACAATCCCAGTAGCAAAAACACCAACAAATCCAATTCCAACAATGGCAAGAAAAAAGCAAAAGAGAGAAAAAGCGAAGAGAAACTCGCCATTGCCGTCGTCGTCGCTGAGCTAGATGGGTTCGTATGTTGGCTTCGTGGGGATTTTGATTTGGGAATTGAGTTGGCGAGTTGTTGTGCCTGTGATGTGAAACACACCAAGACTCCACACACACCAGCTTGCACTGATAGCCTCAATCATGTTTTTGGGTTTTGAATTTTCTGAGGTTTTGTTCTTGATTGTTCTTCCTCAAGATAAAGCTAGATCTCAATTTATATGTTTTTTGGTTTTTATTTCTGTTTTTTCCTTTTTTTTCATTTAGTTAAAATTCATAAATTAATTTTTGTTTTTAAAAGATGACATGGTATTTTTAAAATGTTAAATAAAATATTTTATTATTATTTTAATGCTGATGTCAGTATTTAGTGTGCTAGCGGTGCATTCCGTTTGCCCCGTAGACTATTTCCGTTAATGAGATGACAGTAGGGACAAAAACGAGATCGCTTTTTGATTTAGGGACTAAAAGCGGTAAAAATAAAATTTAGGGACCAAAGTGGGAATTGGCTAAAAATATAAGGACGAAAATGTGATTTCCACCTAAAATAAATTCATCATTTTAATGATAACAAATGTGTAATTTACATTGATTTAAATATAATAAGAACATTACATGGTTTTGATCCTAAATACAATTTAAGCCAATTACATGGATTAAAGTCCTAGTAAAATTTGAATATTACATTAGACATGATCTAGTGTATGAACCATTGATCTAAGATTAAAGGCTAAGTTACGAGGTGGAAATGTGTTAGGTATCCATCTCACCCAATAAACTGATCTTCTAGAGCATTGGTGGCTACCATCATGTCATGTCATATTCAACCAACATGTCAAAAGAAACATAAAAACAAAATTTCATTCATAGAAAAATAGATCTAGCATCTGGGGTTTAATTTTTTTTTTTTAAGGTTTAAACATTCGAATTGAAAAAACAAATCTAGCATGCTTCAATCCTAAATCAACCTCTATCATTTATAGACAAACTTGTTTTCGAATATTTGGATGATAGGAATGATTTAAGTATTGCTATGGTTGGAGAGGAGTGAACTAGGAGCTACTATGATCAGGAGTTGTTGTTGCTGTGATTAGAAGTTGTTGTGGCTGTGATCAAGTGCTGCTATGTTGTTGTGTTGCTGCTGTGTGCTACTGTGTTGTAAGCTAGATAGTAGCAGGGCAAAAGTTGGGAAGTTAGTAGTTATAATTGTGCATTTAGTTACAGTTGTGTCAAGTGATTGGATGGGCAGTTAGTTAGTTAGAGGTAGTTATAGTCTTGTATCATTGTAACCATATCATGGTCATTCTGTTATAAAGAAGTAATTTGTTAAGGAGTAGGAATTAATGAAGATTGATGTACAATTCACTACCCTTACTCTCTCTATTCTCTATCTCTCTCTCCCTATTTCCTTCACTATTCCATTCATTCTCTAAGGAGGCCTAGTTCCCTCGAAGAACTACCAGAATTGCTTTCCTCTTGATTAGGATAGGAACAAGCAAATTCCTATCAATTGTTATTAGAGCTTACCTCTGTCACCATGGCAGAGGCTCAATCCTTTTCTGTTCTTAATGATAAGATCAATGCTTTCTATCAAACTTTAGATCTACATGATCAAGAATTACATGCAATTCACCAGAAATTAGATGCTGTCACTAGCATGTTGCAGACCCTATCTCAAACTGTGGAAGGATTAACTAAGGCTGGTAATCAATGGCGACAGAAACCAACCTCACCAGAAAGACCTTTGTCTCCAAGCCATCTAGAAACATCCTTGGCAACCATTCCCAGAGCAGTGAAGTTGGAATTTCCAAGGTTTAGCGATGAAAACCCCTCTGGTTGGGTCTATAAGGCTCATCAATTTTTCCAATTGTATGGCACTCCCCCTAATCAAAAGATTCTTCTAGCTTCTTATCATGTGGAGGAGAAGGCCCTGATTTGGTTTCAAGAAGCAAAAAAGGCTAGTCAGTTTACTAGTTGGGAGGCCTTTATGAGATCCTTACATGTGAGGTTTGGTACATCAGCATATGATGATCCAATGGAGACCCTGACCAGGCTTAGAAAAGTAGGTAGTGTGGCTGTGTATAAGGGATAGTTTGAAGCTTTATCAAATAGAATCAAGGAATTATCAGAGAAGCACAAAATGAGCTGTTTTTGAGTCGTTTGAAGGATGAGATCAGGTTATCACTCAGAATGCTTAACCCCCAAAACCTGAATGCAACATTTGGATTAGCAAAAATTCAAGAAGAATATCTAATGGCTATTAGGTGAAACATCAAATCTTGGGGTGATGGGCCTAAAGCTTCAATCCTTAGTCCTTCACCACTAATCAAGAACGACCTTAAGAGTGCAAAGATGGCAATCTAGAAGATTTCCCATTCTCAAATGGAAGAAAGGAGGAAGAAGGGATTATGTTATTACTATGATGACAAGTGGTTTATAGGGCATAAGTGTAAGACTCCAGGATTTTTCTATATGGATGGTTTACAAGAAATGGACTATCAAGGTGTGCAAGATCTTCAATTGGGGGAATTAACTAATGAACAAGCTTCTCAGTTGGAATTGCAGCATGAGGTGGATAGAATTCCTGAAGGAGTGGCTGAGATAACTCTTTATGCCTTGTTGGACAGTCCATCACTAGGTACTATGAGGGTGTGGGGAAGAATCAAGAGATGGTTATCTTGATTGACAGTGGAAGCACTCATAATTTTTTGGATATTGCACTTTGGAGGTTGTTATAGTTGCCTCTTTCAATTCAAGATTGATTTAAGGTTAAGGTAGCTAATGGAGTTGTTCTTCAAACTGAGGGAGCATGTCTTGATGTTTAACTCAGGATTCAGGGCACCCTTTTCAATGTTGATTTGAATGTATTACCCTTGGGAGGTTGTGATGTAGTATTGGGAAATCAATGGTTGTACTCTTTAGGCTTGATTCAGTGGAATTTTAAGAAACTCACCATGCAATTTGCTTACCTTGGCAAATCAGTTCAGCTCCAAGGTCTCAAACCTTCAGCTCCTACCCTTCAAGATGGAGATTAGTTCTTCAAGCCCATTATCAAGAAGGGTTTGGTATTGTAGATTACGTCCTGTTCTTCTCTACTTCCAGCTATACAACAGTGTTCAACCATTGATGATCTACTCCTAGAGTTTGCTAAGGTTTTCGAGGTACCAATTGGTTTACCACCCCTAAGAGGGCATTAACATCATATTATTTTGAAGGAAGGTACCTCACACATTTGTGAAAGGCCTTACAAGTATTCTTTTTATAAAAAATCTGAAGTTGAGAAAATTGTGCATGAATTGCTTGAAACTGGTTCTATTAGAGTTAGTCAAAGTCCTTTCTCTTCTGATAGTTTTTAGACCCCTTAAAAACACAATTGGATTAACCTAGGTAATTAACCAAGTTGTTACTTAGTCCAAATTCCAAATCTAGGTTATCACAATCAAACAATCATATCATGCAAAGCAGCGGAAAGATAAATAAGACAATGATATGATCACCCAAGAAGCCAACTCGGTAAAAACATGGGGAGGATTTAACCTAGCTATCCTCAAGGTAAACCTGAATCCACTATAAAAGAATTGAAGTTGTTCAACAGGACTTAGACCACTAACATTCTATTGCTACCCACCAGTAGAAAGTTACTGACACGACCACGTGCAAGCTCTAAAACCACGGACTCCTTCTTTCTTGGATTCTCCAGCAAGTACAAGCACACCCGCTTGTGTTTCTTTAAGTTCTTATGGCAGCAACTGAATGATCATCAAGCTCTTGAAGAAATCTCCTTCTTGATAATCCTAAGCTTGTGTAAAGGAAAGCTCCTCACAAATCTCACAAGAGATTTACACAAACAGCAATATGAGCAACAAAGTCCTTAGAGAGCTTTTGGGTACAAAATCATAGATACAAAAAGAGGCACACTCTTTTCTCTCTAAAAAACCTATAAAAACGTTTTAGGGTTTCCCTTATATATATGAGTGTTTTACTTGAACCCTAATACGTTTAAGTAGAGTTTGGGCTGAACTGGAATTCTGCAGAAAAATAAATCTGCACGTGGTTCAATCGATCGAGCCTTGTAGAGTTAGTCCAATAAATTCTGCAATCACTCGATTCCAATTTTACAAATAAACATACTTTGAGCAAGCCTAAACCTAGACTCTATGTTTTGATCATGGTTTACCAACATAATACAAATTGAAGTTCTAATACATTAGTTCCTAAAATCTTAGAACCTAACATCTTCTCCTGTTTTGTTGGTTAAAAAGGCAGATGAGAGTTGGGGTATGTGCATTGATTATAAATCTTTAAACAAGGCCACTATAGAGGATAAGTATCATATTCCTATGGTTGATGAATTGTTAGATGAATTGTGTGGTGCTGCCATTTTCTCTAAGTTGGATCTTAGATCAGGATATCATCAAATTAGGATGAAGGAGAGTGATATTTATAAAACTGCATTTAGGACTCATGAGGGGCATTATGAGTTTCTTGTTATGCCTTTTGGTTTGACCAATGCCCCTTCAACATTCCAATCATTGATGAATCATATCTTTAGCCTTATTTGAGGAAGTTTGTCCTAGTCTTCTTTAATGACAACTTGGTGTTCAGTAAGTCTTTGGAAGATCATATTGTTCACTTAAGGGTGGTCTTATCTGTTATACTTTCCAACTAGTTGTATGCCAAGAAATTTAAGTGTGTCTTTGGTTATGGAGAGGTGGAGTATTTAAGCCATCTTATCTCTGCTCAAGGGGTCAGAACTGATCCAAAGAAAACTGAGGCAATGCAGCAGTGGCCTATTCCTAGGACAATTTAGGCTTTAAGGGGTTTCTGGGACTGACAGGGTACTATAGGAAGTTTTTTCAGAATTATGGTGTTATTGCAGCTCTATTGACTGCTTTGTTGAAAAAGGATGCTTTTCATTGTAGAATTATGGTTTTATTGTAGCTCTCAAACAGGCTGTTTCCAACCCACCAGTCCTTGCTTTTCCTAATTTTTCTAAGACCTTTGTAATGGAGTGTGATGCTTCAGGACTTGCAGTGGAGCTATTTTGATGTAGGATCAAAGGCCTTTGGCTTTCCACAGCCAAGCCCTTAAAGAAGGAGTTTGCATTTATCCACTTATGAAAAGGAATTCCTAGCATTAATCACTACAGTGAAGCAATGGAGACCATATTTGGTTGGCAAACCTTTTATCATCAAAACAAACCAGCAAAGCTTGAAAAGATTTTGGAGCAGAGAGTAGGCACTCCTACTTAGCAAAAATGGATTACCAAGCTTTGGGGTATTCTTTTTTGGTTGAATATAAGAAAGTAAGGAAAACAAGGCTGCAGATGCACTCTCTAGAAGATTGGAAGGCCTTGATGATTTGTCTGATGACTTGTTTGTGGTAGAAAATTAGAATGCTCAGCTGTACCATATTTCTTTTCCTTGTCCTACTTGGTTGGATGTTTTGAAGGATGGTTATAGGATTGATTCAGAGTACCAACAGCTGCTCTCTAACTTGACAGTTGCTACCCCATCTAATACTCACTTTTCTCTTCAGAATGGCCTATTGCTTTATAAAGATAAAGTGTTTCTGAGTTCCAACTCACCATTGAAACCTCTGGTCCTTCAACATGCTCATAATAGTCCATTGGGAGGTCACTTAGGGTACTTGAAGACTGTGCATCATGTACAATGGGATTTTTTTTGGTATGGTATGAAGAAAGACATTAAGGAGCATATCAGAACTTGTGAGACTTGTTAAAGAATCAAAGTGGATACCATTAAACCTACTAGTTTATAGTAGCCACTCCATATTCCTGCCAAACCATGGTTGGATATTAGTATGGATTTCATTACTGGTCTCCCAAAATCTCAAAGTTATGATGTCATCTTGGTTGTGGTTGATAGGCTTACTAAATTTGTACACTTCATGCCCTTGTCACATCCTTAGAGCATCTCCAACTGTGTAGGCAAAAGCATAAAATTCTCTATAATAGAGAATGGGACCATAGAAACACTCTCCAATGGGTTCTCTATACCCGGAAAATTTTTTGGCTTATGAACAGTAGCTCATCAAGTCTAATGGGCTACTATTCATTCTTCAAAAGTTTTTTTTCTATTATAATAATTAGGTGGTGAATAAGAAAATGTTGGAAGATGTGTAGTTGTTAAAAAAAGAATAAATAATGAATGAAGAAATAATATTTAAATAAAATAGAGAATGGGATAAAGAATCTGTTGGAAAGTGTATTTGAAAAAGTGGGTAGATAAAAGGTAAAAATCACTGTTCATTCTCCAAACAGTACAAAAATTTGATGAATTTGCTGGAGATGCTCTTATACTGCTGCTAAGGTAGCTCAAGCTTTCATGATTGGTGTATTTAAGTTGCATGGATTACCTAGGTCCATTATGAGTGATGGGGATGCTGCCTTCACCTCTATGTTCTAGAAGGAGTTGTTCAAGCTCCAAGGTACTGAGTTGGCTATGTCCTTAGCTTATCACCCTCAGTCTGATGGGCAAACTAAGGTAGTGAATTGAAGTTTGGAGCAGTATTTGATGGCTTTTGTAGGTGACAGGCCTCATACTTGGGCTTTATGGTTGTATATGGCTGAATTTTGGTTCAACACCAACTATCATACCTCTACTAAAATGTCCCCTTTTAAGGCTCTTTATGGTTTTCCCTCTCCTCGAGTCCTAGATTATGTGTCTTGTCTTACTAAAATTGTTGCAATGGATGTTGTGCTTCATGATAGGACTGTTCTTTTGGACCTTCTCAAACAGAATTTGGTTTCAACTCAAGCTAGGATGAAAACTCAAGTTGATCAACATAGGTCTAATAAGTCTTTCCAAATTGGTGAATGGGTCTTTCTTAGACTTCAACCATATAGGCAGCTGTCCCTTAATTCTAAAGGGTTTCACAAGTTGTCTCCAAGGTATTTTGGCCCCTTCCCAATTTTGCAGAGAATTGGTCAAGTGGCTTACAAGCTGGCCTTACGCCCTGGTTGTTTGATTCACCTAGTGCTCCATGTCTTGCCTTAAGCCTAAATTTGGTGCTCACATTACTCCTATTCCCACTCTTCCAACTATGGTTTTTGAGGGCTTTCTCAATCCTGAGCCTATTGTCATTCTACAGCACAGGTTTAAGCAACTCAGAAGTAGAACAATCGCTGAGGTGTTGGTCTAGTGGCATGGTCAATCCCCAGAGTGTGCTACTTGGGAATCTCTGGACAAGCTTCAACTTCAGTTTCCTCACCTTGTGGGCAAGGTACTTTGAGGGGAGGGTGCTATTGCAACTTCACTTCTCTCCTCTTACTTCATTCTACCCTGTTAGCTGCTGCAACTTCTTCTTTTCATTCTACCTTGTGGACAAGGTTTTTAAAGGGGGATGGAATGATAGGAATGATTTAAGTATTGCTATGTGTTGATGCTTATTTTGGGAAGCCCAGTAGAATGAAGAAGCCCAACAACACCAGCAGAAATGAGTTAGTAATTTGATAGAAAAACCATTAAGTCTAAGCGGCAGGAATAATGGATCATAAAGCCATAAAATAAACAAATGGGTCTTGAGGAAGTAAATAGGCCTAAGGGAGCTCGGAAAGAAAAAAGTAGCAAACCCATGGGCAGTATGTGACGTAGAAAAGGGAGAATGGGCCACAACAAGCCCAAAGTAATACAAATGAAGAAAGTAAGAGGTTGATGGCAAGCCTATAAGCCCCAAGGATGAAGAATAAGGTACTCGGGCCAGGGAAGCTCAAAGGAGTTAGTAAAAACCCATGGGAACACAGAATTAGAAAGGGCCGAGGATGCCCAAGGAAAGTAAATGGGCCAAAGATGCCCAAAAGGATATAAATGAGACACAAGAGCCCGCAAGTAATGTAATAAAAGGCCCAATAACCATATTGAGTCATTAAGAGAAGAATAAGTAACAGGCCCAAAGGAGCCTAGCAGGCTTGGGTCAAATGACATCACAGCAGGAATGGCAGAGTAGTGCAGCAGGAAATGGTAGTAAGACTGCAGAAAGGAGCAAAATAGTGGGTTGAAGAAGGAAAAACCCACAATCAAATAAAGCCCAACCCTTAAGGGGAGCAAGCCATAAAAGAATGGGAAATCAGAAAACAGCTCACGCCATAAGAAGTCAAGGATGGACGATAGACTGTGCAGACGAGCCTCCAGACCATGGCGAATGCATAGAAGTGAAGCACGCGCAAAACCCAAACATCACCAGCTTGTACCCAGCCAATATAGGACATGGTGAGATCATGGATCAGAGGTAAGAGGGCATGGTCTGGCGGTGGGGAGAGTGGAAAACCTATTATGGGGTTCCTGCTCAGGCTCTTTTGGGGGAAATGTCCTGCTGGGATGACATACCGCCCAAGGAAGTAAGAATGAGTTGGAACCACTAAGTGCATGCCATGAGGGATAGAAAAAAAGAGAGCACCCACACCGTAGCAGATAAGAGTGCCACGACAAACAAATAAACAAAATAGTCTTCTTCGTCTGGTGGCACAGCCAGCATAGGTAAGCAGTGATGGCTGGGCGACTGACAAATCAGTAGGTGGTCGGCAAGGACACCCAGACCAGATAAAGGTAGTTAAAGGCTAAAATAGTAAAATCTGGTTACGTAGGTATTATATAAAGGACCCTTATCGTGCACAGCCATCAGAATCAGGGTAATAGGAATCTTTAGGAGAAAATCACCACACGAAAACAAACGTTGAGAAAAGAAGAGAAAAAGATAGAAAAAAAGGAAAGAAAATAAAGAGATAGAATGGCAGGCATGCACCAATAGGTTGATCCCCTCTCTCCCTAAAAACCCTGCTCTCTGCCAAAAGTAAAAGGATTCTTTTGGGCACAAGCCATTCAGGTCCGCTTCCTTCAAAGTGATTAATTTTCGCTGCAAGATTTTCCCTGGGAGATTATTCGCATTGAGGAAAAACGGTTTCCCTCCTTGGTCTTGGTCTTGACATAACTTGGCATAATAGATTGACATTTTTCTTTCTTTTGTTAACTCATGCCTTACCTATTTATCTCCACCATTTTCTTTACAAGGCTTTTCTTATCATTGTGATTATCATTTTAGTTGGGGATTATTTATTCACTTTGTCTAAAGGCGAAAATACTTTCTCTTATTATTATTATTATCATGTTTGCTTGCCATGACTCATCCGTAGGAGCTCCACCTGCCATGGGCATATGAACGAAGTTCTTGGTAAACGTGGCATAGTTTGCGTACAAGCCGGACCAAAGTAAGTTGTAGTTGGACTAGTCTTAACTCCCCTACTCAGAATACTTAGGCCCAGTACAGCAAGAGGCAGCCCAGCCCAGCCCAGCATTGCAAAAAAGGCCCACCTCACTATGATTGGAGAGGAGTGGACTAGGAGCTGTTGTGATCAGGAGTTGTTGTTGCTGTGATTAGGAGTTGTTGTGGCTGTAATCAGGTATTGCTGTGCTATTGTGCTGCTGTTGTGTTGTAAGCTAGATGGTAGGACTATAGGAGGGCATGAGTTGGGAAGTTAGTTGTTATAATTGTGGATTGTGCAGTTAGTTATAGTTGTATCAAGTGATTGAATGGGTAGTTAGTTAGTTAGAGGTAGTTATAGTCTTGTATCATTGTAACTATAGCATGGTCATACTGTTATAAAGGAGTAATCTGTTAAGGAGTAGGAATTAATAAAGATTGATGTACAATTCACTATCCTCTCTCTCTCTCTCTCTGTGTGTGTTCCATTCATTCTCTAAGGAGGCCTAGTTCTCTTGAAGAACTACCAGAATTGCTTTCCTCTTCATTAGGATAGGAACAAGCAAATTCCTATCATTGGAATTTATCAAACAAGCATGAGGACAAAAAAATACCACATGCATGCACCAGGCTTGATGATCAACTAGGGAAAGTTTCAATAGATTTGGAGCTTGAGGCTAGAGTCTAGAGAGTTATTGCTCTCTCTCTCTCTCTCTCTCTCTCTCTCTCTCTCTCTCTCTGTGTTCCATTCATTCTCTAAGGAGGCCTAGTTCTCTTGAAGAACTGCTAGAATTGCTTTCCTCTTCATTAGGATAGGAACAAGCAAATTCCTATCATTGGAATTTATCAAACAAGCATGAGGACAAAAAAATACCACATGCATGCACCAGGCTTGATGATCAACTAGGGAAAGTTTCAATAGATTTGGAGCTTGAGGCTAGAGTCTAGAGAGTTATTGCTATAAAAAGACTTGGTCACCTACCGATGAATGACCATCCCATTCCCATAGGCATTTCAACCTTGTGAAATATGCACTGATTGTAGAGTGCTCTTAAGAGAGTGTTGAAATGGCCTTTTGGATTTGAAAGATCCTTGGCCTATGGCTTTAAGCAAACCTTTCTTTAAGATCAAGCCCCAGATCTCTAGTTGTGTTTATGTAAATTACACTAGCAGCTATCTCCTTGGGGAGTGAATTCAAGATCCTCGAGAGGACGATTGTGTTGCACATAGTATGGACATTGAGCAGAAGTGATGGCCATGAATGGAAAAGAAAATGAGGCTCAAAAGAGCTCTGAAAACCATAACAAAAGTTGAATAAAGGAATTGAGGAAAAAATGGTAGAATTTGATCAAATAATTGTACAAGAGGATCTCTGTTTATATACATTGAAAACAAAGGTAGAAAAATGAAAACTATTCTAACAAACTCAAAATCTACCGCTATATATATAGTGTTAACAACTTTCAATTAGTAATTAACTTACTGCAAACCAATAACATTAAGACAAATTTACATTAATGAAACATGGTCAACTCGCGTGATTACTCAAAACAACTGGAGATTCTAGCTTTTTGCCCTTAATTTTTAAAAAATTTAGCAATATGCCCCTATTTCGAAACTATATAGGGATATGCCCCTGTTTCGATACTCGATTACCTTAAAATCGAGTTTCATGAAATACTCGATTTGTAGAAAATCGAGTTATGCCGAATAAAACTAAAAAAAAAAAAAAAAAAAAAAAAAAAAGCATGGAACTCGATTTTAGGGAAGTCGAGTTCCAAAACGCCGCTATAGAGCTTAAAAACGTCACTATAGGGCTTAAAAACGCCACTATAGGGCCCCTTGAACTTGGTATGGGGGACTATAAAATTTTTTTACAGGAAAACACCGTTATAGGGCTCTAAAACGTCACTATAGGGCTTAAAAACGTCACTATAGGGCACCCAGAATAGGGCGATTACACTTATAAAATTTTTTTGCAGGGAAACGCCGCTATAGGGCCTTAAAACGTCACTATAAGGCTTAAAAACGCCACTATAGGGCCCCTTGAACTTGGTATGGGGACTTATAAAATTTTTTTGCAGGAAAACGCCGCTATAGGGCTTTAAAACGTCACTATAGGGATTAAAAACGCCACTATAGGGCTCTTTGAATATAGGGCAATCACACTTATAAAATTTTTTTTTGCATGATACTCGATTTCCTAAAACTCGAGTTCCATGAAATTTTTTTTTTATTTTTTTTTAAATTTGATCGGGCATAACTCGATTTTCTACAAATCGAGTATTTAATTGAACTCGATATTAGGATAATCGAGTATCGAAACAGGGGCACGCTCCTATATAGTTTGCAAACAGGGGCATATTGCTAATTTTTTTTAAAAATTAGGGGTAAAATGCCAGAATCCTCCAAAACAACTATCATAAACATGTAGCATTTTTTTCTTGATACTATGAATCAACCTTGTAACGGCGACTTGCACTTTCTGGCATATAAGTAGAGATGCACGACATGTCGTCTAGCATGCATCAAGCTGAAAAAACAAAACTATATGTTGTTTATGTCTTCTCAATGCCAGTTTTAACTCAATTCTTTTGACTTTTGGCATATCATAAGTCCGATAATGCTTGAAAGAACATTATGATAAACGATGCAAATTGTTGATTAATATTACTGTAGGTATGAGTCTTTAACGGATGCATTAAGACATTTATTACTAAATTGTTTTAAAAAAGTTTTAATACCACTTATGGAAAATATAAAAATGTGTATAAAACAATGTGTTACTTTTTGTTTTTTCATAAAAGGTTTTGAAAAACACTTCTTGAACCAATGCTTTTAAGATATATAATAATTATCAATTCTCTATTCTCATGTAAGTCAATAATCAATAATATTGACTTATTAATAAAGAGTAATCAATGCAGGACATTAAAAATTCAAATTTATGGTATCTCTAAAAAAAGAAAGAGAAAAAAGCAAAACTTTCAGGATCTGGTCAAGCTCACAATCAGTAACTTGAACTCTTAAATCATCATTGCTTAAGACAAGAAGACATTATGTTTACTATTACCACAAGAAATAATAATCTGGAATTATAGTGTACAATTTGAACTTGTATTTTTATTTATTTTTTTGTCGTGAACTTGTCCTGAATTTAATTATATAGTAGTCGTATATAGCACGTTAAACGCAACCCTGCAGATACGACTTTACATTGTTACCCAATTAATATTAAATTAAATACAGCAAAAAATTAATAAATAAAAAAATGAAACCCAAAAAATTTGGTAAAAGAGTTTATCCATCAATTATTATTAGTATATATTTACTTTAAAGCTGACATGGCCAAGTGATTGTAAAATCAGACGGTCAGAATTGCGTGAGGTAAGACATGTAGTACAATTTTTAAGGAAAAAAAAAATGAATGAATAGATTAATAAGAAGTGCTTTTTGTGCCAACAACAACATAAACAGAGAGAGAGAGAGGCATATGTATGTACTATGTATGTTTCCAAGTTCCCATAAAATAACAAATGAGAAACTCCTATTTGGACGAACAATAACAAAGTTGTCTGTCTCCTCCAACAACGATTTCTCTCACACTCTCTCACTCTATCCAAATTTCCTTAACGCCATCAAATCTCTATTACTTAGTTTTTCTGTATTTTTTTTTTTGTTTTGTTTTATATATGTGTTATTGATCTCCAATTCATTATCTTGTTGTTATTTCAATCTTTGATTGTGGGTTTGAGAGCTTCGAAAAGAGAAAAAAGATAGTAAATTTACAATCAATCTGATAGATTATGATCTGGGTCATTGATGATTTGAGAGTTGGAAAGCTGTGATCGATTCTGTGAATGAAGAAGGATGGGATTGGAATCGGTTGGGGTTTTGAACGTTGAATTGAAAAAAAAGCTCGAGCCCCAATTGAACAATCGGGTTTTTGGGTCGTTCCGATCGGTGATCGGGTAATTGAATTGGGATTTTTATTTTGTGTGTGCTTTCATTGTTGTGTTGTGTGTGAAAAAAAGGGGTGTGCTAGAATCGATGTGGAAGGTATTGGGTGAGGTAAATTTAAAGGTGGGAGTTTGATTTTAGGGCTTCTGAATTTGGGTCATGGATGAGGTGAGCCCTAGCAATGAGAGTAAGGATTTGGGTGGCGGAAGTGGTGGTGCCGATGACTTATCGGCGGCGGCGATGGCGGCTGCAGCCGGGTTGAGTTGGCGGCCGAGGCAGCTGGCGTTTAGTCCTTATGGTACCGTGAACAAGGTCCAAGCTTTGCGTGTTGTTGTGCGGAGACCTGTAAGTGTTATGGCTTTTTTTATTTTTTAGTTTTTTTGTGTGTTATGCTGCTGTTGTTGCAAGTTATTTTAGCTTCAATTTTTAAGTTTGCAATTTGCATGTTGAAATTTAAGTTTTGGGAATTGAGTATGCCGGTGTTGAAATATGGGGGGAAAATTGGAGTTTTTATGTGGTTATAATTTGGTACCTGCATTGGTATTGGATTTTGGAGGAGTGAGTCTTATGGGGAGGGCTTAAGATGTCCCAATTCACAAAATGTTAGTTGAAGTAATGATATTTGCCTGCCACTTCAAAATAGTTGTTAAGGAACAAAATACTTGTTCAAAAATGGCAAAGGGGAAAGAAGGATGTAATGCAGCTAAAGACATTTCCTTTTGAGAATGCAGTTCAATAAAACCTTTAATTTAAATGATTTAAATCATTTCTCCCAGAAAAAAGACAAATATTTCAAAAATTCTGAAAAGGGCTTAGTAACAAAGGCCACTTCACTTGACATGATTCCCTCAACGTGTACGGATGTTTAAGAAAGGATCTTTCAATCCAGCCCTTCCTATCTCAAGCGTTTCTCATTAAATTGAAGTATGCTTGAAAGATGGAAGAAGTATACGGAAGGTTTGAGATGGTAGTCAGCTTGGGTTTAGAGCAACTGTATTGACTAAAGGGGGAAGAGTAAATTCTTATAGTTGGTGCAAGTTCATGCAATGTCTTGGAAAGGATGCAAATAATCCTAAAGTGACCTGTTGCTAGCTTATATCCTTTGTAACATCAATCAATTGAAGATTTTACTATCAAAGCTTATCAGTAAAATCATCAATTGCCAATCACTTCCAATGCAACTTTGAATTTTAATTATCTTCTGCTCCTGTTCCATCAATGATGTCCACAGAAAAGCTAAACTAAAGCAAAGTATATCCACACCAATTATTTCTCATAAAAATTGTACCTTATACGGTTCCTTACAAAAGAATACCTTTCAAGATTGCTAAACTAATTAAAAGTATATTTCTTCCTTCAAAAATTTCATTAAACACGCCTATTTGTACCCTCCATTTTATAATGAAATTGTTTGTTACCTGAAGTCCCATATGGTAGCAGAATATCTTCCTTGGTAAGTTGTATGGCAATTTCAAGGAACCTCCATAACTTCAATAGAAATGTGTTCACTAGGAATATATGAAATACCATTCCTTTTCCTTCTTCCCACAAGAAGTCCCTTTGAACCAAACCTGTAGATACGAGCCTGGTGAAGGTAGGCATGAAATATTGGAATTAAAAGGCAATTGGTACAGTCTTTACCCAGGATGGTGGAAGTGATAATACTTGATTTTTCTGTTGTTTCTTCTTTTTAGATTTTATTGCCCTTAGATCTTTGAAATCTGCTGTTGGTAATTGGTATCGGTGCTTCTTTTTATATATCCAGTTAATTTGGTTGCATCTCCTTGTTGTTGTTACTAAGTTTATATAGTTGCCAATGAGCTATGATTCAAATGGAGGGTGAGGTTGTGGATTTAAAACCCATTGTATGCATGTGTAACTTATTCATAATAATAAAAAATAAATAAAAATAAAAATTCTCTGGCTACCAGTGCTTATGGTTTGCTTGGATAGGGGGAGATGGAAGAAGAAGAGGAAAGGGGAAGAGGTGGCGGGAATGTATTGTGTATCTGTCCACCCTAGTTTATTTCACTTCTTCCCTTCTTCTTTCCTCTTCCCCCATCTCCTTTTTTGCAAACATTGGGATAGGTTGGCAGGAATCCTCATGGAATGCCTTTTTTTTGGGTAACTGGTTAAGGGTCTTGAGAAGTTGCATGAAAAGGAACTATTAGGCTTTATATACTCTTTGGAAACCATATTACCATCTGGAAATTTTCAAATTTGAAGTCCTTTTGTGGTCCTGAGACAAGGTTTTCAAATTAAATTGCATTAAAAAAGATAACAACATGTAGTGGGAGATATTTTCTATTCAACTTTCTGGCCAATTTCAGTTGTTATGGAGTTTATGGACAGTTTGTCTGTTGGTTAATTTTTTTCTTTCTTTTCTCTCCTGTTGAGTGTTCGTGGTATACTCCCTGTGTACTTGGGCCTCAGCCTTCTTTTCTTACAGGGAAAAAAAAAGGGTTTTGGTGTCTAATTCTAAGGTCGTTGTGGCCTCATCTTCCATTAACACTATTCCTTGGTGCACATAATATGACAGTCCATTTTACCATGTAGATCTAAAGGGCTTCGATAAAAACTTGTCCCAATTGTTTGCCATTAAGGGCCACCGGCCACAATCTACTTACTCATAACTATCTCTTGCTTGAAGTGACTATCAAACTCAATATATTTAGTCCTATCTTAAAATATATGGCTGTCAAACATCTTAGATTCTTAGCATGCTTGCTACTGAAAAATCCTATTTTCAAAAAGAGATTTTACCCATAACTTCCCACTAGCTGTATAGGCCATAGCCTTGTACTCTACCTTCACACTGACCTCACCATTTTTTTTTTTTTTTGGGGGGGGTGGGGGGGTAAGTATTGCTTTTCCAAGCAGCAAGAAAGTCAATGATTTCAACTACTAGAGAGTACATTTGATTCGGGATTTGAATGATTGGGAATTGGATTTAGTGGAGGATTTCCTTCATATTTTGGAATCTAATACCCCTTCGACTGAAAATGGGGATTGCACGAGATGGAAACTGAAGAAGAATGAGGAATTTGATATTCGCATTATAATGAGTTGCGAGGTCCCCTCTCCGCCATCGTTCCTTGGAAAGGTATTTGGAGAGTTAAGGCCCCTTGGTGAGTTTCTATTTTTTTATTGGACCACAGCTCGGGTAAGATTCTCACAGGTGACAATTTGATTGGCATTACATGTGTAAGAGGTGTGGGGAGTCGGTGGATCATCTTTTGCTTCATTGCTATGGGCTCCATAGCATTTGAGCTATGGTCTTTGGAGTTTTGTTTGTTTGGACTTCATTGGGTTATGCCTCATAAGGTAATTGAGTTGTTTGAGTCTTGGCAAGGTAAATTCGGGAGGCATCGTAATATAGATTTTTGGAGACTTGTGCCGCATTGCTTGATGTGGTGTATTTGGAGTAAAAGAAATGGTAGATGCTTTGGGGGATGTGAGCGGTCCTTTCTAGAGATTAAGTCTTTTTTCTTACATACCATTCTTATATGGAGTGTGGCTTTGTCGCATTCTTCTTGTTTTTCTTAATAAAATTTTTCGTTACATATCAAAAAAAGTAGGGGTTTTGCTTTTGTTGACTGGTGTGTCACGTGTTGTTGTGGGGAGACCGTGGATCATTTAATGCTTCATTGCGAGAAGGCTCTTTAGTTGTGGTGTTTTATCTTTAGATCTTTTGGGGTTTCATGGGTCTTACCAAGAATGGTACCAGATATTCTTTTTAGTCAGTGGAATTGGTTGGGGAAACACTTATCATACATTTTGAATTTAGTTCTACTGTGCTTGATGTGGTGTATATGGAGGTAGCGCAATAGGCAAACTTTTGAGGATATGGATAGTTCGGGAGACTAGCTGCTTGCTTCTTTTAGCGGTTTTTTGTACAAGGTCAAATGGAATTGGAGTAATCAATTACCCTGAAAGTAATCTGTACTTCCAATGATTCGTGTATTGAACCTCATCTTTACTAGATATTAGGGTAGAGGTCTATGAGATACTTAAGGCCTCTGAAGCACCGATGTGGCTGGGAGGGTGCCGCATCAGAGTCCAATGTGGCCCGACACGGCTGCCTGCGCGTCGGTGCCGCGTCTAAGCCTTTTTTTTTTTTTCTTGGATTCGCATCGACTCAGCTCAATTCGTGCCAACTCGGCTTCAATTCGCACCAAACCGGGCCGATTCGGCCAAAATTGGACCGTATCAGCTGGCGACCGAAACAGGCCAAAATCGGCCTTGAATCATGCCGGAACAGCCGAAATCGGCTTTGAATAAGGCCCAAACATCCTAAATCTGTCCTTCCTCAATTTTATTCTGAATATTTGTTGCTTCTTTTGTGTTTTCTTTTTTGTTTTGTGTTTCTTGCCTTCTTCTTTCTTTGTTTTGTGAATCAAGGCCATAGTAATGTGTTTTTTAAGTATATTTTAATAGTAAAAATATATAGAAAATATAAATAAAAATATTTTTAATAATATTTTAATCGTCTCACCCGCATCCTACTTTTTCAAAAATTGCCGAGTCCTGCACCCGCACCTGCACCCGAATCCAGAAACGCACCCATCTTTCATAGCTTAAGGCTCACAATTTGTAGCTTTTAAAAAATTATTTCACACTAAAGTTTTCAATCAATTCAAATTTTCTATTCATATTTTGCTTTATGATACATAGCAAAGGGAATTTTCAAACTCAGAATGCCTGGGTTGGGGAAGGGTGGATTTTTCAGTCTTAAGGTGGATGAATTAAGCAGTTGCTATTTCTATAGCTTCCATATTTCAATTGATATAGCATCATGATGACGTTTATATAGTCAGAAGATTACCTAGATCTGAATATACAAAGCAGATATTATGATAACATGTAGCTTTCACTTGTGCAGTTGGTGGCAAGACTAACAAAGGACATTGTTGAAACATACCAATTATGCAATCCACAGTTCAAGTATTCAGAGGAACTAAATCCAAAGAGATACTTAACTAGCCCATCCATTGGAGTCCTAAATGATGGTCACGATAATGTGAACTCAGATCTTATTTTGACTGCAAACTATGTCTTAATCAATTCAGAACAGCGAAGGTTTGTTATTCTTACCTTTATTTTTTAAATAAAAAAATTTAATACCACTTTATTTCAACTATTCTTTTCGAAATATTTTTCTCCTTTTGCCATATTTCTTCGAAGGGCATTTGAAATTTTTGTTTGCTTGAAGGCATTGGTGATTGTTTTATTGCATCTCAGTATAGTTGTTCAACTATGCTAATGCCAGCTTATGTTAGTTTCAATCTAGGCAAGATATATCTCAACTTTAATTATAAGTAGGACAAATCACCCAGGGAGTACATACTGTTGCTATAAATATCGTCTTCTCAGTTTCTGGTTTGTAAATATTCAATGTGTAAACTTTTGCTCCATTGTAATTTTGCTCATGCTTTATGGAGTGAAGTTCTTCTAATGTTTGGGATTCAGTGGGTGATGCCGAGGACCGTTGCTTCTTGTCTTTTTGCATGGAGGAATTTTTTGGGAAAACATTATTCCAATGTTTGGAATATGGTACCAGCTTGTTTGATGTGGCTCATTTGGAGGGAGCAAAATATCAGCACATTTGAAGACACTGAGAAACCTGTTGATCTTTTGAAGTCTTTGCTAGTTGGGACTTTGTTTGAGTGGTCTCAGATCTGGGTTTTACACAATGTCTTTCCATTTTTGATTTCCTACAATCTATTATTTCTTCTTCCTGATTTGTTTGTAATTGTTTCAAATACAATATGTTCACTATCATGAACACAATGTACTTTTTTCAATAAAGCTATTATTACCTATCAAAAAAAAAAGTGTAAACTTGCTATGTAGGTTTTTTTTGGCCTTTAACCAATGACATGAGATAGATGCAATCAAAGCATTCTGGCTTATGTCCAAGCGAAAGTATCCAACACAACCCCCCCCCCCCCCCCCCCCAACACCCCCCAACCCAAAAAAAAAAAAAATCGTTGGGAGTTCCACCTTCTCTGAGGAAACGAACTATGGGAGTAAAACGTTGACTCTGGAAGCACTTTATCTATAGTTCTGTTATATCATTTGAAAAAGACATGAATTTGGATTGAAATTGTACCTGCTGAGATTATCTGATGTGCCCTTTCAAGTTCCTATGGTTAATGTTTAACCCAGAAGTTAGAAATGCTATTGTTTGCATCATCATCAATGCTTGAGCTGGCATAGTTTCTAAAGATTCCATTGTGAAGTTGTTAATGATGTAGTGAAATATAAATTTGTTCTGGCATCTTAATACTTGTAGTAGACTTGTAAATTCCTGAAGTTTTTTTGTATGTGTGCCACTCCTCTACTAACGTCTCTGCCTAATGAGGCAATGGGGGACCACACTTGAGTTGCTGGAAACAAACAGATATGATTGATTATGGATTAATGGAAGAAGATAATATGGCATACATAGAATATATGTTGTCATGCATTTGTCAAATCCAATTTTGGCCTGTTATCTATTTGATTTTTCATCCCAGAATTAACCATTTAATTGGATTCCTTTTCTCTTTTATAGATACATTGTAAAGGATGTTCTTGGCCATGGAACATTTGGGCAGGTTGCTAAATGCTGGTTTGCAGAAACTAACAGTTTTGTTGCTGTGAAGATCATAAAAAATCAGCCTGCTTACTATCAACAGGCACTGGTTGAAGTAACTATATTGACAACGGTAAATCTTTTCTCCATTAGTTTTATGTTTCCCATGTGTAGTGACATTAGTAGTGAAAATTCTGTATTAATTTCAAAAGAAAAGTAGCAGTGAAATTTCTGCCTCAATGTTTGTTTTTTGCAGCTGAATAAGAAGTATGATCCTGAGGATAAGCATCACATTGTTCGTATTTATGATTACTTTGTACATCAGCGTCATTTGTGCATCTGCTTTGAACTGCTTGACACAAATCTGTAAGTTACAGTGACTACAGCTTTTATCACCATTCAAAAAATTATTGTTTTAGTCTTGATGGGTCACAGTTTTCATATTCTATGTTTTTTCAGGTATGAGCTTATCAAAATAAATCATTTTAGGGGATTATCATTGAGCATTGTCCAAATGTTTTCTAAACAGGTAAAGCAGTTCTTGCTTGGGATTGGATCTAGTCCTGTAATGGATTTTCTTTGGATTATTTTGTAAGTTTCTGCATCAATCTTACATCACCTCCTTCCCCCTTTTTTTCTCTAATAGATTTTGCGGGGACTGGCTCTGTTAAAAGATGCTGGGATAATTCATTGTGATCTGAAGCCAGAAAACATTCTATTGTGCACTAGGTATGTTACCTTTGATTATAGTTTAAATTCTTCAAATTAGGTAGTTGATACTTCTTTTATTTAAAAAAAAAAACTATTATATTTATGTTAATTTTTTTTTTTTTTTTTTTTTTGTGCATATTAAACACCAACAGTGTGAAGCCAGCAGAGATTAAAATTATTGACTTTGGATCAGCATGCATGGAGGATCGCACTGTTTACTCCTACATTCAGGTTCACAGAATGTTTACTCCCAGCCTTTTGCCTCAATATTAACATGCGGAGGATGATCTTATAATTTCATGCCTTTAATTTATTCTACAGAGTCGTTACTACAGATCTCCTGAAGTTCTTCTTGGGTATCAGTATCCTTATCAGTGAAGTTACCGCTGTACTTTTATTTTAGTCTTGTCTCTTTGGTTTGATTTCACTTTCTGCCAAGTTTTTCCCCTTTCAAGTTTTACCCCTGTTTACTTTCTTCCTGGGCTGCAACTCTGTTGGAGTCAAACTGATCAGCTAGGTTTAAGCCAAACTGTCCACAGTTGAGACCGGAATTGAGTTAAAGGAAACCCACTAAAATTGTGGCATCAGGGAAAGCCTCCAGCAATCTATTATTTTGTAGAACTTCTTACAACTAGATTTACAGGATTAATGATTTGCAAAAAAGGAGATCCAAGTTGATCCAACTGGAGCTTGAGTTGACTGCTTCGAGCCGCACATACAATTGGTTGTACTCTCAAGTCGACTGGAATATTACAGGATCTTCTATTGAGAAGCTCTGTTGAAAGTCCATTAGAAGATTTGTTTTTGGATAGTAATTGTTAGAATAGAATACTGGTTAAATGATTATCTTTTTTTTTTAAAAGGTTAAATGAATTCACCTTTTCCCCGACAGCTTAACCTTTTGGGAATAAATGATAATTTATCATTAATTATTGAATAATTATTTTGTTGATAATAATGTTATAAGAGATGTAGATTTTGTATTTGGTGCGTTTGAAATCTTAAGTGTGATTTTTGCATTCCATTGTCTTTCATCCTATTATTGTGAGTGTTCTGTTTGGTTCTTAACCCTTTTTCCAGATATACTACAGCTATTGACATGTGGTCCTTTGGGTGCATAGTTGCTGAATTGTTTCTAGGATTGCCATTATTCCCAGGAGCTTCAGAATTTGATCTCCTTAGGCGAATGATTGAAATACTTGGGTATGCCCTTTCTTTTTCTTTGTGATTCAAAAGTAATTATCTGTATTTAATTTATCTAGGCATTAGTCTACCTTTTCAAGTTGAGGGAATTTTAAAAAGACTGAGGAAGACATTAGTAGAATTACTGAAAATGGACATGTCAATTAATGAGATAACATAGAGTATGACTAAATATAGATAAAATGGCGAAAAGAATATTAGTGAAGAACCCTTATTATTCTATTGAGGATGCATAGCTGATTCCAAAATAAATTTTGGGACTAAGGCATGCTTCTTGTTGTTGAGGCATTAGTCTACTTTACTTGATCTAGGAAATTTTCCTCTTCCAATGTCATGGATTGTCTGCTTTCAATTCTGTAAATTACTTATAAATAATATTTGTTTGTGTGGTAAAAAAAATTAAGTGAAAGAATAGAACACAATAGCCAGTAGTGAAGCACGACGATCTGTAACATCACTAGCATTAATACCTAGTTCAGCCTAGGGATGGGGGTTGCTAAACTTTGATTTGGTACTGCTCTCTGTCCACACCAAAAGACAGCGATATTTGAGCCATATGTGAAGAAATGTTTAATCAGCATTTGCTTTATCAAATATTTAAACCGGAGTTTGGTATTTATGCATAATTTGCTTCGAACTAGCAGTTCCATCTATGGTATATAATGTTTAGAATAGGGGTTAAATTTACACAATGAGTTTTTTTCTATCATTATTATTATTTTTTTTTTCTGGTTCTGCTGCCTTGAGGTAGTTAATTGTTTAATAACATAGATATGAAAGGTATTGATATGCTGTTTCTCCTCTGGCCACTATTTTCTTGGAATTGTATATTGGCACTTCTATTGCCTTATATATTTTTGTATTGTCATTACATAAACTGGCCCTTCTCAAAAGTAACCCCCCCTCCTCCCCTCCTCCCTCCCCCAAAGCACAGGTGTTTATCCTGTGTACTAGGATTGCACCCTTAATTGTGCTATCTTAATGAAATTTATTACTTATCCAAAAAATACAAATAAAAAATAAAAAAGGGTATTTTCTTCTTTTCTGTTTCAAGAAAAAAAAAAATCAGATTGTGTATATGTACCAAAAATTTGTTTCATTAGTCACTTTTCATTAGTTTGTTGTATCTCTTTCCAATTGTTTCAAACAGCAAACAGCCATTAATATATTGTCAACATTTTGTAGAGGGCAACCCCCGGATTATGTATTGAGGGAGGCAAAAAACACAAGTAAGTTTTTTAAGTGCATTGGGAGTGTCCAGAATTTAGAGAATGGTGAAGTTTCAACAAACAGCAGAAGTGCTTACCAAGCATTAACAGAAGAAGAATATGAAACTGTAAGTGTTTATATTATAGTTATCTAGGTAAGAGAAAAATCTTTATAGAAGTGAAAATAAAATCAAATTATTGAAAATTAATAATAATAAATAAATAATGAATATCAAAGAAAAAACCTCATCAAATCTCTGTATAATTCGTCTTTCTTTATCAGTTTATCTTGTATATAATTACAAAGAGTAGTCCATCTCTTATATCCCCCCTGCCATGGAGAGATATTCTGTTTATGTTCTGATGTTTTTCTGTTTCATTGTTGTGTTGCTCATTTCTTTTCAGAGAGAGATGAAAAAGCCTGTGATTGGAAAGGAGTATTTCAATCATAAGAATCTTGAAACAATTGTCACAAACTACCCTTACAGAAAGAACTTGCCTGAGGAAGATGTTATGAAAGGTACTCTCTTCTGTTTTTCTGTCTGAAGTAGGAGACACCAATATTTTTACTACATGGTTTTTTGACAAGTATATATATATATATATATATATATATATTTCTCAGTCACTAAATATATTCACTAAATGTTGCTACCTTCTCTAGAATATGTCACTAATGGCTGTCTTATCATGAACTTGTAACAGAAAGTCAAATACGATTAGCTTTAATTGATTTCTTGAGGGGGCTTGTTGAGTTTGATCCAGCAAAACGGTGGTCACCTTTTCAGGTTGTTGAATTTTGCTTCAACTGTCTTGATTTGTCATCTCTTATATGAAGTTCAAGCTGCAAAGTTAGAATAATTTGTAATCTATATGCATGCAGGCTTCAAAACACCCTTTTGTCACTGGGGAACCATTCACAAGCCGTTATGAGCCTCCCCCTGAGACCCCCCGCGTGGTAAGTTGGTCTCTTTAAAAAGTTTGTTAATTGGTTCATGAAACTTTAACCTGAGTTGATATGATTGTAAATCAATGTAACAACTATTTTCAGTGTGCCAAGAGCCTTGTTACTCAATGGCATTGCCTGGTCTCCTTTGTGAGGAGAACAAGGGATCTCCCCTTCCACTTGTTGTAAAAATTGAATTATCAAAAGAAGTTATTTTCGATGCCTTCCTCTCATGCACTCCCTCCATCTCAAATTGTTGGTCCTAGAAAATTCAGCTTTTTAAGGGAACATCATAAGTTTATTTTAAATAAAAAAAGTACAAGTTTCCAAAACATTTCTCATTAATTTAAACTCTAGTGAAAGAATGGTGTTGACTTGTTAAATAAAGTATAGGGCAAGTTAGGGAATATATTTATTAACTTTTTAAAGAGGTCTATATGTTGGGACATCCCAAAATGGAATAGAGATTTAACAGTTTGGGACAGAGGTAATACTTTTCTAGACTCTAGTCTTAGGTTTTCTATGTGATTTCTCTCGATATCCTTCTACGCTTTCTATTTTGAAAGAATAATCCTTCTACCCTTTAAACAATATTACATTTGTATCTGTTTATAACTGTTTCAAGTACATTTTGTTCACTATCGTGAACCCGATGTACTTTTTTCAATAAAGCTTTGATTACCTATTAAAAAAAAAACAATATTACATTTGTTGAATTTTGGTTTATTTGCTCTTTATTTTTTAATAATAGAAGCAATGGAGAATTTGATGTTCGATCTTACCATGAAGCATCAAGAGGTTTGGTGCCTTTGGTGGGAAAGAATTGCTAGAAACTTTGAGTGGTGTGAATGGACTATTTTAGACTTGAAATCGCAGTTTGTCAGAACCTTGTTTGAATAGATGACAGCTCCTGGATTCTTTTCTTTTTCAAACTTAATTTTGATCATTGTACATCTAGTATATGTCCTATGTACTTGGTGCATTCCATTATTTTCTAATAAAATTTTCATTTATAAAAATAATAGAAAAAGGCATTCAGAGGTGTTCCAATGGGGTGGTTTTTCCATGAAAAAGTGTATGGGTGTACTAAGGCTCCAAAAAAATGGTTTTCTTTGTGTGGACTGCAGCGTGAGAAAAAATTCTTACATGTGACAAACTTTTTAGGAGAGACTTAATACTGGTTAAGTGGTGTTGGATCTACCAATGCAATGGTGAAACAGTGGACCACTATTAGTGCACTAATCTACCAATCATTATTTCTATTGTAGTTTACTTGTTAATATACTTTTGATATGCTTTCTTACTCTCTTAAGTCTGATTTTTAAGTAGATCTCTGAATCCTTTTTCAAACTTTTTATATGTTCTACCTTTAATTTAAGTAAATAATACATTTTTATATTAATTGCATATATTTTGAATTTTGAATTAAAAGATATCCGTTTGTAGGTGAGGTGGCACCAAACACAAACTGATAATTGCATTAGCAAGAATTAGTAATATGATTAAAATTGGAGTGTGCGCTTTTCTTTTTTTGGGTCATTTAATAGGGTCATTTAATAGAAGTAACCTATAATATATATATATATTAACCAAAGTCATTTGACTTTTAGTTAACTTCATAATATTGTGCATCATAAACTTTTGAGGCCTCACAATTTTACTCTTCATTATTTTAATCTATATTTTTAAATTGAAACTAAATTCTATTATATATTTAAACCATCCATTAGAATCTTAGTGCATCATATTTTCTTTAAATGGTAGACTATATAGTTCCACATACATATACAAAGTCAATAAATGCTTAATCTAGTTCCATATACAAATGCTATCATAATAAATGCTTATTAATAGGTTTGGTTTTCAATCTTACCATGAAGCATCAAGAGGTTTGGTGCCTTTGGTGGGAAAGAATTGCTAGAAACTTTGAGTGGTGTGAACAGACTATTTTATACCTGAAATTGCAGTTTGTCAGAACCTTGTTTGAATAGATGACAGCTTCTGGATTCTTTTCTTTTTCAAACTTAATTGATTTTATTGATCATTGTACATCTAGTATATGTCCTATGTATTGGGTGCATTCCATTATTTTCCAATAAAATTTTCATTTATAAAAATAAAATAAAAAGGCATTCAGAGGTGTTCCAATGGGGTGGTTTTTCCATGAAAAAGTGTATGGGTGTACTAAGGCTCCAAAAAAAGTGGTTTTCTTTGTGTGGACTACAGCATGAGAAAAAATTCTTACATGTGACACTTTTTAGGAGAGACTTAATACTGGTTAAGTGGTGTTGGATCTACCAATGCAATGTTGAAACAGAGGACCACTTATTAGTGCACTTATCTACCCATCATTATTTCTATTGTAGTTTACTTGTTAATATACTTTTGATATGCTTTCTTACTCTCTTAAGTCTGATTTTTAAGTAGATCTCCGAATCCTTTTTCAAACTTTTTATATGTTCTACCTTTAATTTGAGTAAATAATACATTTTTATATTAATTGCATATATTTTGAATTTTTAATTAAAAGATATCCGTTTGTAGGTGAGGTGGCACCAAACACAAACTGATAATTGCATTAGCAAGAATTAGTAATATGATTAAAATTGGAGTGTGCGCTTTTCTTTTTTTGGGTCATTTAATAGGGTCATTTAATAGAAGTAACCTATAATATATATATATATTAACCAAAGTCATTTGACTTTTAGTTAACTTCATAATATTGTGCATCATAAACTTTTGAGGCCTCACAATTTTACTCTTCATTATTTTAATCTATATTTTTAAATTGAAACTAAATTCTATTATATATTTAAACCATCCATTAGAATCTTAGTGCATCATATTTTCTTTAAATGGTAGACTATATAGTTCCATATACATATACAAAATCAATAAATGCTTGATCTAGTTCCACATACAAATGCTATCATAATAAATGCTTATTAATAGGTTTGGTTTTCAATCTTACCATGAAGCATCAAGAGGTTTGGTGCCTTTGGTGGGAAAGAATTGCTAGAAACTTTGAGTGGTGTGAACAGACTATTTTATACCTGAAATTGCAGTTTGTCAGAACCTTGTTTGAATAGATGACAGCTTCTGGATTCTTTTCTTTTTCAAACTTAATTGATTTTATTGATCATTGTACATCTAGTATATGTCCTATGTATTGGGTGCATTCCATTATTTTCTAATAAAATTTTCATTTATAAAAATAAAATAAAAAGGCATTCAGAGGTGTTCCAATGGGGTGGTTTTTCCATGAAAAAGTGTGTGGGTGTACTAAGGCTCCAAAAAAAGTGGTTTTCTTTGTGTGGACTGCAGCATGAGAAAAAATTCTTACATGTGACACTTTTTAGGAGAGACTAAATACTGGTTAAGTGGTGTTGGATCTACCAATGCAATGTTGAAACAGAGGACCACTTATTAGTGCACTTATCTACCCATCATTATTTCTATTGTAGTTTACTTGTTAATATACTTTTGATATGCTTTCTTACTCTCTTAAGTCTGATTTTTAAGTCGATCCCCGAATCCTCTTTCAAACTTTTTATATGTTCTAGCTTTAATTTAAGTAAATAATACATTTTTATATTAATTGCATATATTTTGAATTTTTAATTAAAAGATATCCATTTGTAGGTGAGGTGGCACCAAACACAAACTGATGATTGCATTAGCAAGAAATAGTAATATGATTAAAATTGGAGTGTGCTTTTCTTTTTTTGGGTCATTTAATAGGGTCACTTAATAGAAGTAACCTATAATATATATATATAAACCAAAGTTGTTTGACTTTTAGTTAACCTCATAATATTGTGCCTCATAAACTTTTGAGGCCTCACAACTTTACTCTTCATTATTTTAATCTATATTTTTAAATTGAAACTAAATTCTATTATATATTTAAACCATCCATTAAAATCTTAGTGCATCATATTTTCTTTAAATGGTAGACTATAGTTCCATATACATATACAAAATCAATAATTGCTTAATCTAGTTCCATATACAAATACAATCATAATAAATCCTTATTATTAACTACCTTAATTTTCAAATTTGATATTTAGAGAAAAAAATTAAGAGAGAAAAAAAACCTTATTATTCAATCTTAAGATCTTTATTGGTTGGAAAGGTCCTTCATGCTATTTTTTTTAAGTACTAAAATTTTATTGAAAGTGAAGATTCGTTCTTGTTCATTATGATGAACACACCATAAAATATTACAACAAATCAAGCCAAAAAACAAAATAAGAGTTGGAACTCTAAATAAGAGTCACAATCCCATGTGCGAGACCAATCAAACAAAGTGTGAATTAACGTGGATTTCAGCTGATCTAGCGATCTCTCCCTATCCTCAAAAGTGCGACTATTACTTTGTCTCCACACTAGCAGAGTAATATTCCAAACATCCAAAGGATGCTTCTCAAACCAATTCCTCCACTCAAACAATAGGTTAACTACTGTTGAGAGCACCACCACTGAACACCAAACACCCTAAAAACTTCACTCCACAAAGCATAAGCAGTCTTGCAACGAAGCAACAAGTGATCTACCGTTTCCCCACTACAATGACACAAGCAACAGCCCTGTAGCCATTTATTTATTATACTCTTCTTTTAGGTGTCTACTACTGATGTAGAATGTGAAGGGATTCTAGCATTTAGTAAATTAGGGTTAGGTTGGTAAATACTTGGGAATTTTTTTGAAATTGATTGGGAATTAAGAACTTGCAGATGTGATTGTACTTTCTGGAAATAGAAAACTTAACTATGATACCTATAAAAATAAATAAAATTTAACTATGACCTTTATAATGACTCTTGTTATTGATGTATAATCAAAATTTGATTGCTGTCTTTGAGTTTCTCAAACCGTAGAAGTTGTGATGCTTTCTTTCACCATGAGTGATTCCTAGGAACCTATTAGTATGATCTACTAGTTACTTCCAGCAAGTGTAATCACATTTGTGAGTTCTTAATTCCCCAACCAATTTCAGCAAAGTTCCCAAATCTTTACAAACCCTAACCCTAATTTCCTAAACTCTAGAATCCTCCCTTGACTTTCAGCATCAATTAATTAAATATGCTTTAGTGTATTATGAGTTATTAAATATATTTTTAATGAGCTAACAGTCCTGGTCCATTTTCGTAAATAATAAGTAAGATCCTTATTTAACACCTAACTAATGATTAAAAAAAATATTTAAAACCTAATTCCAATAACATTATGAAGGTTTTTTTTTTTTTTTTTTTTTTAATATATATAATTCAATTGTTTCAACAAGTGGGGAGGGGAGTCACAAGGCTCTTGGCAACATTATTAAGGTTTTATTGCAGTTTACTATTTGACTTATGAAGTTCCTTCATTTATATGTGGTAATATTAATATGCATATCCTGTTGGATATCTCATGCAATATGTACATATTCTGATTCATATAGCATGCTTAATACGCATCTAAAAAGTATTCTTGTCCCTGTGTTTATATATTTATCTTTGTGTGTGCTTAGCCTGTTGCTCAAAACATCAATGTGGACCATCACCCAGGCGGAGGGCATTGGTTTGCTGCTGGTCTCTCTCCTAATGTAAGCCTCTTGTTCCTTCAATTATTCCATTATTTGAATACTGGAGGTTGTTCATATCTAATTGTTATGTCTTATACAGCATTACTGCATTATATTCTCTCTGAAGTATATGTACTTTCACGTAGATTCCAGGCAGGAACAGAGTTGCTCTTCATAACAGCCCACACTTTCAGATGATGCCATATCCACATGCCAACAGTTATGGCAGTGTTGGAAGTTATGGTAGCTATAGTGATACTACTGGCCTTGGTAGTAGCTATGGAAGCTATGGAGATGGTAGTAATATGTTTCAATATTTTTCACCTGTTGGTCCTTCTGGGATGAACATGCATCCACAGGGTAATGTCTCAATGCTGGGAAGTAGTCCTGATGCAAGAAGAAGGGTAATGCCATACCCACATGGAAATGGACTTGGTGTGAGTCCCTCAGCAGGAAATTTTGCACCATTGCCCCTTGGCACTAGCCCCTCACAATTTACTCCACCAAGCTCCTATAGTCAAGTTTCAGCTGGCTCTCCTGGACACTATGGTCCAACATCTCCAGCAAGAGGCAGTCATGGATCACCTTTAGGAAAGATGGCTGCAGTTAGCCAGATGAATAGAAGAAAGAGTTGGGGATATTCTGGAAATCCCCAATCTCAAGAGTGCTCGTCATCTTCTCATTGGCAAGGGCAATTTACCGATAGCTCCATCTCCACACAAGCCGAAGGAAACTCTCAAGTATTTGGTGGTTCACCATCGCATCTGCAGTCAAATTCTAATGCTGCTAGCTGGAAGCAGCATCGAGGTGGCGGTGGAATTGCTGCTGGTTACTCTTCCGTTCAGAGCATGCCATGTTCTTCTACGCATGTGCAGTTCCCACAAACTGCAGGAGCAACTAATGACAAGCCTGAGGCTGTCCTCTCTCTGCCTGATCCTGGAGATTGGGATCCCAACTATAGGTAAGGAGAAAAGAAATTTCAGATTGCAATCTAAACTTGCATACACAAATTACAAAGTTTAGAGAGATATCCATTTCTTGCACATAAACATGCTTTATTTACGTAGGGATATATTGCAATCAAAATTGGGACATAGGGCACATTCACAACAACCAGTTGTCCATAATTTTTAAAAACTTATAGAGAACAAAGCATCATGATAAGTCAGACTTGAACAACTAACTGCCCAATGGGTAAACACCATTGCCTAGGCTACTGGTGTTTGTCACTGATTGTGTATCTATTATATACTTCTACTATGATGCGTTTAATCCTTGTAGAAGGTATGAAGGACATGATACTTTTTTATGTTATTATCAAAGAATAATGTACTTATTGATATTGGAGAATTTAAGCCCCCCTCCCCTCTAAAAGAAAGCACATTAGTCTAGTTGTCTATTATTTCTTTAATGTTATTTATTATTTATTATTGTGTTTTTAGTATTTTAAAAGGTCATGTGATTAGCATGTGACTTTTAATGAAGTTCGACAGTTATGATTTAATTGTTATATGAGATGAAGGGCTAGAATTCCAGGGTCACTAAAGGCTATTATAACTGGCATCTTTTGAGTTATTTTACGCTTCCTTTCCTTATGTACTACATGAAATTCATGTTTGAATATTTCTTGAACTCTTTGAGCCTAGCAATTGATATATGATTGTTCCAACTTCAATCCTATTATACTTTTCTTTGTTGTAATCTTGTTTTTTGCTGTAATTTCATATCAAACTCTTCTTCTACACTAGCTCTTAGTTGTCATCACCTTAAGCATCACATTAAGAGGTATCAGCTAGGAAGCACAAACACTGACACGGGTACGAGTTTGACACGGTGATATGGCAATTTTTGAAATATCAGGATATGACATGGCGGGGATACATATATTAATTAATCATTAAATATATTTTTATTTTTATTTTTAATATATTGTTAAGCATTTATATTTGATAATTGTTAAACGGGTATCAATTTAAGAGCAAGTGGATAATAGAATGAATCTGTGGCTATTAAATGATGTTTAGAATACAATTATTATTTTATTTTTTTTAAAAGAGTCTAACCCCATCAAATACTAATCAGAACATCATTTATTAATATCCGAATCTTATAATTTTTAACGTTCAAAAAATATTAAACAAAGAATTAAAGTTAAAAGTTAGTAAAATAATTCCTGAAAGAAATTATTATTATTATTATTTGGCTGGATATGTTGGGGACACAGGCATCAATGTCCAAGGTGTGTCCAGTGTCCAATATGTGTCCAACATGAACGTGCAACCCATGCTGCAGTGTCCTTGCTTCCTGGGATATCAAAGCAAAAGAACATATATCTAATACACAATATTCATATTTGAGTCAAAGGTTGCAACTTAAGATATAATTGGCTGTGTGGTATAGGAAATCAAGACCAGCAGACATGGATGGTTGAGATGAGGCTTATAATGTGTTGCTAGTTGTACAAGCTATTCAATGATAGGAATTATTGGGAGCCATATGGAGATTCCGGGAGGTGACTGCAAAGGGAACGTGGTCTTGAGGATGAGAATGATGATGTAGAAGATGAAAACTTCTTTCATGATGATGGACTTGTAGGACATGTGGCACAAGGCAGATTGGAGGATCAGTTGGTATGTGTAGTTGAATTGAAGGATGAAATTTTTGAAAGAGTTTGTATCATAGACTGGGATTCTCCACCAATCTATTGTGTCTACTTTGATGATGGTGACTTAGAGGAGTACTTCTATATATATATATATATAGATAGATATATAGATATTCAAGAGATTGATGCACACCAAATGTTCAGTGCAAATCCTAAGAGTGTGTTTTTGGGACATGTAAGATTTGCATACACAGGTTGATTTGGAGAGCCCACTAGCGTTCGTTGAATTCCAAAGAGAACTTTTAGAGTTTTAGTAAAGATGGATACTTTTACTTGGAAAGATGTGATGCTTAATAATTCTTCTTTCAGCATAATGCTGAATCTTGAGGAATCTTTATATTTCTGAAGATAGAGATACAAATTTTTACATTATTTATCAAAAAAAAAGGAGGATAGAGATACAAGATTTGATTATGTTTGGAAGAACTTATGGAGCGAGGCTCAATTCGACAAGATTCAAGAGATGCAAGGGTGAAGAAGTTGAGATAATTTTGGAACAAAGTTGTATGGTGACAGATGATGGTAATTTATTTTATGTGACTTGTTTATAGTATAAACCAAAGAAAGGATCTCAAGCTAGTTATGCACTAGATTGGCATATAAAGGTGAAGGAGCTATTTAGCGATGTACTTAAGACGATAAATAAAGAAACGATGGAAAACATTTGAGATTAAAAAATCATGAAAATTGAAGCCAAACTTGAGGACAAGTTTTTTTCAACCCAAGGAGAACTGATGCAGGAGAATTTAAGCCCAAAGGGAGGGAGGAAAAAAAAGCTCATTAGTCTTTGTCTTTTATTTATTTGTGCTATTTTATTATTATCATGTTAATAGTATTTTAAAAGGTCATGTGATCAGCATGTGACTTTTAATGAAGTTAGATGCTTAGGACTTAATTGTTATATGTAAGATGAAGGGTTAGGATTCTAGAGTTTTCAAAAGCTATAATAAATAGCCTCTTTTGACCGTTGTAGGCAGCCTTTTCTTATCTATGTTATAAATTTTCATTTTTGAATATTTCCTGAGCTCTTTGAGCCTAGAAATTGATTGTTTCAACTTCAATCCGATCATCATTTCTTGGTTTTAATCTTGCTTGTTGCTGTAATTGTAATTTCTTCTTACAGGTTTCTTCTACACTAGACTCTATTTTTTCAGATAGATAGGATAGAATTTCAAGATCATATTTCTTCTCAACATATCACTTATCAAAATCAAAAAATCAAAAATAGATTTTAGACAAATGCAAATTGTTTTGTCATCATCATCGTCATCCATTCCATGTATTAATCTGTATAAAACTATTTTGTTTTATGCATGTAAAGAGTGAGCTGAGTATCAATGTCAATATCATATTGAATTATTGGGTTTTCTCCCCTGCTGCTCAACTAGATTTTTAAAGTGTTAATTACTTTGGATTTTCTGGTGATTTGAAAACCTTAAGCGTGTTTAACTGTTGGTTTGACAGTTTTTATGTTTCTGTTTCAGTGATGAACTTCTTCTGCAAGAGGATGGTTTGGATGTGAGCTCAATGACAGCTGATTTTAGCAAAGGTATGCATCTTGGATCTTCAGAACCATTGGTCGGGGTTGGAAGATTTAACCCTGCCTCAAGCACAAGCTCAATTCTGTCCGTACAAAGGTAAGCTGTGTTTTGTTTTAGTATTCATTCGGTTGCATGGTCAGATTTTAAATTTCCCAAATGCAGCTTATTTCTTACAGGTTTATTCCATTTATTGTTGAAGCCTGAAATATGTCTAGTTGTGTGGCGTTGGATATGAACTAATGTACCAAATGAATTGAACTCTTCATAACAACTATAGAATCTTTTGATAGTTTGAGGATTTTGTACATAAATATAAAACACTTTAATTTGGATTTAATTTTCTCAAGTAACCAAATCCATGGACCAATGTGTGTGTGAGAGAGATTTTGCATACACTTTTACATTAGATACCTCCTCCCCATAGGGAGTGATGGTGATTAAGGGGCAAATGAGTGGTTTTCTTTCAAATTCCTTTCTATTGTTTATATTATTTATGGTTTTCAATGATGTGCTTCAGACAAAATGGACCTGTTCAAGCATTTCCACATCTAGAGGTGGGTAGCCCTCCTTCAGCTCATGATCCACATTCTGGATATGGCCGCTCCATGTCAAAGACCTCTCATTTCATACCTCATATCTCACAAAATTCTCCAAGCCGTTTGGGACAGCAGCAACCTGGTCAGCGTTTCAATTATGGGAGATCTACCAATGTTCGAATTGGTGAATGGAATCATATGAAGGTTCAGCCCCCTCCTGCCAGCTTCAACTCTGGGGGGCCACGTTCTCCTGGGAGTAGCTCATTCAACAATGGCATGTCATGGGGTACTTCCTGACTTGATACTGTCAAGCCACACCAACATTCTGTATTTTCCTTTCTTCTCAATAAGTTTTAATCAGAAATATTTGAGTCAAAATATACGATGGAATACTTACCTATCCATTTATACACACACACTAGCACAAATACAAAGGTCAAAATTATATCTGAGATGAATAGAGGGGATGCAATGAACTGATCATTTAAACTGATCCTGGCATTCTGTTGTAGGGCGTAGGGCCAATCATCCTGTCACAAGCATTCCGCCAACTTCCCGTGGAAGAAAAGACCTCGGAAGGATTGCCTAATGTTGAGTCAACTCATTCTTTTTACTGTGAGGGGTCATGTCTGAGAGTTGGCAAGAAAGTTGTACTCAATAGTTCAGCTTCTTAATGGGCTTATGCTAGAAAAGTCCCCATCAGACAATGCTTATTCATTGTGGTTGCAGCAATATAATTATGATTATGATTTCTATTGTCTTCTTGTTACTTAATGCATGCAATCAATATTCATTTAGTTATGACCCATCAAGGGCCGTGATTTTTGCATATATTTCCTGACCACCTGGTTTTGTTGTTTAAGTGTTGCACTAATTATTTGATTGCCTTTTATTTATTTGAGGGAATCTAACCTGATTATTGAAGTATTTACATTGCAGCTACTGAAAAGAATTTCGACAAGGTGTGAGTTGATCTAGGAATAGCCAATAGGTCTTTTAGTTTCTCTTGTTAAGAGATGTATGAATTGTAATAGACTTTTTTTCTCTCCCTATTATTTGTTATATTTGTTATGTTTGGTTGAAAAGCCAAATGGGTTATTTACAAAGTTTCCAATCCACTAGGCCATTCTTGTTGTAAATTAAACAAGTTTTTCAATCCCTTGAAAATAAGATGATGCTGGTGATATTTATTTAGTTCGAGTGAATTACAGTTGGGAACTGGACTGAGAACTGGGTGAAAAAGTGAGTTTTTTTTTTTTTTTTTGCTTGCTACAAGATGGTGACAAGTTTGGAAACAGAAGACTGCTTCATCTGTTAATTGATGACCAAAACGGTGGAAAACAATTACATCAACATCATCAGAGAAATGGCTGATTACTACTGGTTTTCTAGGTGTTTCCTTGAGATATTTATTTTCATCAAATATGCTCTGTACATGATTTCTGTTACCTGTGGTATCAAGGAACCCATTTTGGCAAAAGGTATATTTAGTCCTTTGAAGCACAAATTTTCAATTGACTAGCCTCAACAATTGTCGGAGGGGCACAAGATCACCTACTGATATCATTTTTATTATAGAACGCTAAGCGATGTCAACAATTGTGAAAAATAGTATCCTATGTTTTGTAATAACAATAGTGTTCTTGATGAGTTCATGTGAAAAAAATGTTCTAATAAAAGAAAATGTCGTCTCAGCCAAAAATAATTGTTAAAGACATGTCTTCGGGCAAAAGTGTTTACTATGCTTTAAAATAAATAAAACTACTTGCACACAACAATGCGTTAAAACTATCTGTACACAAGAATACACAGTTTATAAAGAATGAATTCTTCTGACTTATCCACTAATCATAATCTTATTGTAAGAATAATGTAAATCTAAATTACGAATGGTCTACCTAAGTAGTAAATTTGTGTATTCCCAGTTCGAAGAGGTCAATTATATGTGTGTATATATATATATTAGAACTTTAAATGTCAGAGTTGGAAGATGATACAAACTAGGGACTATTTTCTATTAGTTTAGAGTTGTAACAATTCTCAAAATAGATTTTTAAACTTTAATATAAAATGCTGTAATTAGAGTAATATTATTTTTATATAGGTTCTCACATACATCGCTTTTGACACAGCCCATTGGTTAAATATCTCATTAAATATGCCTGTGATTTGGTCTAAATCAAGTTGTAGGATAGAGAAGTTCATTTGTTTGTTTGGCCAGAGCCAAATATAGGGACCGTCCTTTTAGCGTGGTTAACAATTTGTTTTATCCTAGCTATATTTGTGCATAAAAATGCCACAACAATTAATGTTTAATTAAATAATAATCATCCATCGTCCCTTTTCTTTTTTATTTCATTTCTTCCTCGAATCAAATTATTTATATATTTTTAAAAACAAAAGCTGTTGGGTATCATGTGTCTTTGTTTTTCTATTGAAAAATCCATAGGATTGATGCAGCTGATGATCCAAAACTCTTGACTCAAGAAGAGTATGCGTGCATGAAAATTTGTTGGGGTGGTTAAGCTGCGATGTGTTAAAAATATATGAAAGATGGGGGGGTTTGTGGGGCCCACACTTCATCGATTTTTCCTGTGGAGTTTAATAAATTGAGTTTTTATGTTGTTTGGTGTTGTGTGGCTCACCCAACACCAAACAAATTTACATGTAAAAGAAAGTGACCCCATCTCAACCTAAAAAAATAGAAAATATCATCCAAAAAGAGGAAAAGGATTGAGAGAAAGAGCAAAAAAATATAAAATGGTTGAATTTGCACCACCCAAAGCAGGACCTAATATCTCTTCCAGCCAATAGCATCTCTTCTTCCCATATCTCTAACTCTCTTTAACAACCCCTCCCATTTTTCTATTTTTCTCTCTATTTTCATAATAAATCAAAATTATTAAAAATATATATATGAATGGAAAATAAAATCACCCTAAAAAAGCACAAAAACAAAGACTCTTTCATATCATACATAGAAAAAATAGAAACAGAAGTCAGTTGAAGCTTATAACTAGCTGTCCTACTATTAGTCTATTACTACTCACTTTGTGTTCAGCGTCTCTTACTCCCTTCATTCTTCTTCTTCTTCTTCTTCTCAACTACCTGGAAGTTTCTCTCTTTCTCATTCTGTAGTGGATTCAGGTATGCCATTCTTGAACACCCACATAGAGCTTTCTTTTATATATAATTTTTCTTTAAAACTCATTTTTAATGAGTTAAACTTCATTCAGTTTTGAGTATCCTAACTGAAACTGTTACAACTTACAACCTTTATTCATCTTCTTGTTTTCATTGTCTAATGAGTCATTGGATTTCCTACCTTTCATTCATTAACAAGTTGAGAGGCAAAGAATATCAGATGGAGAAACTATTATATAATTATATTATGGAATTTCCATATATGTTTATTGAATATAGAAACAACCCTTCATTGATACTAACGCAAGTTATTCACTGAATCTATGAAATAAAAATTGGTTTCTGTTAAGAATTGAATCTGTCATTTGCATATGTTTGAGCTTTGGAAACTTGTAATTCTGCAACAAATGAGAGAGATGGATATAGCATGAGTATCACTTCAGATAGAATAGAATGATGGACAAGAACACATGTGACCAACTTAGTCTGTTAAGGGAAATCCTTAGTAAATTCCAAAAATTTGGGACTAAGGTTTGATTGTTATTGTTGTCTTTTTCTTTTGAAAAACAAGATGAAATCTTTTATCATCAGAATTCACTAAGTGTTATCTATGCTGTAATATTCTTGTACATTTTTTTTAGTGCATAAGGTATCTGCTGGTTACTGGGTCTGCTTGAATTGGAAACACATACACTCCTTACATAATGTGCCAAACCAATCTTGTGAACAATTTCTTTTGAGAAGAAAATAAAATACTCATATTTTTTTGTTTTCTTTTTTATTTTGGTTTACCAGAAGAATATCAAAGTTATTTGGGGTACATCTTGGGGAGAAGCATAATCAATTCGTTGGGGCTTCTAATTTGAGTTCACTGAAGAACTAAAGTTTACATATATTTGATTCTCCAAAATTGTTAGACGTGTGATGGTAATTCTACATACACGAAAAGAAGCCATATGATGACCACAGCTGCAGTCATCGGGCTTAGTGCGGGGAAGAGGCTTTTGAGTTCCTCCTACTATTACTCTGATCTCACAGACAAGCTCTCATATGTTAATGATCATGCACTTGCTCACAATCAAATCACTTCAACTAAGAAAGTGATAAGTTCCAAAAAGTCATCTAATTATAGCCCCAGTACTTTTACATCATCTAATCAGCAAACACAGTCTATCAAGGCTGTCAAAGAACATGTGAATATTACCTCTTCTCCTTCAGCTGAAGAGCCATGGGTTCAGAGACACACTAGCCTTGAAGAGGAAAGTTCTGATCTCAATTATTCAGTGGAGGCACTTCTTTTGTTGCAAAAGTCTATGCTGGAAAAGCAATGGAATCTTTCTTTTGAGCGGACAGTACTAACTGACTCACCAAGAGGAAGAATTCTCAAGAAAATACCCGTCACTTGTTCTGGGGTATCTGCTCGGCAAAGGAGAATGACAACAAGGAAGAAAAATCTGAACAAAAATGGTTATATGATGCAACCTTGTACAACCAAGCAGATGAGATCCATGATCAGTCCAGAGCTGCTTCAGAATCGTTCAAAGGGTTATGTCAATGGTGTATTAAGCGAATATTCACTCACTCATTCAGATGTTGTATGCCTGTCAAAGAAAATTAAAACTGGTATCTCCTTAGAGGAGCACAAATTGAGGTGACAACATTTTCTCTTAATCTGATGGATTTTAACATGCTGAACTGTTTTTATTTATCTCCTGTTAACCTTCTATTCCTAGTAGTTCTTCCATTCATGAATATATATTCTGCTGGAAGAAGACATTTAGAGAAACCAGTTGATACATAATGCAAGTGTTGATTTGCTTATCTAAAGTTAAACAACTGAAACCCTAGCGGTGCCTCTGGCTCCCCAAATGGGTGAGATCAGATTTGACCCACGGTTCCCCATATGGGGATGAACTTGACTTCTTCTAGCACCAAAAGAAAAAGTGATCAACAAATGTCAAGAGGATCTGTTTTGTCCTCTTTATAAGTAATGATGATTTGACCCTAGGGATATGTTTTGCTTTCACCCTTACAGAAGTTAAACAATTGCTGACAGTACGTATTTGTCTAATTTCTTTTGTGCTCATATCATTTGCATTGCAATACAAAGTGTACTCAAAGTATTCCCTTTCTACTTCTGTATTTTTCATACCAATACATTGTTCCTTCTATTAAAAAGTATGCAATTGTAATAGTAAGTGTGTTTCATGGAAGCCCCTTAAAATTGTTGTGTAATTTTTAGTTTGAAATAGGATGGTAGGGGGAGAGATACAGAGAGAATATCCCTTCCTGAAATTTTCTGGTTTCATAACTGGCTGTCATTTAAGATTAGAGTATACTTTATGACTCTTCTGGCAGGAGAAATCTCTTACTGTCTTTCTTTCTAATTTTTGAAATGGGACAACCAGACTGAAGGAGAGGTTAGGATGTGAGCCTTCTGATGACCAACTTGCAACTGCATTGAGGATTCCTCGTGCTGAGTTACAGTCAAAACTGATTGAGTGTACTTTAGCAAGAGAGAAGCTGGCAATGGGTAACATTCGTCTGGTCATGTCTATTGCTCAAAGATATGAAAACATGGGTGCTGAAATGGCTGACCTGGTTCAGGTGATCATCTGTTTCTTGCATGATTTCAAATATAAGATATCAGTGAATCCATAAACTAAACTACTGTTGACAATGTGGATTCCTGTTAGAATAAAGCCTTATTTTTTTCTTGTTTAGGGTGGTTTGATTGGACTACTGCGTGGAATTGAGAAATTTGATTCTTCAAAAGGGTACAAAATTTCAACTTATGTCTATTGGTGGATACGTCAGGTAAGGCTAATTTTTCCAATTAAGATTAGTAAATAATGTAGCCTAAAGCAAAAAGTCAAAACATATTGCTATCAGCTTCTAATCATCCCTGTATTTAAAATTCTTACTATAGTTTAACCAAGTTTGGTTTTTGGTTCAATTTTACCATGTGTGATTGTGTGAAACTTGAAGCTACTAAAGATGGTGATCCCTTAATTACCCACACAAAAGAAACAAGGAGCATAAATATTAGTAAAGTAGACCACGTGAGAATAATCAACTCTGGTTAATTTTCATTACTCATTTTTCATCTTTCTCAAGATTTCTTTGGACCTGGGTCATTTTATCACTGCAAATACAAGGAAATATCCAATGTCATCCTTGCATCCACTTTTCTATGTTCACATTGAGAGGTGTTCTTACTTCAGAGTCACTGACCCAGTTGTTTACTTCTGGCCGTTGTGTTTGGCAATGATGTATAAGAGCTAGTAGAGAGCAAAATGCTAATCACGTCACCTTCTTGAACTAAAAAAGAAATGAATTGCTTCTTTTTTTATTTTTCGCTGGGATTTTTATTCATTTTTTTAGTGTCCCATGCCATTTTAGACTGAGTAATGAACTGGGATATCTCTTACCTGAGATTTTTAAAGCAATAA